>NW_027325413.1:0-374449 GCF_036924035.1 Leuresthes tenuis | reverse complement strand
CATATTATTCCAGTGCTAAGGACTAGAACCAGGAAATACGACCATATTAGTCCAGTGCTCAGGTCTAGAACCAGGAAATACGACCATATTAGTCCAGTGTTCAGGTCTAGAACCAGGAAATATGACAATATTAGTCCAGAGCTCAGGTCTAGAACCAGGAAATACGACCATATCAGTCCAGTGTTCAGGTGTAAAACCAGGAAATACAACCATATTAGTCCAGTGCTCAGGTCTAGAACCAGTAAATACGACCATATTGGTCCAGTGTTCAGGTCTAGCACCAGGAAATACGACCATATTAGTCCAGAGCTCAGGTCTAGAACCAGGAAATACGACCATATTAGTCCAGTGCTCAGGTCTAGAACCAGTAAATACGACCATATTAGTCCAGTGCTAAGGACTAGAACCAGGAAATACGACCATATTAGTCCAGCGCTCAGGACTAGACCCAGGAAATACGACCATATTAGTCCAGTGCTCAGGTCTAGAACCAGGAAATACGACCATATTAGTCCAGTGCTCAGGACTAGAACCAGGAAATACGACCATATTAGTCCAGTGCTCAGGTCTAGAACCAGGAAATACGACCATATTAGTCCAGTGCTCAGGTCTAGAGCCAGGAAATATGACAATATTAGTCCAGTGCTTAGGTCTAGAACCAGGAAATACGACCATATTAGTCCAGTGCTCAGGTCTAGAGCCAGGAAATATGACAATATTAGTCCAGTGCTTAGGTCTAGAACCAGGAAATACGACCATATTAGTCCAGTGCTCAGGTCTAGAACCAGGAAATACGACCATATTAGTCCAGTGTTCAGATCTAGAACCAGGAAATATGACAATATTAGTCAAGAGCTCAGGTCTAGAACCAGGAAATACGACCATATTAGTCCAGTGTTCAGGTGTAAAACCAGGAAATACGACCATATTAGTCCAGTGCTCAGGTCTAGAACCAGGAAATACGACCATATTAGTCCAGTGCTCAGGTCTAGAACCAGGAAATACGACCATATTAGTCCAGAGCTCAGGTCTAGAACCAAGAAATACGACCATATTAGTACAGTGCTCAGGTCTAGAACCAGTAAATACGACCATATTAGTCCAGTGCTAAGGACTAGAACCAGGAAATACAACCATATTAGTCCAGTGCTCAGGTCTAGAACCAGGAAATACGACCATATTAGTCCAGTGCTCAGGTCTAGAACCAGGAAATACGACCATATTAGTCCAGTGCTCAGGTCTAGCACCAGGAATTACGACCATATTAGTCCAGTGCTCAGGTCTAGAACCAGGAAATACCACCATATTGGTCCAGTGCTCAGGTCTCGAACCAGGAAATACGACCATATTAGTCCAGTGCTCAGGTCTAGAACCAGGAAATACGACCATATTAGTCCAGTGCTCAGGTCTAGAACCAGGAAATACGACCATATTAGTCAAGACCTCAGGTCTAGACCCAGGAAATACGACCATATTAGTCCAGATCTCAGGTCTAAAACCAGGAAATACGACCATATTAGTCCAGATCTCAGGTCTGCAACCAGGAAATACGAACATATTATTCCAGTGCTCAGGTCTGGAACCAGGAAATACGACCATATTAGTCAAGAGCTTAGATCTAGAACCAGGAAATACGACCATATTAGTCCAGTGCTCAGGTCTAGAACCAGGAAATACGACCATATTAGTCCAGTGTTCAGGTGTAAAACAGGGAAATACAACCATATTAGTCCAGTGCTCAGGTCTAGAACCAGGAAATACGACCATATTAGTCCAGTGTTCAGGTCTAGAACCAGGAAATACGACCATATTAGTCCAGAGCTCAGGTCTAGAACCAGGAAATACGACCATATTAGTCCAGTGCTCAGGTCTAGAACCAGGAAATACGACCATATTAGTCCAGAGCTCATGTCTAGAACAAGGAAATATGACAATATTAGTCCAGTGCTCAGGTCTAGAACCAGGAAATTTGACAATATTAGTCCAGTGCTCAGGTCTAGGACCAGGAAATATGACAATATTAGTCCAGTGCTCAGGTCTAGAACCAGGAAATATGACAATAGTAGACCAGTGCTCAGGTCTAGAACCAGGAAATACGACCATGTTAGTCCAGAGCTCGGGTCTAGAACCAGGAAATTCGACCATATTAGTCCAGTGTTAAGGTCTAGAACCAGGAAATACGACCATATTAGTCCAGAGCTCATGTCTAGAACAAGGAAATATGACAATATTAGTCCAAAGCTCAGGTCTAGAAGCAGGAAATATGACAATATTAGTCCAGTGCTCAGTTCTAGAACCAGGAAATACCACAATATTAGTCCAGTGCTCAGGTCTAGAACCAGGAAATACGACCATATTAGTCCAGAGCTCAGGTCTAGAACCAGGAAATACGACCATATTAGTCCAGTGCTCCGGTCTAGAACCAGTAAATACGACCATATTATTCCAGTGCTAAGGACTAGAACCAGGAAATACGACCATATTAGTCCAGTGCTCAGGTCTAGAACCAGGAAATACGACCATATTAGTCCAGTGTTCAGGTCTAGAACCAGGAAATATGACAATATTAGTCCAGAGCTCAGGTCTAGAACCAGGAAATACGACCATATCAGTCCAGTGTTCAGGTGTAAAACCAGGAAATACAACCATATTAGTCCAGTGCTCAGGTCTAGAACCAGTAAATACGACCATATTGGTCCAGTGTTCAGGTCTAGCACCAGGAAATACGACCATATTAGTCCAGAGCTCAGGTCTAGAACCAGGAAATACGACAATATTAGTCCAGTGCTCAGGTCTAGAACCAGTAAATACGACCATATTAGTCCAGTGCTAAGGACTAGAACCAGGAAATACGACCATATTAGTCCAGCGCTCAGGACTAGACCCAGGAAATACGACCATATTAGTCCAGTGCTCAGGTCTAGAACCAGGAAATACGACCATATTAGTCCAGTGCTCAGGACTAGAACCAGGAAATACGACCATATTAGTCCAGTGCTCAGGTCTAGAACCAGGAAATACGACCATATTAGTCCAGTGCTCAGGTCTAGAGCCAGGAAATATGACAATATTAGTCCAGTGCTTAGGTCTAGAACCAGGAAATACGACCATATTAGTCCAGTGCTCAGGTCTAGAGCCAGGAAATATGACAATATTAGTCCAGTGCTTAGGTCTAGAACCAGGAAATACGACCATATTAGTCCAGTGCTCAGGTCTAGAACCAGGAAATACGACCATATTAGTCCAGTGTTCAGATCTAGAACCAGGAAATATGACAATATTAGTCAAGAGCTCAGGTCTAGAACCAGGAAATACGACCATATTAGTCCAGTGTTCAGGTGTAAAACCAGGAAATACGACCATATTAGTCCAGTGCTCAGGTCTAGAACCAGGAAATACGACCATATTAGTCCAGTGCTCAGGTCTAGAACCAGGAAATACGACCATATTAGTCCAGAGCTCAGGTCTAGAACCAAGAAATACGACCATATTAGTACAGTGCTCAGGTCTAGAACCAGTAAATACGACCATATTAGTCCAGTGCTAAGGACTAGAACCAGGAAATACAACCATATTAGTCCAGTGCTCAGGTCTAGAACCAGGAAATACGACCATATTAGTCCAGTGCTCAGGTCTAGAACCAGGAAATACGACCATATTAGTCCAGTGCTCAGGTCTAGCACCAGGAATTACGACCATATTAGTCCAGTGCTCAGGTCTAGAACCAGGAAATACCACCATATTGGTCCAGTGCTCAGGTCTCGAACCAGGAAATACGACCATATTAGTCCAGTGCTCAGGTCTAGAACCAGGAAATACGACCATATTAGTCCAGTGCTCAGGTCTAGAACCAGGAAATACGACCATATTAGTCAAGACCTCAGGTCTAGACCCAGGAAATACGACCATATTAGTCCAGATCTCAGGTCTAAAACCAGGAAATACGACCATATTAGTCCAGATCTCAGGTCTGCAACCAGGAAATACGAACATATTATTCCAGTGCTCAGGTCTGGAACCAGGAAATACGACCATATTAGTCAAGAGCTTAGATCTAGAACCAGGAAATACGACCATATTAGTCCAGTGCTCAGGTCTAGAACCAGGAAATACGACCATATTAGTCCCGTGCTCAGGTCTAGAACCAAGAAATATGACCATATTAGTCCAGTGCTCAGGTGTAGAACCAGGAAATACGACCATATTAGTCCAGAGCTCAGGTCTAGAACCAGGAAATACGACCATATTAGTCCAGATATCAGGTCTAGAACCAGGAAATACGACCATATTAGTCCAGTGCTCAGGTGTAGAACCAGGAAATACGACCATATTAGTCCAGTGCTCAGGTCTAGAACCGGGAAATTTGACCATATTAGTCCAGAGCTCAGGTCTAGACCCAGGAAATACGACCATATTGGTCCAGTGCTCAGAACTAGAACCAGGAAATACGACCATATTAGTCCAGTGCTCTGGTCTAGAACCAGGAAATACGACCATATTAGTCCAGTGCTCAGGTCTAGAACCAGGAAATACGACCATATTGGTCCAGTGCTCAGGTCTAGAACCAGGAAATACGACCATATTAGTCCAGTGCTCAGGTCTAGAACCAGGAAATACGACCATATTAGCCCAGTGCTCAGGTCTAGAACCAGGAAATACGACCATATTAGTCCAGTGCTCAGGTCTAGAACCAGGAAATACGACCATATTAGTCCAGTGTTCAGGTCTAGAACCAGGAAATACGACCATATTAGTCCAGTGTTCAGGTGTAGAACCAGGAAATACGACCATATTAGTCCAGTGCTCAGGTCTAGAACCAGGAAATACGACCATATTAGTCCAGTGCTCAGGTCTGGAACCAGGAAATACGACCATATTAGTCCAGAGCTCATGTCTAGAACCAGGAAATACGACCATATTAGTCCAGTTTTCAGGTCTAGAACCAGGAAATACGACCATATTAGTCCAGTGCTCAGGTCTAGAACAAGGAAATACGACCATATTAGTCCAGTGTTCAGGTCTAGAACCAGGAAATACGACCATATTAGTCCAGTGCTCAGGACTAGAACCAGGAAATACGACCATATTAGACCAGTGCTCAGGACTAGACCCAGGAAATACGACCATATTAGTCCAGTGCTCAGGTCTAGAACCAGGAAATACGACCATATTAGTCCAGTGCTCAGGTCTAGAACCAGGAAATACGACCATATTAGTCCAGTGCTCAGGTCTAGAACCAGGAAATAGGACCATATTAGTCCAGAGCTCAGGTCTAGAACCAGGAAATACGACCATATTAGTCCAGTACTCAGGTCTAGAACCAGGAAATATGACAATATTAGTCCAGTGCTCAGGTCTAGAACCAGGAAATATGACAATATTAGTCCAGTGCTCAGGTCTAGAACCAGGAAATACGAACATTTTAGTCCCGAGCTCATGTCTAGAACAAGGAAATATGACAATATTAGTCGAGTGCTCAGGTCTAGACCCAGGAAATATGACAATATTAATCCAGTGCTCAGATCTAGGACCAGGAAATATGGCAATATTAGTCCAGTGCTCAGGTCTAGAACCAGGAAATATGACAATATTAGTCCAGTGCTCAGGTCTAGAACCAGGAAATACGACCATTTTAGTCCAGAGCTCAGGTCTAGAACCAGGAAAGACGCCCATATTAGTCCAGTGTTAAGGTCTGGAACCAGGAAATACGACCATATTAGTCCAGAGTTCAGGTCTAGAACCAGGAAATACGACCATATTAGTCCAGTGTTCAGGTGTAAAACCAGGAAATACAACCATATTAGTCCAGTGCTCAGGTCTAGAACCAGGAAATACGACCATATTAGTCCAGTGTTCAGGTCTAGAACCAGGAAATACGACCATATTAGTCCAGAGCTCAGGTCTAGAACCAGGAAATACGACCATATTAGTCCAGTGCTCAGGTCTAGAACCAGGAAATACGACCATATTAGTCCAGAGCTCATGTCTAGAAAAAGGAAATATGACAATATTAGTCCAGTGCTCAGGTCTAGAACCAGGAAATTTGACAATATTAGTCCAGTGCTCAGGTCTAGGACCAGGAAATATGACAATATTAGTCCAGTGCTCAGGTCTAGAACCAGGAAATATGACAATAGTAGACCAGTGCTCAGGTCTAGAACCAGGAAATACGACCATGTTAGTCCAGAGCTCGGGTCTAGAACCAGGAAATACGACCATATTAGTCCAGTGTTAAGGTCTAGAACCAGGAAATACGACCATATTAGTCCAGAGCTCATGTCTAGAACAAGGAAATATGACAATATTAGTCCAAAGCTCAGGTCTAGAAGCAGGAAATATGACAATATTAGTCCAGTGCTCAGTTCTAGAACCAGGAAATACCACAATATTAGTCCAGTGCTCAGGTCTAGAACCAGGAAATACGACCATATTAGTCCAGAGCTCAGGTCTAGAACCAGGAAATACGACCATATTAGTCCAGTGCTCAAGTCTAGAACCAGTAAATACGACCATATTATTCCAGTGCTAAGGACTAGAACCAGGAAATACGACCATATTAGTCCAGTGCTCAGGTCTAGAACCAGGAAATACGACCATATTAGTCCAGTGTTCAGGTCTAGAACCAGGAAATACGACCATATTAGTCCAGAGCTCAGGTCTAGAACCAGGAAATACGACCATATTAGTCCAGTGTTCAGGTGTAAAACCAGGAAATACAACCATATTAGTCCAGTGCTCAGGTCTAGAACCAGTAAATACGACCATATTGGTCCAGTGTTCAGGTCTAGAACCAGGAAATACGACCATATTAGTCCAGAGCTCAGGTCTAGAACCAGGAAATACGACCATATTAGTCCAGTGCTCAGGTCTAGAACCAGTAAATACGACCATATTAGTCCAGTGCTAAGGACTAGAACTAGGAAATACGACCATATTAGTCCAGCGCTCAGGACTAGACCCAGGAAATACGACCATATTAGTCCAGTGCTCAGGTCTAGAACCAGGAAATACTACCATATTAGTCCAGTGCTCAGGTCTAGAACCAGGAAATACGACCATATTAGTCCAGTGCTCAGGTCTAGAACCAGGAAATACGACCATATTAGTCCAGTGCTCAGGTCTAGAACCAGGAAATACGACCATATTAATCCAGAGCTCAGGTCTAGAACCAGGAAATACGACCATATTAGTCCAGTGCTCAGGTCTAGAGCCAGGAAATATGACAATATTAGTCCAGTGCTTAGGTCTAGAACCAGGAAATACGACCATATTAGTCCAGTGCTCAGGTCTAGAGCCAGGAAATATGACAATATTAGTCCAGTGCTTAGGTCTAGAACCAGGAAATACGACCATATTAGTCCAGTGCTCAGGTCTAGAACCAGGAAATACGACCATATTAGTCCAGTGTTCAGATCTAGAACCAGGAAATATGACAATATTAGTCAAGAGCTCAGGTCTAGAACCAGGAAATACGACCATATTAGTCCAGTGTTCAGGTGTAAAACCAGGAAATACGACCATATTAGTCCAGTGCTCAGGTCTAGAACCAGGAAATACGACCATATTAGTCCAGTGTTCAGGTCTAGAACCAGGAAATACGACCATATTAGTCCAGAGCTCAGGTCTAGAACCAGGAAATACGACCATATTAGTCCAGAGCTCATGTCTAGAACAAGGAAATATGACAATATTAGTCCAGTGCTCAGGTCTAGAACCAGGAAATACGACCATGTTAGTCCAGAGCTCTGATCTAGAACCAGGAAATACGACCATATTAGTCCAGTGCTCAGGTCTAGAACCAGGAAATACGACCATATTAGTCCAGTGCTCAGGACTAGAACCAGGAAATACGACCATATTAGTCCAGTGCTCAGGACTAGAACCAGGAAATACGACCATATTAGTCCAGTGCTCAGGTCTAGAACGAGGAAATACGACCATATTAGTCCAGTGCTCAGGTCTAGAACCAGGAAATACGACCATATTAGTCCAGTGCTCAGGTCTAGAACCAGGAAATACGACCATATTAGTCCAGAGCTCAGGTCTAGAACCAAGAAATACGACCATATTAGTCCAGTGCTCAGGTCTAGAACCAGTAAATACGACCATATTAGTCCAGTGCTAAGGACTAGAACCAGGAAATACAACCATATTAGTCCAGTGCTCAGGTCTAGAACCAGGAAATACGACCATATTAGTCCAGTGCTCAGGTCTAGAACCAGGAATTACGACCATATTAGTCCAGTGCTAAGGACTAGAACCAGGAAATACGACCATATTAGTCCAGTGCTCAGGTCTAGAACCAGGAAATACGACCATATTAGTCCAGTGCTAAGGTCTAGAACCAGGAAATACGACCATATTAGTCCAGTGCTCAGGACTAGAACCAGGAAATACGACCATATTAGTCCAGTGCTCAGGTCTAGAACCAGGAAATACGACCATATTAGTCCAGTGCTAAGGAATAGAACCAGGAAATACAACCATATTAGTCCAGTGCTCAGGTCTAGAACCAGGAAATACGACCATATTAGTCCAGTGCTCAGGTCTAGAACCAGGAATTACGACCATATTAGTCCAGAGCTCATGTCTAGAACAAGGAAATATGACAATATTAGTCCAAAGCTCAGGTCTAGAAGCAGGAAATATGACAATATTAGTCCAGTGCTAAGGACTAGAACCAGGAAATACCACCATATTAGTCCAGTGCTCAGGTCTAGAACCAGGAAATACCACCATATTGGTCCAGTGCTCAGGTCTCGAACCAGGAAATACGACCATATTAGTCCAGTGCTCAGGTCTAGAACCAGGAAATACGACCATATTAGTCCAGTGCTCAGGTCTAGAACCAGGAAATACGACCATATTAGTCAAGACCTCAGGTCTAGACCCAGGAAATACGACCATATTAGTCCAGATCTCAGGTCTAGAACCAGGAAATACGACCATATTATTCCAGATCTCAGGTCTGCAACCAGGAAATACGAACATATTATTCCAGTGCTCAGGTCTGGAACCAGGAAATACGACCATATTAGTCAAGAGCTTAGATCTAGAACCAGGAAATACGACCATATTAGTCCAGTGCTCAGGTCTAGAACCAGGAAATACGACCATATTAGTCCAGTGCTCAGGTCTAGAACCAGGAAATACGACCATATTAGTCCAGGGCTCAGGTCTAGAACCAGGAAATACGACCATATTAGTCCAGTGTTCAGGTCTAGAACCAGGAAAAACGACCATATTAGTCCAGTGCTCAGGACTAGAACCAGGAAATACGACCATATTAGTCCAGTGTTCAGGTCTAGAACCAGGAAAAACGACCATATTAGTCCAGTGCTCAGGTCTAGAACCAGGAATTACGACCATATTAGTCCAGTGCTAAGGACTAGAACCAGGAAATACGACCATATTAGTCCAGTGCTCAGGACTAGACCCAGGAAATACGACAATATTAGTCCAGTGCTCAGGTCTAGAACCAGGAAATACGACCATATTAGTCCAGTGCTCAGGTCTAGAACCAGGAAATACGACCATATTAGTCCAGTGCTCAGGTCTAGAACCAGGAAATACGACCATATTAGTCCAGTGCTCAGGTCTAGAAACAGTAAATACGACCATATTAGTCCAGTGCTCAGGTCTAGAACCAGGAAATACGACCATATTAGTCCAGTGCTCAAGTCTAGAACCAGTAAATACGACCATATTATTCCAGTGCTAAGGACTAGAACCAGGAAATACGACCATATTAGTCCAGTGCTCAGGTCTAGAACCAGGAAATACGACCATATTAGTCCAGTGTTCAGGTCTAGAACCAGGAAATACGACCATATTAGTCCAGAGCTCAGGTCTAGAACCAGGAAATACGACCATATTAGTCCAGTGTTCAGGTGTAAAACCAGGAAATACAACCATATTAGTCCAGTGCTCAGGTCTAGAACCAGTAAATACGACCATATTGGTCCAGTGTTCAGGTCTAGAACCAGGAAATACGACCATATTAGTCCAGAGCTCAGGTCTAGAACCAGGAAATACGACCATATTAGTCCAGTGCTCAGGTCTAGAACCAGTAAATACGACCATATTAGTCCAGTGCTAAGGACTAGAACTAGGAAATACGACCATATTAGTACAGCGCTCAGGACTAGACCCAGGAAATACGACCATATTAGTCCAGTGCTCAGGTCTAGAACCAGGAAATACGACCATATTAGTCCAGTGCTCAGGTCTAGAACCAGGAAATACGACCATATTAGTCCAGTGCTCAGGTCTAGAACCAGGAAATACGACCATATTAGTCCAGTGCTCAGGTCTAGAACCAGGAAATACGACCATATTAATCCAGAGCTCAGGTCTAGAACCAGGAAATACGACCATATTAGTCCAGTGCTCAGGTCTAGAGCCAGGAAATATGACAATATTAGTCCAGTGCTTAGGTCTAGAACCAGGAAATACCACCATATTAGTCCAGTGCTCAGGTCTAGAACCAGGAAATACGACCATATTAGTCCAGTGTTCAGATCTAGAACCAGGAAATATGACAATATTAGTCAAGAGCTCAGGTCTAGAACCAGGAAATACGACCATATTAGTCCAGTGTTCAGGTGTAAAACCAGGAAATACGACCATATTAGTCCAGTGCTCAGGTCTAGAACCAGGAAATACGACCATATTAGTCCAGTGTTCAGGTCTAGAACCAGGAAATACGACCATATTAGTCCAGAGCTCAGGTCTAGAACCAGGAAATACGACCATATTAGTCCAGAGCTCATGTCTAGAACAAGGAAATATGACAATATTAGTCCAGTGCTCAGGTCTAGAACCAGGAAATACGACCATGTTAGTCCAGAGCTCTGGTCTAGAACCAGGAAATACGACCATATTAGTCCAGTGCTCAGGTCTAGAACCAGGAAATACGACCATATTAGTCCAGTGCTCAGGACTAGAACCAGGAAATACGACCATATTAGTCCAGTGCTCAGGACTAGAACCAGGAAATACGACCATATTAGTCCAGTGCTCAGGTCTAGAACGAGGAAATACGACCATATTAGTCCAGTGCTCAGGTCTAGAACCAGGAAATACGACCATATTAGTCCAGTGCTCAGGTCTAGAACCAGGAAATACGACCATATTAGTCCAGAGCTCAGGTCTAGAACCAAGAAATACGACCATATTAGTCCAGTGCTCAGGTCTAGAACCAGTAAATACGACCATATTAGTCCAGTGCTAAGGACTAGAACCAGGAAATACAACCATATTAGTCCAGTGCTCAGGTCTAGAACCAGGAAATACGACCATATTAGTCCAGTGTTCAGGTCTAGAACCAGGAAATACGACCATATTAGTCCAGAGCTCAGGTCTAGAACCAGGAAATACGACCAAATTAGTCCAGTGCTCAGGTCTAGAACCAGGAAATACGACCATATTAGTCCAGAGCTCATGTCTAGAAAAAGGAAATATGACAATATTAGTCCAGTGCTCAGGTCTAGAACCAGGAAATTTGACAATATTAGTCCAGTGCTCAGGTCTAGGACCAGGAAATATGACAATATTAGTCCAGTGCTCAGGTCTAGAACCAGGAAATATGACAATAGTAGACCAGTGCTCAGGTCTAGAACCAGGAAATACGACCATGTTAGTCCAGAGCTCGGGTCTAGAACCAGGAAATACGACCATATTAGTCCAGTGTTAAGGTCTAGAACCAGGAAATACGACCATATTAGTCCAGAGCTCATGTCTAGAAGCAGGAAATATGACAATATTAGTCCAAAGCTCAGGTCTAGAAGCAGGAAATATGACAATATTAGTCCAGTGCTCAGTTCTAGAACCAGGAAATACCACAATATTAGTCCAGTGCTCACGTCTAGAACAAGGAAATACGACCATATTAGTCCAGAGCTCAGGTCTAGAACCAGGAAATACGACCATATTAGTCCAGTGCTCAAGTCTAGAACCAGTAAATACGACCATATTATTCCAGTGCTAAGGACTAGAACCAGGAAATACGACCATATTAGTCCAGTGCTCAGGTCTAGAACCAGGAAATACGACCATATTAGTCCAGTGTTCAGGTCTAGAACCAGGAAATACGACCATATTAGTCCAGAGCTCAGGTCTAGAACCAGGAAATACGACCATATTAGTCCAGTGTTCAGGTGTAAAACCAGGAAATACAACCATATTAGTCCAGTGCTCAGGTCTAGAACCAGTAAATACGACCATATTGGTCCAGTGTTCAGGTCTAGAACCAGGAAATACGACCATATTAGTCCAGAGCTCAGGTCTAGAACCAGGAAATACGACCATATTAGTCCAGTGCTCAGGTCTAGAAACAGTAAATACGACCATATTAGTCCAGTGCTAAGGACTAGAACTAGGAAATACGACCATATTAGTCCAGCGCTCAGGACTAGACCCAGGAAATACGACCATATTAGTCCAGTGCTCAGGTCTAGAACCAGGAAATACGACCATATTAGTCCAGTGCTCAGGTCTAGAACCAGGAAATACGACCATATTAGTCCAGTGCTCAGGTCTAGAACCAGGAAATACGACCATATTAGTCCAGTGCTCAGGTCTAGAACCAGGAAATACGACCATATTAATCCAGAGCTCAGGTCTAGAACCAGGAAATACGACCATATTAGTCCAGTGCTCAGGTCTAGAGCCAGGAAATATGACAATATTAGTCCAGTGCTTAGGTCTAGAACCAGGAAATACGACCATATTAGTCCAGTGCTCAGGTCTAGAGCCAGGAAATATGACAATATTAGTCCAGTGCTTAGGTCTAGAACCAGGAAATACGACCATATTAGTCCAGTGCTCAGGTCTAGAACCAGGAAATACGACCATATTAGTCCAGTGTTCAGATCTAGAACCAGGAAATATGACAATATTAGTCAAGAGCTCAGGTCTAGAACCAGGAAATACGACCATATTAGTCCAGTGTTCAGGTGTAAAACCAGGAAATACGACCATATTAGTCCAGTGCTCAGGTCTAGAACCAGGAAATACGACCATATTAGTCCAGTGTTCAGGTCTAGAACCAGGAAATACGACCATATTAGTCCAGAGCTCAGGTCTAGAACCAGGAAATACGACCATATTAGTCCAGAGCTCATGTCTAGAACAAGGAAATATGACAATATTAGTCCAGTGCTCAGGTCTAGAACCAGGAAATACGACCATGTTAGTCCAGAGCTCTGGTCTAGAACCAGGAAATACGACCATATTAGTCCAGTGCTCAGGTCTAGAACCAGGAAATACGACCATATTAGTCCAGTGCTCAGGACTAGAACCAGGAAATACGACCATATTAGTCCAGTGCTCAGGACTAGAACCAGGAAATACGACCATATTAGTCCAGTGCTCAGGTCTAGAACGAGGAAATACGACCATATTAGTCCAGTGCTCAGGTCTAGAACCAGGAAATACGACCATATTAGTCCAGTGCTCAGGTCTAGAACCAGGAAATACGACCATATTAGTCCAGAGCTCAGGTCTAGAACCAAGAAATACGACCATATTAGTCCAGTGCTCAGGTCTAGAACCAGTAAATACGACCATATTAGTCCAGTGCTAAGGACTAGAACCAGGAAATACAACCATATTAGTCCAGTGCTCAGGTCTAGAACCAGGAAATACGACCATATTAGTCCAGTGCTCAGGTCTAGAACCAGGAATTACGACCATATTAGTCCAGTGCTAAGGACTAGAACCAGGAAATACGACCATATTAGTCCAGTGCTCAGGTCTAGAACCAGGAAATACGACCATATTAGTCCAGTGCTAAGGTCTAGAACCAGGAAATACGACCATATTAGTCCAGTGCTCAGGACTAGAACCAGGAAATACGACCATATTAGTCCAGTGCTCAGGTCTAGAACCAGGAAATACGACCATATTAGTCCAGTGCTAAGGAATAGAACCAGGAAATACAACCATATTAGTCCAGTGCTCAGGTCTAGAACCAGGAAATACGACCATATTAGTCCAGTGCTCAGGTCTAGAACCAGGAATTACGACCATATTAGTCCAGAGCTCATGTCTAGAACAAGGAAATATGACAATATTAGTCCAAAGCTCAGGTCTAGAAGCAGGAAATATGACAATATTAGTCCAGTGCTAAGGACTAGAACCAGGAAATACCACCATATTAGTCCAGTGCTCAGGTCTAGAACCAGGAAATACCACCATATTGGTCCAGTGCTCAGGTCTCGAACCAGGAAATACGACCATATTAGTCCAGTGCTCAGGTCTAGAACCAGGAAATACGACCATATTAGTCCAGTGCTCAGGTCTAGAACCAGGAAATACGACCATATTAGTCAAGACCTCAGGTCTAGACCCAGGAAATACGACCATATTAGTCCAGATCTCAGGTCTAGAACCAGGAAATACGACCATATTATTCCAGATCTCAGGTCTGCAACCAGGAAATACGAACATATTATTCCAGTGCTCAGGTCTGGAACCAGGAAATACGACCATATTAGTCAAGAGCTTAGATCTAGAACCAGGAAATACGACCATATTAGTCCAGTGCTCAGGTCTAGAACCAGGAAATACGACCATATTAGTCCAGTGCTCAGGTCTAGAACCAGGAAATACGACCATATTAGTCCAGGGCTCAGGTCTAGAACCAGGAAATACGACCATATTAGTCCAGTGTTCAGGTCTAGAACCAGGAAAAACGACCATATTAGTCCAGTGCTCAGGACTAGAACCAGGAAATACGACCATATTAGTCCAGTGTTCAGGTCTAGAACCAGGAAAAACGACCATATTAGTCCAGTGCTCAGGTCTAGAACCAGGAATTACGACCATATTAGTCCAGTGCTAAGGACTAGAACCAGGAAATACGACCATATTAGTCCAGTGCTCAGGACTAGACCCAGGAAATATGACAATATTAGTCCAGTGCTCAGGTCTAGAACCAGGAAATACGACCATATTAGTCCAGTGCTCAGGTCTAGAACCAGGAAATACGACCATATTAGTCCAGTGCTCAGGTCTAGAACCAGGAAATACGACCATATTAGTCCAGTGCTCAGGTCTAGAACCAGTAAATACGACCATATTAGTCCAGTGCTCGGGTCTAGAACCAGGAAATACGACCATATTAGTCCAGTGCTCAAGTCTAGAACCAGTAAATACGACCATATTATTCCAGTGCTAAGGACTAGAACCAGGAAATACGACCATATTAGTCCAGTGCTCAGGTCTAGAACCAGGAAATACGACCATATTAGTCCAGTGTTCAGGTCTAGAACCAGGAAATACGACCATATTAGTCCAGAGCTCAGGTCTAGAACCAGGAAATACGACCATATTAGTCCAGTGTTCAGGTGTAAAACCAGGAAATACAACCATATTAGTCCAGTGCTCAGGTCTAGAACCAGTAAATACGACCATATTGGTCCAGTGTTCAGGTCTAGAACCAGGAAATACGACCATATTAGTCCAGTGCTCAGGTCTAGAACCAGTAAATACGACCATATTAGTCCAGTGCTAAGGACTAGAACTAGGAAATACGACCATATTAGTCCAGCGCTCAGGACTAGACCCAGGAAATACGACCATATTAGTCCAGTGCTCAGGTCTAGAACCAGGAAATACGACCATATTAGTCCAGTGTTCAGGTCTAGAACCAGGAAATACGACCATATTAGTCCAGAGCTCAGGTCTAGAACCAGGAAATACGACCATATTAGTCCAGAGCTCATGTCTAGAACAAGGAAATATGACAATATTAGTCCAGTGCTCAGGTCTAGAACCAGGAAATACGACCATGTTAGTCCAGAGCTCTGGTCTAGAACCAGGAAATACGACCATATTAGTCCAGTGCTCAGGTCTAGAACCAGGAAATACGACCATATTAGTCCAGTGCTCAGGACTAGAACCAGGAAATACGACCATATTAGTCCAGTGCTCAGGACTAGAACCAGGAAATACGACCATATTAGTCCAGTGCTCAGGTCTAGAACGAGGAAATACGACCATATTAGTCCAGTGCTCAGGTCTAGAACCAGGAAATACGACCATATTAGTCCAGTGCTCAGGTCTAGAACCAGGAAATACGACCATATTAGTCCAGAGCTCAGGTCTAGAACCAAGAAATACGACCATATTAGTCCAGTGCTCAGGTCTAGAACCAGTAAATACGACCATATTAGTCCAGTGCTAAGGACTAGAACCAGGAAATACAACCATATTAGTCCAGTGCTCAGGTCTAGAACCAGGAAATACGACCATATTAGTCCAGTGCTCAGGTCTAGAACCAGGAATTACGACCATATTAGTCCAGAGCTCATGTCTAGAACAAGGAAATATGACAATATTAGTCCAAAGCTCAGGTCTAGAAGCAGGAAATATGACAATATTAGTCCAGTGCTAAGGACTAGAACCAGGAAATACCACCATATTAGTCCAGTGCTCAGGTCTAGAACCAGGAAATACCACCATATTGGTCCAGTGCTCAGGTCTCGAACCAGGAAATACGACCATATTAGTCCAGTGCTCAGGTCTAGAACCAGGAAATACGACCATATTAGTCCAGGGCTCAGGTCTAGAACCAGGAAATACGACCATATTAGTCCAGTGTTCAGGTCTAGAACCAGGAAAAACGACCATATTAGTCCAGTGCTCAGGACTAGAACCAGGAAATACGACCATATTAGTCCAGTGTTCAGGTCTAGAACCAGGAAAAACGACCATATTAGTCCAGTGCTCAGGTCTAGAACCAGGAATTACGACCATATTAGTCCAGTGCTAAGGACTAGAACCAGGAAATACGACCATATTAGTCCAGTGCTCAGGACTAGACCCAGGAAATATGACCATATTAGTCCAGTGCTCAGGTCTAGAACCAGGAAATACGACCATATTAGTCCAGTGCTCAGGTCTAGAACCAGGAAATACGACCATATTAGTCCAGTGCTCAGGTCTAGAACCAGGAAATACGACCATATTAGTCCAGTGCTCAGGTCTAGAACCAGGAAATACGACCATATTAGTCCAGTGCTCAGGTCTAGAACCAGTAAATACGACCATATTAGTCCAGTGCTCAGGTCTAGAACCAGGAAATACGACCATATTAGTCCAGCACTCAGGTCTAGAACCAGGAAATACGACCATATTAGTGCAGTGCTCAGGACTAGAACCAGGAAATACGACCATATTAGTGCAGTGCTCAGGACTAGAACCAGGAAATACGACCATATTAGTCCAGTGCTCAGGTCTAGAACCAGGAAATACGACCATATTAGTCCAGTGCTCAGGTCTAGAACCAGGAAATACGACCATATTAGTCCAGGGCTCAGGTCTAGAACCAGGAAATACGACCATATTAGTCCAGTGTTCAGGTCTAGAACCAGGAAAAACGACCATATTAGTCCAGTGCTCAGGACTAGAACCAGGAAATACGACCATATTAGTCCAGTGTTCAGGTCTAGAACCAGGAAAAACGACCATATTAGTCCAGTGCTCAGGTCTAGAACCAGGAATTACGACCATATTAGTCCAGTGCTAAGGACTAGAACCAGGAAATACGACCATATTAGTCCAGTGCTCAGGACTAGACCCAGGAAATATGACCATATTAGTCCAGTGCTCAGGTCTAGAACCAGGAAATACGACCATATTAGTCCAGTGCTCAGGTCTAGAACCAGGAAATACGACCATATTAGTCCAGTGCTCAGGTCTAGAACCAGGAAATACGACCATATTAGTCCAGTGCTCAGGTCTAGAACCAGTAAATACGACCATATTAGTCCAGTGCTAAGGACTAGAACCAGGAAATACAACCATATTAGTCCAGTGCTCAGGTCTAGAACCAGGAAATACGACCATATTAGTCCAGTGCTCAGGTCTAGAACCAGGACATACGACCATATTTGTCCAGTGCTCAGGTCTAGAACCAGGAAATATGACAATATTAGTCCAGTGCTTAGGTCTAGAACCAGGAAATACGACCATATTAGTCCAGTGTTCAGGTCTAGAACCAGGAAATATGACAATATTAGTCCAGAGCTCAGGTCTACAACCAGGAAATACGACCATATTAGTCCAGTGCTCAGGTCGAGAACCAGGAAATACGACCATATTAGTCCAGTGCTCAGGTCTAGAACCAGGAAATATGACAATATTAGTTCAGTGCTTAGGTCTAGAACCAGGAAATACGACCATATTAGTCCAGTGCTCAGGTCTAGAACCAGGAAATACGACCATATTAGTCCAGTGTTCAGGTCTAGAACCAGGAAATATGACAATATTAGTCCAGAGCTCAGGTCTAGAACCAGGAAATACGACCATATTAGTCCAGTGTTCAGGTGTAAAACCAGGAAATACGACCATATTAGTCCAGTGCTCAGGTCTAGAACCAGGAAATACGACCATATTAGTCCAGTGTTCAGGTCTAGAACCAGGAAATACGACCATATTAGTCCAGAGCTCAGGTCTAGAACCAGGAAATACGACCATAGTAGTCCAGTTCTCAGGTCTAGAACCAGGAAATACGACCATATCAGTCCAGTTCTCAGGTCTAGAACCAGTAAATACGACCATATTAGTCCAGTTGTAAGGACTAGAACTAGGAAATACGACCATATTAGTCCAGTGCTCAGGACTGGACCCAGGAAATACGACCATATTAGTCCAGTGCTCAGGACTAGAACCAGGAAATACGACCATATTAGTCCAGTGCTAAGGACTAGAACCAGGAAATACGACCATATTAGTCCAGTGCTCAGGTCTAGAACCAGGAATTACGATCATATTAGTCCAGTGCTAAGGACTAGAACCAGGAAATACGACCATATTAGTCCAGTGCTCAGGACTAGAACCAGGAAATACGACCATATTAGTCCAGTGCTCAGGTCTAGAACCAGGAATTACGACCATATTAGTCCAGTGCTAAGGACTAGAACCAGGAAATACGACCATATTAGTCCAGTGCTCAGGACTAGAACCAGGAAATATGACAATATTAGTCCAGTGCTCAGGTCTAGAACCAGGAAATACCACCATATTAGTCCAGTGTTCAGGTCTGGAACCAGGAAATACGACCTTATTAGTCCAGTGCTCAGGTCTAGAACCAGGAAATACGACCATATTAGTCTAGTGCTCAGGTCTAGAACCAGGAAATATGACAATATTAGTCCAGTGCTCAGATCTAGGACCAGGAAATATGACATTATTAGTCCAGTGCTCAGGTCTAGAACCAGGAAATATGACAATATTAGTCCAGTGCTCAGGTCTAGAACCAGGAAATACGAACATGTTAGTCCAGAGCTCAGGTCTAGAACCAGGAAGAACGACCATATTAGTCCAGTGTTCAGGTCTGGAACCAGGAAATACGACCATACTAGTCCAGTGCTCATGACTAGACCCAGGAAATACGACCATATTAGTCCAGTGCTCAGGTCTAGAACCAGGAATTACGACCATATTAGTCCAGTGCTAAGGACTAGAACCAGGAAATACGACCATATTAGTCCAGTGCTCAGGACTAGAACCAGGAAATACGACCATATTAGTCCAGTGCTCAGGACTAGAACCAGGAAATACGACCATATTAGTCCAGTGCTCAGGTCTAGAACCAGGAAATACCACCATATTAGTCCAGTGTTCAGATCTGGAACCAGGAAATACGACCTTATTAGTCCAGTGCTCAGGTCTAGAACCAGGCAATACGACCATATTAGTCTAGTGCTCAGGTCTAGAACCAGGAAATATGACAATATTAGTCCAGTGATCAGATCTAGGACCAGGAAATATGACAATATTAGTCCAGTGCTCAGGTCTAGGACCAGGAAATATGACCATATTAGTCCAGTGCTCAGGTCTAGAACCAGGAAATACGAACATGTTAGTCCAGAGCTCAGGTCTAGAATCAGGAAATACGACCATATTAGTCCAGTGTTCAGGTCTGGAACCAGGAAATACGACCATATTAGTCCAGAGCTCATGTCTAGAACAAGGAAATATGACAATATTATTCCAGTGCTCAGGTCTAGAACCAGGAAATTTGACAATATTAGTCCAGTGCTCAGGTCTAGGACCAGGAAATATGACAATATTAGTCCAGTGCTCAGGTCTAGAACCAGGAAATACGACCATATTAGTCCAGAGCTCATGTCTAGAACAAGGAAATATGACAATATTAGTCCAGTGCTCAGGTCTAGAACCAGGAAATTTGACAATATTAGTCCAGTGCTCAGGTCTAGGACAAGGAAATATGACAATATTAGTCCAGTGCTCAGGTCTAGAACCAGGAAATATGACAATAGTAGACCAGTGCTCAGGTCTAGAACCAGGAAATATGACAATATTAGTCCAGTGCTCAGATCTAGGACCAGGAAATATGACATTATTAGTCCAGTGCTCAGGTCTAGAACCAGGAAATATGACAATATTAGTCCAGTGCTCAGGTCTAGAACCAGGAAATACGAACATGTTAGTCCAGAGCTCAGGTCTAGAACCAGGAAGAACGACCATATTAGTCCAGTGTTCAGGTCTGGAACCAGGAAATACGACCATATTAGTCCAGTGTTCAGGTCTAGAACCAGGAATTACGACCATATTAGTCCAGTGCTAAGGACTAGAACCAGGAAATACGACCATATTAGTCCAGTGCTCAGGACTAGAACCAGGAAATACGACCATATTAGTCCAGTGCTCAGGTCTAGAACCAGGAAATACCACCATATTAGTCCAGTGTTCAGATCTGGAACCAGGAAATACGACCTTATTAGTCCAGTGCTCAGGTCTAGAACCAGGAAATACGACCATATTAGTCTAGTGCTCAGGTCTAGAACCAGGAAATATGACAATATTAGTCCAGTGATCAGATCTAGGACCAGGAAATATGACAATATTAGTCCAGTGCTCAGGTCTAGGACCAGGAAATATGACCATATTAGTCCAGTGCTCAGGTCTAGAACCAGGAAATACGAACATGTTAGTCCAGAGCTCAGGTCTAGAACCAGGAAATACGACCATATTAGTCCAGTGTTCAGGTCTGGAACCAGGAAATACGACCATATTAGTCCAGAGCTCATGTCTAGAACAAGGAAATATGACAATATTAGTCCAGTGCTCAGGTGTAGAACCAGGAAATTTGACGATATTAGTCCAGTGCTCAGGTCTAGGACCAGGAAATATGACAATATTAGTCCAGTGCTCAGGTCTAGAACCAGGAAATATGACAATAGTAGTCCAGTGCTCAGGTCTAGAACCAGGAAATACGACCATGTTAGTCCAGAGCTCAGGTCTAGAACCAGGAAAGACGACCATATTAGTCCAGTGTTAAGGTCTAGAACCAGGAAATACGACCATATTAGTCCAGAGCTCATGTCTAGAACAAGGAAATATGACAATATTAGTCCAAAGCTCAGGTCTAGAAGCAGGAAATATGACAATATTAGTCCAGTGCTCAGTTCTAGAACCAGTAAATACGACCATATTATTCCAGTGCTAAGGACTAGAACCAGGAAATACGACCATATTAGTCCAGTGCTAAGGTCTAGAACCAGGAAATACGACCATATTAGTCCAGTGTTCAGATCTAGAAACAGGAAATATGACAATATTAGTCCAGAGCTCAGGTCTAGAACCAGGAAATACGACCATATTAGTCCAGTGTTCAGGTGTAAAACCAGGAAATACAACCTTATTAGTCCAGTGCTCAGGTCTAGAACCAGGAAATACGACCATATTAGTCCAGTGTTCAGGTCTAGAACCAGGAAATACGACCATATTAGTCCAGAGCTCAGGTCTAGAACCAGGAAATACGACCATATTAGTCCAGTGCTCAGGTCTAGAACCAGGAAATACGACCATATTAGTCCAGAGCTCATGTCTAGAACAAGGAAATATGACAATATTAGTCCAGTGCTCAGGTCTAGAACCAGGAAATTTGACAATATTAGTCCAGTGCTCAGGTCTAGGACCAGGAAATATGACAATATTAGTCCAGTGCTCAGGTCTAGAACCAGGAAATATGACAATAGTAGACCAGTGCTCAGGTCTAGAACCAGGAAATACGACCATGTTAGTCCAGAGCTCGGGTCTAGAACCAGGAAATACGACCATATTAGTCCAGTGTTAAGGTCTAGAACCAGGAAATACGACCATATTAGTCCAGAGCTCATGTCTAGAACAAGGAAATATGACAATATTAGTCCAAAGCTCAGGTCTAGAAGCAGGAAATATGACAATATTAGTCCAGTGCTCAGTTCTAGAACCAGGAAATACCACAATATTAGTCCAGTGCTCAGGTCTAGAACCAGGAAATACGACCATATTAGTCCAGAGCTCAGGTCTAGAACCAGGAAATACGACCATATTAGTCCAGTGCTCCGGTCTAGAACCAGTAAATACGACCATATTATTCCAGTGCTAAGGACTAGAACCAGGAAATACGACCATATTAGTCCAGTGCTCAGGTCTAGAACCAGGAAATACGACCATATTAGTCCAGTGTTCAGGTCTAGAACCAGGAAATATGACAATATTAGTCCAGAGCTCAGGTCTAGAACCAGGAAATACGACCATATCAGTCCAGTGTTCAGGTGTAAAACCAGGAAATACAACCATATTAGTCCAGTGCTCAGGTCTAGAACCAGTAAATACGACCATATTGGTCCAGTGTTCAGGTCTAGCACCAGGAAATACGACCATATTAGTCCAGAGCTCAGGTCTAGAACCAGGAAATACGACCATATTAGTCCAGTGCTCAGGTCTAGAACCAGTAAATACGACCATATTAGTCCAGTGCTAAGGACTAGAACCAGGAAATACGACCATATTAGTCCAGCGCTCAGGACTAGACCCAGGAAATACGACCATATTAGTCCAGTGCTCAGGTCTAGAACCAAGAAATACGACCATATTAGTCCAGTGTTCAGGTCTAGAACCAGGAAATACGACCATATTAGTCCAGTGCTCAGGTCTAGAACCAGGAAATACGACCATATTAGTCCAGTGCTCAGGTCTAGAACCAGGAAATACGACCATATTAGTCCAGTGCTCAGGTCTAGAACCAGGAAATACGACCATATTAGTCCAGTGCTCAGGTCTAGAACCAGGAAATACGACCATATTAGTCCAGTGCTCAGGACTAGAACCAGGAAATAAGACCATATTAGTCCAGTGCTCAGGTCTAGAACCAGTAAATATGACAATATTAGTCCAGTGCTTAGGTCTAGAACCAGGAAATACGACCATATTAGTCCAGTGCTCAGGTCTAGAGCCAGGAAATATGACAATATTAGTCCAGTGCTTAGGTCTAGAACCAGGAAATACGACCATATTAGTCCAGTGCTCAGGTCTAGAACCAGGAAATACGACCATATTAGTGCAGTGTTCAGATCTAGAACCAGGAAATATGACAATATTAGTCAAGAGCTCAGGTCTAAAACCAGGAAATACGACCATATTAGTCCAGTGTTCAGGTGTAAAACCAGGAAATACGACCATATTAGTCCAGTGCTCAGGTCTAGAACCAGGAAATACGACCATATTAGTCCAGTGCTCAGGTCTAGAACCAGGAAATACGACCATATTAGTCCAGAGCTCAGGTCTAGAACCAAGAAATACGACCATATTAGTCCAGTGCTCAGGTCTAGAACCAGTAAATACGACCATATTAGTCCAGTGCTAAGGACTAGAACCAGGAAATACAACAATATTAGTCCAGTGCTCAGGTCTAGACCCAGGAAATACGACCATATTAGTCCAGTGCTCAGGTCTAGAACCAGGAAATACGACCATATTAGTCCAGTGCTCAGGTCTAGCACCAGGAATTACGACCATATTAGTCCAGTGCTCAGGTCTAGAACCAGGAAATACCACCATATTGGTCCAGTGCTCAGGTCTCGAACCAGGAAATACGACCATATTAGTCCAGTGCTCAGGTCTAGAACCAGGAAATACGACCATATTAGTCCAGTGCTCAGGTCTAGAACCAGGAAATACGACCATATTAGTCAAGACCTCAGGTCTAGACCCAGGAAATACGACCATATTAGTCCAGATCTCAGGTCTGCAACCAGGAAATACGAACATATTATTCCAGTGCTCAGGTCTGGAACCAGGAAATACGACCATATTAGTCAAGAGCTTAGATCTAGAACCAGGAAATACGACCATATTAGTCCAGTGCTCAGGTCTAGAACCAGGAAATACGACCATATTAGTCCAGTGCTCAGGTCTAGAACCAAGAAATATGACCATATTAGTCCAGTGCTCAGGTGTAGAACCAGGAAATACGACCATATTAGTCCAGTGCTCAGGTCTAGAACCAGGAAATACGACCATATTAGTCCAGTGCTCAGGTCTAGAACCAAGAAATATGACCATATTAGTCCAGTGCTCAGGTGTAGAACCAGGAAATACGACCATATTAGTCCAGAGCTCAGGTCTAGAACCAGGAAATACGACCATATTAGTCCAGATATCAGGTCTAGAACCAGGAAATACGACCATATTAGTCCAGTGCTCAGGTGTAGAACCAGGAAATACGACCATATTAGTCCAGTGCTCAGGTCTAGAACCGGGAAATTTGACCATATTAGTCCAGAGCTCAGGTCTAGACCCAGGAAATACGACCATATTGGTCCAGTGCTCAGAACTAGAACCAGGAAATACGACCATATTAGTCCATTGCTCTGGTCTAGAACCAGGAAATACGACCATATTAGTCCAGTGCTCAGGTCTAGAACCAGGAAATACGACCATATTGGTCCAGTGCTCAGGTCTAGAACCAGGAAATACGACCATATTAGTCCAGTGCTCAGGTCTAGAACCAGGAAATACGACCATATTAGCCCAGTGCTCAGGTCTAGAACCAGGAAATACGACCATATTAGTCCAGTGCTCAGGTCTAGAACCAGGAAATACGACCATATTAGTCCAGTGTTCAGGTCTAGAACCAGGAAATACGACCATATTAGTCCAGTGTTCAGGTGTAGAACCAGGAAATACGACCATATTAGTCCAGTGCTCAGGTCTAGAACCAGGAAATACGACCATATTAGTCCAGTGCTCAGGTCTGGAACCAGGAAATACGACCATATTAGTCCAGAGCTCATGTCTAGAACCAGGAAATACGACCATATTAGTCCAGTTTTCAGGTCTAGAACAAGGAAATACGACCATATTAGTCCAGTGCTCAGGTCTAGAACAAGGAAATACGACCATATTAGTCCAGTGTTCAGGTCTAGAACCAGGAAATACGACCATATTAGTCCAGTGCTCAGGACTAGAACCAGGAAATACGACCATATTAGTCCAGTGCTCAGGACTAGACCCAGGAAATACGACCATATTAGTCCAGTGCTCAGGTCTAGAACCAGGAAATACGACCATATTAGTCCAGTGCTCAGGTCTAGAACCAGGAAATACGACCATATTAGTCCAGTGCTCAGGTCTAGAACCAGGAAATAGGACCATATTAGTCCAGAGCTCAGGTCTAGAACCAGGAAATACGACCATAT
The DNA here is from genome assembly GCF_036924035.1 of Leuresthes tenuis. Classification (NCBI taxonomy): domain Eukaryota; kingdom Metazoa; phylum Chordata; class Actinopteri; order Atheriniformes; family Atherinopsidae; genus Leuresthes; species Leuresthes tenuis. The sequence continues at coordinate 348,950 of NW_027325413.1, read as the reverse complement.
TAGTCCAGTGCTCAGGTCTAGAACCAGGAAATATGACAATATTAGTCCAGTGCTCAGGTCTAGAACCAGGAAATATGACAATATTAGTCCAGTGCTCAGGTCTAGAACCAGGAAATACGAACATTTTAGTCCCGAGCTCATGTCTAGAACAAGGAAATATGACAATATTAGTCGAGTGCTCAGGTCTAGACCAAGAAATATGACAATATTAATCCAGTGCTCAGATCTAGGACCAGGAAATATGGCAATATTAGTCCAGTGCTCAGGTCTAGAACCAGGAAATATGACAATATTAGTCCAGTGCTCAGGTGTAGAACCAGGAAATACGACCATATTAGTCCAGTGCTCAGGTCTAGAACCAGGAAATACGACCATATTAGTCCAGTGCTCAGGTCTGGAACCAGGAAATACGACCATATTAGTCCAGAGCTCATGTCTAGAACCAGGAAATACGACCATATTAGTCCAGTTTTCAGGTCTAGAACAAGGAAATACGACCATATTAGTCCAGTGCTCAGGTCTAGAACAAGGAAATACGACCATATTAGTCCAGTGTTCAGGTCTAGAACCAGGAAATACGACCATATTAGTCCAGTGCTCAGGACTAGAACCAGGAAATACGACCATATTAGTCCAGTGCTCAGGACTAGACCCAGGAAATACGACCATATTAGTCCAGTGCTCAGGTCTAGAACCAGGAAATACGACCATATTAGTCCAGTGCTCAGGTCTAGAACCAGGAAATACGACCATATTAGTCCAGTGCTCAGGTCTAGAACCAGGAAATAGGACCATATTAGTCCAGAGCTCAGGTCTAGAACCAGGAAATACGACCATATTAGTCCAGTGCTCAGGTCTAGAACCAGGAAATATGACAATATTAGTCCAGTGCTCAGGTCTAGAACCAGGAAATATGACAATATTAGTCCAGTGCTCAGGTCTAGAACCAGGAAATACGAACATTTTAGTCCCGAGCTCATGTCTAGAACAAGGAAATATGACAATATTAGTCGAGTGCTCAGGTCTAGACCAAGAAATATGACAATATTAATCCAGTGCTCAGATCTAGGACCAGGAAATATGGCAATATTAGTCCAGTGCTCAGGTCTAGAACCAGGAAATATGACAATATTAGTCCAGTGCTCAGGTCTAGAACCAGGAAATACGACCATTTTAGTCCAGAGCTCAGGTCTAGAACCAGGAAAGACGCCCATATTAGTCCAGTGTTAAGGTCTGGAACCAGGAAATACGACCATATTAGTCCAGAGTTCAGGTCTAGAACCAGGAAATACGACCATATTAGTCCAGTGTTCAGGTGTAAAACCAGGAAATACAACCATATTAGCCCAGTGCTCAGGTCTAGAACCAGGAAATACGACCATATTAGTCCAGTGTTCAGGTCTAGAACCAGGAAATACGACCATATTAGTCCAGAGCTCAGGTCTAGAACCAGGAAATACGACCATATTAGTCCAGTGCTCAGGTCTAGAACCAGGAAATACGACCATATTAGTCCAGTGCTCAGGTCTAGAACCAGGAAATACGACCATATTAGTCCAGTGCTCAGGTCTAGAACCAGGAAATATGACAATATTAGTCCAGTGCTCAGGTCTAGGACCAGGAAATATGACAATATTAGTCCAGTGCTCAGGTCTAGAACCAGGAAATATGACAATAGTAGACCAGTGCTCAGGTCTAGAACCAGGAAATACGACCATGTTAGTCCAGAGCTCGGGTCTAGAACCAGGAAATACGACCATATTAGTCCAGTGTTAAGGTCTAGAACCAGGAAATACGACCATATTAGTCCAGAGCTCATGTCTAGAACAAGGAAATATGACAATATTAGTCCAAAGCTCAGGTCTAGAAGCAGGAAATATGACAATATTAGTCCAGTGCTCAGTTCTAGAACCAGGAAATACCACAATATTAGTCCAGTGCTCAGGTCTAGAACCAGGAAATACGACCATATTAGTCCAGTGCTCAGGTCTAGAACCAGGAAATACGACCATATTAGTCCAGTGCTCAAGTCTAGAACCAGTAAATACGACCATATTATTCCAGTGCTAAGGACTAGAACCAGGAAATACGACCATATTAGTCCAGTGCTCAGGTCTAGAACCAGGAAATACGACCATATTAGTCCAGTGTTCAGGTCTAGAACCAGGAAATACGACCATATTAGTCCAGAGCTCAGGTCTAGAACCAGGAAATACGACCATATTAGTCCAGTGTTCAGGTGTAAAACCAGGAAATACAACCATATTAGTCCAGTGCTCAGGTCTAGAACCAGTAAATACGACCATATTGGTCCAGTGTTCAGGTCTAGAACCAGGAAATACGACCATATTAGTCCAGAGCTCAGGTCTAGAACCAGGAAATACGACCATATTAGTCCAGTGCTCAGGTCTAGAACCAGTAAATACGACCATATTAGTCCAGTGCTAAGGACTAGAACCAGGAAATACGACCATATTAGTCCAGCGCTCAGGACTAGACCCAGGAAATACGACCATATTAGTCCAGTGCTCAGGTCTAGAAGCAGGAAATACGACCATATTAGTCCAGTGCTCAGGTCTAGAACCAGGAAATACGACCATATTAGTCCAGTGCTCAGGTCTAGAACCAGGAAATACGACCATATTAGTCCAGTGCTCAGGTCTAGAACCAGGAAATACGACCATATTAATCCAGAGCTCAGGTCTAGAACCAGGAAATACGACCATATTAGTCCAGTGCTCAGGTCTAGAGCCAGGAAATATGACAATATTAGTCCAGTGCTTAGGTCTAGAACCAGGAAATACGACCATATTAGTCCAGTGCTCAGGTCTAGAGCCAGGAAATATGACAATATTAGTCCAGTGCTTAGGTCTAGAACCAGGAAATACGACCATATTAGTCCAGTGCTCAGGTCTAGAACCAGGAAATACGACCATATTAGTCCAGTGTTCAGATCTAGAACCAGGAAATATGACAATATTAGTCAAGAGCTCAGGTCTAGAACCAGGAAATACGACCATATTAGTCCAGTGTTCAGGTGTAAAACCAGGAAATACGACCATATTAGTCCAGTGCTCAGGTCTAGAACCAGGAAATACGACCATGTTAGTCCAGTGCTCAGGTCTAGAACCAGGAAATACGACCATGTTAGTCCAGAGCTCTGGTCTAGAACCAGGAAATACGACCATATTAGTCCAGTGCTCAGGTCTAGAACCAGGAAATACGACCATATTAGTCCAGTGCTCAGGACTAGAACCAGGAAATACGACCATATTAGTCCAGTGCTCAGGACTAGAACCAGGAAATACGACCATATTAGTCCAGTGCTCAGGACTAGAACCAGGAAATACGACCATATTAGTCCAGTGCTCAGGTCTAGAACGAGGAAATACGACCATATTAGTCCAGTGCTCAGGTCTAGAACCAGGAAATACGACCATATTAGTCCAGTGCTCAGGTCTAGAACCAGGAAATACGACCATATTAGTCCAGAGCTCAGGTCTAGAACCAAGAAATACGACCATATTAGTCCAGTGCTCAGGTCTAGAACCAGTAAATACGACCATATTAGTCCAGTGCTAAGGACTAGAACCAGGAAATACAACCATATTAGTCCAGTGCTCAGGTCTAGAACCAGGAAATACGACCATATTAGTCCAGTGCTCAGGTCTAGAACCAGGAATTACGACCATATTAGTCCAGTGCTAAGGACTAGAACCAGGAAATACGACCATATTAGTCCAGTGCTCAGGTCTAGAACCAGGAAATACGACCATATTAGTCCAGTGCTAAGGTCTAGAACCAGGAAATACGACCATATTAGTCCAGTGCTCAGGACTAGAACCAGGAAATACGACCATATTAGTCCAGTGCTCAGGTCTAGAACCAGGAAATACGACCATATTAGTCCAGTGCTAAGGAATAGAACCAGGAAATACAACCATATTAGTCCAGTGCTCAGGTCTAGAACCAGGAAATACGACCATATTAGTCCAGTGCTCAGGTCTAGAACCAGGAATTACGACCATATTAGTCCAGAGCTCATGTCTAGAACAAGGAAATATGACAATATTAGTCCAAAGCTCAGGTCTAGAAGCAGGAAATATGACAATATTAGTCCAGTGCTAAGGACTAGAACCAGGAAATACAACCATATTAGTCCAGTGCTCAGGTCTAGAACCAGGAAATACCACCATATTGGTCCAGTGCTCAGGTCTCGAACCAGGAAATACGACCATATTAGTCCAGTGCTCAGGTCTAGAACCAGGAAATACGACCATATTAGTCCAGTGCTCAGGTCTAGAACCAGGAAATACGACCATATTAGTCAAGACCTCAGGTCTAGACCCAGGAAATACGACCATATTAGTCCAGATCTCAGGTCTAGAACCAGGAAATACGACCATATTATTCCAGATCTCAGGTCTGCAACCAGGAAATACGAACATATTATTCCAGTGCTCAGGTCTGGAACCAGGAAATACGACCATATTAGTCAAGAGCTTAGATCTAGAACCAGGAAATACGACCATATTAGTCCAGTGCTCAGGTCTAGAACCAGGAAATACGACCATATTAGTCCAGTGCTCAGGTCTAGAACCAAGAAATATGACCATATTAGTCCAGTGCTCAGGTGTAGAACCAGGAAATACGACCATATTAGTCCAGAGCTCAGGTCTAGAACCAGGAAATACGACCATATTAGTCCAGATATCAGGTCTAGAACCAGGAAATACGACCATATTAGTCCAGTGCTCAGGTGTAGAACCAGGAAATACGACCATATTAGTCCAGTGCTCAGGTCTAGAACCGGGAAATTTGACCATATTAGTCCAGAGCTCAGGTCTAGACCCAGGAAATACGACCATATTGGTCCAGTGCTCCGAACTAGAACCAGGAAATACGACCATATTAGTCCAGTGCTCTTGTCTAGAACCAGGAAATACGACCATATTAGTCCAGTGCTCAGGTCTAGAACCAGGAAATACGACCATATTGGTCCAGTGCTCAGGTCTAGAACCAGGAAATACGACCATATTAGTCCAGTGCTCAGGTCTAGTACCAGGAAATACGACCATATTAGCCCAGTGCTCAGGTCTAGAACCAGGAAATACGACCATATTAGTCCAGTGCTCAGGTCTAGAACCAGGAAATACGACCATATTAGTCGAGTGTTCAGGTCTAGAACCAGGAAATACGACCATATTAGTCCAGAGCTCATGTCTAGAACCAGGAAATACGACCATATTAGTCCAGTTTTCAGGTCTAGAACCAGGAAATACGACCATATTAGTCCAGTGCTCAGGTCTAGAACCAGGAAATACGACCATATTAGTCCAGTGTTCAGGTCTAGAACCAGGAAATACGACCATATTAGTCCAGTGCTCAGGACTAGAACCAGGAAATACGACCATATTAGTCCAGTGCTCAGGACTAGACCCAGGAAATACGACCATATTAGTCCAGTGCTCAGGTCTAGAACCAGGAAATACGACCATATTAGTCCAGTGCTCAGATCTATAACCAGGAAATACGACCATATTAGTCCAGTGTTCAGGTCTGGAACCAGGAAATACGACCTTATTAGTCCAGTGCTCAGGTCTAGAACCAGGAAATACGACCATATTAGTCCAGTGATCAGGTCTAGAACCAGGAAATATGACAATATTAGTCCAGTGCTCAGGTCTATGACCAGGAAAAATGACAATATTAGTCCAGTGCTCAGGTCAAGCACCAGGAAATATGACAATATTAGTCCAGTGCTCAGATCTAGAACCAGGAAATACGACCATGTTAGTCCAGAGCTCAGGTCTAGAACCAGGAAATACGACCATATTATTCCAGTGTTCAGGTCTGGAACCAGGAAATACGACCATATTAGTCCAGAGCTCATGTCTAGAACAAGGAAATATGACAATATTAGTCCAGTGCTCAGGTCTAGAAGCAGGAAATATGACAATATTAGTCCAGTGCTCAGGTCTAGAACCAAGAAATACCACCATATTAGTCCAGTGTTCAGGTCTGGAACCAGGAAATACGACCTTATTAGTCCATTGCTCAGGTCTAGAACCAGGAAATACGACCATATTAGTCCAGTGCTCAGGTCTAGAACCAGGAAATACGACCATATTAGTCCAGTGCTCAGGTCTAGAACCAGGAAATATGACCATATTAGTCCAGTGCTCAGGTCTAGAACCAGGAAATATGACAATATTAGTCCAGTGCTCAGGTCTAGAACCAGGAAATACGACCATATTAGTCCAGTGCTCAGGTCTAGGACCAGGAAATAAGACAATATTAGTCCAGAGCTCAGGTCTAGAACCAGGAAATACGACCATATTAGTCCAGTGCTCAGGTGTAAAACCAGGAAATACGACCATATTAGTCCAGTGCTCAGGTGTAGAACCAGGAAATACGACCATATTAGTCCAGAGCTCAGGTCTAGAACCAGGAAATACGACCATATTAGTCCAGTGTTCAGGTCTGGAACCAGGAAATACGACCATATTAGTCCAAAGCTCACGTCTAGAACCAGGAAATATGACAATATTAGTCCAGTGCTCAGGTCTGAAACCAGGAAATACGACCTTATTAGTCCAGTGCTTAAGTCTAGAACCAGGAAATACGACCATATTAGTCCAGTGCTCAGGTCTAGAACCAGGAAATATGACAATATTAGTCCAGTGCTCAGGTCTAGAACCAGTAAATATGACAATATTAGTCCAGTGCTCAGGTCTAGAACCAGGAAATACGACCATGTTAGTCCAGAGCTCTAGTCTAGTACCAGGAAATACGACCATATTAGTCCAGTGTTCAGGTCTGGAACCAGGAAATACGACCATATTAGTCCAAAGCTCAGGTCTAGAACCAGGAAATACCACCATATTAGTCAAGCGCTCAGGTCTAGAACCAGGAAATACGACCTTATTAGTCCAGTGCTCAGGTCTAGAACCAGGAAATTCGACCATATTAGTCTAGTGCTCAGGTCTAGAACCAGGAAATATGACAATATTAGTCCAGTGCTCAGGTGTAAAACCAGGAAATACGACCATATTAGTCCAGTGCTCAGGTCTAGAACCAGGAAATATGACAATATTAGTCCAGTGCTCAGGTCTAGAACCAGGAAATACGACCATGTTAGTCCAGAACTCAGGTCTAGAACCAGGAAATACGACCATATTAGTCCAGTGTTCAGGTCTGGAAACAGGAAATACGACCATATTAGTCCAAAGCTCAGGTCTAGAACCAGGAAATATGACAATATTAGTCCAGTGCTCAGATCTAGAACCAGGAAATACGACCATATTAGTCCAGTGTTCAGGTCTGGAACCAGGAAATACGACCTTTTTAGTCCAGTGCTCAGGTCTAGAACCAGGAAATACGACCATATTAGTCCAGTGCTCAGGTCTAGAACAAGGAAATATGACAATATTAGTCCAGTGCTCAGGTCTATGACCAGGAAAAATGACAATATTAGTCCAGTGCTCAGGTCTAGCACCAGGAAATATGACAATATTAGTCCAGTGCTCAGGTCTAGAACCAGGAAATACGACCATATTAGTCCAGTGCTCAGGTGTAGAACCAGGAAATACGACCATATTAGTCCAGTGCTCAGGTCTAAAACCGGGAAATTTGACCATATTAGTCCAGAGCTCAGGTCTAGACCCAGGAAATACGACCATATTGGTCCAGTGCTCCGAACTAGAACCAGGAAATACGACCATATTAGTCCAGTGCTCTGGTCTAGAACCAGGAAATACGACCATATTAGTCCAGTGCTCAGGTCTAGAACCAGGAAATACGACCATATTGGTCCAGTGCTCAGGTCTAGAACCAGGAAATACGACCATATTAGTCCAGTGCTCAGGTCTAGAACCAGGAAATATGACCATATTAGCCCAGTGCTCAGGTCTAGAACCAGGAAATACGACCATATTAGTCCAGTGCTCAGGTCTAGAACCAGGAAATACGACCATATTAGTCGAGTGTTCAGGTCTAGAACCAGGAAATACGACCATATTAGTCCAGAGCTCATGTCTAGAACCAGGAAATACGACCATATTAGTCCAGTTTTCAGGTCTAGAACCAGGAAATACGACCATATTAGTCCAGTGCTCAGGTCTAGAACCAGGAAATACGACCATATTAGTCCAGTGTTCAGGTCTAGAACCAGGAAATACGACCATATTAGTCCAGTGCTCAGGACTAGAACCAGGAAATACGACCATATTAGTCCAGTGCTCAGGACTAGACCCAGGAAATACGACCATATTAGTCCAGTGCTCAGGTCTAGAACCAGGAAATACGACCATATTAGTCCAGTGCTCAGATCTATAACCAGGAAATACGACCATATTAGTCCAGTGTTCAGGTCTGGAACCAGGAAATACGACCTTATTAGTCCAGTGCTCAGGTCTAGAACCAGGAAATACGACCATATTAGTCCAGTGATCAGGTCTAGAACCAGGAAATATGACAATATTAGTCCAGTGCTCAGGTCTAGAACCAGGAAATATGACAATATTAGTCCAGTGCTCAGGTCTAGAACCAGGAAATACGACCATATTAGTCCAGTGCTCAGGTCTAGGACCAGGAAATAAGACAATATTAGTCCAGAGCTCAGGTCTAGAACCAGGAAATACGACCATATTAGTCCAGTGCTCAGGTGTAAAACCAGGAAATACGACCATATTAGTCCAGTGCTCAGGTGTAGAACCAGGAAATACGACCATATTAGTCCAGAGCTCAGGTCTAGAACCAGGAAATACGACCATATTAGTCCAGTGTTCAGGTCTGGAACCAGGAAATACGACCATATTAGTCCAAAGCTCACGTCTAGAACCAGGAAATATGACAATATTAGTCCAGTGCTCAGGTCTGAAACCAGGAAATACGACCTTATTAGTCCAGTGCTTAAGTCTAGAACCAGGAAATACGACCATATTAGTCCAGTGCTCAGGTCTAGAACCAGGAAATATGACAATATTAGTCCAGTGCTCAGGTCTAGAACCAGTAAATATGACAATATTAGTCCAGTGCTCAGGTCTAGAACCAGGAAATACGACCATGTTAGTCCAGAGCTCTAGTCTAGTACCAGGAAATACGACCATATTAGTCCAGTGTTCAGGTCTGGAACCAGGAAATACGACCATATTAGTCCAAAGCTCAGGTCTAGAACCAGGAAATACCACCATATTAGTCAAGCGCTCAGGTCTAGAACCAGGAAATACGACCTTATTAGTCCAGTGCTCAGGTCTAGAACCAGGAAATTCGACCATATTAGTCTAGTGCTCAGGTCTAGAACCAGGAAATATGACAATATTAGTCCAGTGCTCAGGTGTAAAACCAGGAAATACGACCATATTAGTCCAGTGCTCAGGTCTAGAACCAGGAAATATGACAATATTAGTCCAGTGCTCAGGTCTAGAACCAGGAAATACGACCATGTTAGTCCAGAACTCAGGTCTAGAACCAGGAAATACGACCATATTAGTCCAGTGTTCAGGTCTGGAAACAGGAAATACGACCATATTAGTCCAAAGCTCAGGTCTAGAACCAGGAAATATGACAATATTAGTCCAGTGCTCAGATCTAGAACCAGGAAATACGACCATATTAGTCCAGTGTTCAGGTCTGGAACCAGGAAATACGACCTTTTTAGTCCAGTGCTCAGGTCTAGAACCAGGAAATACGACCATATTAGTCCAGTGCTCAGGTCTAGAACAAGGAAATATGACAATATTAGTCCAGTGCTCAGGTCTATGACCAGGAAAAATGACAATATTAGTCCAGTGCTCAGGTCTAGCACCAGGAAATATGACAATATTAGTCCAGTGCTCAGGTCTAGAACCAGGAAATACGACCATATTAGTCCAGTGCTCAGGTGTAGAACCAGGAAATACGACCATATTAGTCCAGTGCTCAGGTCTAAAACCGGGAAATTTGACCATATTAGTCCAGAGCTCAGGTCTAGACCCAGGAAATACGACCATATTGGTCCAGTGCTCCGAACTAGAACCAGGAAATACGACCATATTAGTCCAGTGTTCTGGTCTAGAACCAGGAAATACGACCATATTAGTCCAGTGCTCAGGTCTAGAACCAGGAAATACGACCATATTGGTCCAGTGCTCAGGTCTAGAACCAGGAAATACGACCATATTAGTCCAGTGCTCAGGTCTAGAACCAGGAAATACGACCATATTAGCCCAGTGCTCAGGTCTAGAACCAGGAAATACGACCATATTAGTCCAGTGCTCAGGTCTAGAACCAGGAAATACGACCATATTAGTCGAGTGTTCAGGTCTAGAACCAGGAAATACGACCATATTAGTCCAGAGCTCATGTCTAGAACCAGGAAATACGACCATATTAGTCCAGTTTTCAGGTCTAGAACCAGGAAATACGACCATATTAGTCCAGTGCTCAGGTCTAGAACCAGGAAATACGACCATATTAGTCCAGTGTTCAGGTCTAGAACCAGGAAATACGACCATATTAGTCCAGTGCTCAGGACTAGAACCAGGAAATACGACCATATTAGTCCAGTGCTCAGGACTAGACCCAGGAAATACGACCATATTAGTCCAGTGCTCAGGTCTAGAACCAGGAAATACGACCATATTAGTCCAGTGCTCAGATCTATAACCAGGAAATACGACCATATTAGTCCAGTGTTCAGGTCTGGAACCAGGAAATACGACCTTATTAGTCCAGTGCTCAGGTCTAGAACCAGGAAATACGACCATATTAGTCCAGTGATCAGGTCTAGAACCAGGAAATATGACAATATTAGTCCAGTGCTCAGGTCTATGACCAGGAAAAATGACAATATTAGTCCAGTGCTCAGGTCAAGCACCAGGAAATATGACAATATTAGTCCAGTGCTCAGATCTAGAACCAGGAAATACGACCATGTTAGTCCAGAGCTCAGGTCTAGAACCAGGAAATACGACCATATTATTCCAGTGTTCAGGTCTGGAACCAGGAAATACGACCATATTAGTCCAGAGCTCATGTCTAGAACAAGGAAATATGACAATATTAGTCCAGTGCTCAGGTCTAGAAGCAGGAAATATGACAATATTAGTCCAGTGCTCAGGTCTAGAACCAAGAAATACCACCATATTAGTCCAGTGTTCAGGTCTGGAACCAGGAAATACGACCTTATTAGTCCATTGCTCAGGTCTAGAACCAGGAAATACGACCATATTAGTCCAGTGCTCAGGTCTAGAACCAGGAAATACGACCATATTAGTCCAGTGCTCAGGTCTAGAACCAGGAAATACGACCATATTAGTCCAGTGCTCAGGTCTAGAACCAGGAAATATGACAATATTAGTCCAGTGCTCAGGTCTAGAACCAGGAAATACGACCATATTAGTCCAGTGCTCAGGTCTAGGACCAGGAAATAAGACAATATTAGTCCAGAGCTCAGGTCTAGAACCAGGAAATACGACCATATTAGTCCAGTGCTCAGGTGTAAAACCAGGAAATACGACCATATTAGTCCAGTGCTCAGGTGTAGAACCAGGAAATACGACCATATTAGTCCAGAGCTCAGGTCTAGAACCAGGAAATACGACCATATTAGTCCAGTGTTCAGGTCTGGAACCAGGAAATACGACCATATTAGTCCAAAGCTCACGTCTAGAACCAGGAAATATGACAATATTAGTCCAGTGCTCAGGTCTGAAACCAGGAAATACGACCTTATTAGTCCAGTGCTTAAGTCTAGAACCAGGAAATACGACCATATTAGTCCAGTGCTCAGGTCTAGAACCAGGAAATATGACAATATTAGTCCAGTGCTCAGGTCTAGAACCAGTAAATATGACAATATTAGTCCAGTGCTCAGGTCTAGAACCAGGAAATACGACCATGTTAGTCCAGAGCTCTAGTCTAGTACCAGGAAATACGACCATATTAGTCCAGTGTTCAGGTCTGGAACCAGGAAATACGACCATATTAGTCCAAAGCTCAGGTCTAGAACCAGGAAATACCACCATATTAGTCAAGCGCTCAGGTCTAGAACCAGGAAATACGACCTTATTAGTCCAGTGCTCAGGTCTAGAACCAGGAAATTCGACCATATTAGTCTAGTGCTCAGGTCTAGAACCAGGAAATATGACAATATTAGTCCAGTGCTCAGGTGTAAAACCAGGAAATACGACCATATTAGTCCAGTGCTCAGGTCTAGAACCAGGAAATATGACAATATTAGTCCAGTGCTCAGGTCTAGAACCAGGAAATACGACCATGTTAGTCCAGAACTCAGGTCTAGAACCAGGAAATACGACCATATTAGTCCAGTGTTCAGGTCTGGAAACAGGAAATACGACCATATTAGTCCAAAGCTCAGGTCTAGAACCAGGAAATATGACAATATTAGTCCAGTGCTCAGATCTAGAACCAGGAAATACGACCATATTAGTCCAGTGTTCAGGTCTGGAACCAGGAAATACGACCTTTTTAGTCCAGTGCTCAGGTCTAGAACCAGGAAATACGACCATATTAGTCCAGTGCTCAGGTCTAGAACAAGGAAATATGACAATATTAGTCCAGTGCTCAGGTCTATGACCAGGAAAAATGACAATATTAGTCCAGTGCTCAGGTCTAGCACCAGGAAATATGACAATATTAGTCCAGTGCTCAGGTCTAGAACCAGGAAATACGACCATATTGGTCCAGTGCTCAGGTCTAAAACCGGGAAATTTGACCATATTAGTCCAGAGCTCAGGTCTAGACCCAGGAAATACGACCATATTGGTCCAGTGCTCCGAACTAGAACCAGGAAATACGACCATATTAGTCCAGTGCTCTGGTCTAGAACCAGGAAATACGACCATATTAGTCCAGTGCTCAGGTCTAGAACCAGGAAATACGACCATATTGGTCCAGTGCTCAGGTCTAGAACCAGGAAATACGACCATATTAGTCCAGTGCTCAGGTCTAGAACCAGGAAATACGACCATATTAGCCCAGTGCTCAGGTCTAGAACCAGGAAATACGACCATATTAGTCCAGTGCTCAGGTCTAGAACCAGGAAATACGACCATATTAGTCGAGTGTTCAGGTCTAGAACCAGGAAATACGACCATATTAGTCCAGAGCTCATGTCTAGAACCAGGAAATACGACCATATTAGTCCAGTTTTCAGGTCTAGAACCAGGAAATACGACCATATTAGTCCAGTGCTCAGGTCTAGAACCAGGAAATACGACCATATTAGTCCAGTGTTCAGGTCTAGAACCAGGAAATACGACCATATTAGTCCAGTGCTCAGGACTAGAACCAGGAAATACGACCATATTAGTCCAGTGCTCAGGACTAGACCCAGGAAATACGACCATATTAGTCCAGTGCTCAGGTCTAGAACCAGGAAATACGACCATATTAGTCCAGTGCTCAGATCTATAACCAGGAAATACGACCATATTAGTCCAGTGTTCAGGTCTGGAACCAGGAAATACGACCTTATTAGTCCAGTGCTCAGGTCTAGAACCAGGAAATACGACCATATTAGTCCAGTGATCAGGTCTAGAACCAGGAAATATGACAATATTAGTCCAGTGCTCAGGTCTATGACCAGGAAAAATGACAATATTAGTCCAGTGCTCAGGTCAAGCACCAGGAAATATGACAATATTAGTCCAGTGCTCAGATCTAGAACCAGGAAATACGACCATGTTAGTCCAGAGCTCAGGTCTAGAACCAGGAAATACGACCATATTATTCCAGTGTTCAGGTCTGGAACCAGGAAATACGACCATATTAGTCCAGAGCTCATGTCTAGAACAAGGAAATATGACAATATTAGTCCAGTGCTCAGGTCTAGAAGCAGGAAATATGACAATATTAGTCCAGTGCTCAGGTCTAGAACCAAGAAATACCACCATATTAGTCCAGTGTTCAGGTCTGGAACCAGGAAATACGACCTTATTAGTCCATTGCTCAGGTCTAGAACCAGGAAATACGACCATATTAGTCCAGTGCTCAGGTCTAGAACCAGGAAATACGACCATATTAGTCCAGTGCTCAGGTCTAGAACCAGGAAATACGACCATATTAGTCCAGTGCTCAGGTCTAGAACCAGGAAATATGACAATATTAGTCCAGTGCTCAGGTCTAGAACCAGGAAATACGACCATATTAGTCCAGTGCTCAGGTCTAGGACCAGGAAATAAGACAATATTAGTCCAGAGCTCAGGTCTAGAACCAGGAAATACGACCATATTAGTCCAGTGCTCAGGTGTAAAACCAGGAAATACGACCATATTAGTCCAGTGCTCAGGTGTAGAACCAGGAAATACGACCATATTAGTCCAGAGCTCAGGTCTAGAACCAGGAAATACGACCATATTAGTCCAGTGTTCAGGTCTGGAACCAGGAAATACGACCATATTAGTCCAAAGCTCACGTCTAGAACCAGGAAATATGACAATATTAGTCCAGTGCTCAGGTCTGAAACCAGGAAATACGACCTTATTAGTCCAGTGCTTAAGTCTAGAACCAGGAAATACGACCATATTAGTCTAGTGCTCAGGTCTAGAACCAGGAAATATGACAATATTAGTCCAGTGCTCAGGTGTAAAACCAGGAAATACGACCATATTAGTCCAGTGCTCAGGTCTAGAACCAGGAAATATGACAATATTAGTCCAGTGCTCAGGTCTAGAACCAGGAACTACGACCATGTTAGTCCAGAACTCAGGTCTAGAACCAGGAAATACGACCATATTAGTCCAGTGTTCAGGTCTGGAACCAGGAAATACGACCATATTAGTCCAAAGCTCAGGTCTAGAACCAGGAAATATGACAATATTAGTCCAGTGCTCAGATCTAGAACCAGGAAATACGACCATATTAGTCCAGTGTTCAGGTCTGGAACCAGGAAATACGACCTTTTTAGTCCAGTGCTCAGGTCTAGAACCAGGAAATACGACCATATTAGTCCAGTGCTCAGGTCTAGAACCAGGAAAAATGACAATATTAGTCCAGTGCTCAGGTCTAGCACCAGGAAATATGACAATATTAGTCCAGTGCTCAGGTCTAGAACCAGGAAATACGACCATATTAGTCCAGTGCTCAGGTGTAAAACCAGGAAATACGACCATATTAGTCCAGTGCTCAGGTCTAGAACCAGGAAATATGACAATATTAGTCCAGTGCTCAGGTCTAGAACCAGGAAATACGACCATGTTAGTCCAGTGCTCAGGTGTAAAACCAGGAAATACGACCATATTAGTCCAGTGCTCAGGTCTAGAACCAGGAAATATGACAATATTAGTCCAGTGCTCAGGTCTAGAACCAGGAAATACGACCATGTTAGTCCAGAACTCAGGTCTAGAACCAGGAAATACGACCATATTAGTCCAGTGTTCGGGTCTGGAACCAGGAAATACGACCATATTAGTCCAAAGCTCAGGTCTAGAACCAGGAAATATGACAATATTATTCCAGTGCTCAGATCTAGAACCAGGAAATACGACCATATTAGTCCAGTGCTCAGGTCTAGAACCAGGAAATACGACCATATTAGTCCAGTGCTCAGGTCTAGAACCAGGAAATATGACAATATTAGTCCAGTGCTCAGGTCTATGACCAGGAAAAATGACAATATTAGTCCAGTGCTCAGGTCTAGCACCAGGAAATATGACAATATTAGTCCAGTGCTCAGATCTAGAACCAGGAAATACGACCATGTTAGTCCAGAGCTCAGGACTGGAACCAGGAAATAAGACCTTATTAGTCCAGTGCTCAGGTCTAGAACCAGGAAATACGACCATATTAGTCCAGTGCTCAGGACTAGAACCAGGAAATACGACCATATTAGTCCAGTGCTCAGGACTGGAACCAGGAAATACGACCTTATTAGTCCAGTGCTCAGGTCAAGCACCAGGAAATATGACAATATTAGTCCAGTGCTCTGATCTAGAACCAGGAAATACGACCATGTTAGTCCAGAGCTCAGGTCTAGAACCAGGAAATACGACCATATTATTCCAGTGTTCAGGTCTGGAACCAGGAAATACGACCATATTAGTCCAGAGCTCATGTCTAGAACAAGGAAATATGACAATATTAGTCCAGTGCTCAGGTCTAGAAGCAGGAAATATGACAATATTAGTCCAGTGCTCAGGTCTAGAACCAAGAAATACCACCATATTAGTCCAGTGTTCAGGTCTGGAACCAGGAAATACGACCTTATTAGTCCATTGCTCAGGTCTAGAACCAGGAAATACGACCATATTAGTCCAGTGCTCAGGTCTAGAACCAGGAAATACGACCGTATTAGTCCAGTGCTCAGGTCTAGAACCAGGAAATACGACCATATTAGTCCAGTGCTCAGGTCTAGAACCAGGAAATATGACAATATTAGTCCAGTGCTCAGGTCTAGAACCAGGAAATACGACCATATTAGTCCAGTGCTCAGGTCTAGGACCAGGAAATAAGACAATATTAGTCCAGAGCTCAGGTCTAGAACCAGGAAATACGACCATATTAGTCCAGTGCTCAGGTGTAAAACCAGGAAATACGACCATATTAGTCCAGTGCTCAGGTCTAGAACCAGGAAATATGACAATATTAGTCCAGTGCTCAGGTCTAGAACCAGGAAATACGACCATGTTAGTCCAGAACTCAGGTCTAGAACCAGGAAATACGACCATATTAGTCCAGTGTTCGGGTCTGGAACCAGGAAATACGACCATATTAGTCCAAAGCTCAGGTCTAGAACCAGGAAATATGACAATATTATTCCAGTGCTCAGATCTAGAACCAGGAAATACGACCATATTAGTCCAGTGCTCAGGTCTAGAACCAGGAAATACGACCATATTAGTCCAGTGCTCAGGTCTAGAACCAGGAAATATGACAATATTAGTCCAGTGCTCATGTCTATGACCAGGAAAAATGACAATATTAGTCCAGTGCTCAGGTCTAGCACCAGGAAATATGACAATATTAGTCCAGTGCTCAGATCTAGAACCAGGAAATACGACCATGTTAGTCCAGAGCTCAGGACTGGAACCAGGAAATAAGACCTTATTAGTCCAGTGCTCAGGTCTAGAACCAGGAAATACGACCATATTAGTCCAGTGCTCATGACTAGAACCAGGAAATACGACCATATTAGTCCAGTGCTCAGGACTGGAACCAGGAAATACGACCTTATTAGTCCAGTGCTCAGGTCAAGCACCAGGAAATATGACAATATTAGTCCAGTGCTCAGATCTAGAACCAGGAAATACGACCATGTTAGTCCAGAGCTCAGGTCTAGAACCAGGAAATACGACCATATTATTCCAGTGTTCAGGTCTGGAACCAGGAAATACGACCATATTAGTCCAGAGCTCATGTCTAGAACAAGGAAATATGACAATATTAGTCCAGTGCTCAGGTCTAGAAGCAGGAAATATGACAATATTAGTCCAGTGCTCAGGTCTAGAACCAAGAAATACCACCATATTAGTCCAGTGTTCAGGTCTGGAACCAGGAAATACGACCTTATTAGTCCATTGCTCAGGTCTAGAACCAGGAAATACGACCATATTAGTCCAGTGCTCAGGTCTAGAACCAGGAAATACGACCATATTAGTCCAGTGCTCAGGTCTAGAACCAGGAAATACGACCATATTAGTCCAGTGCTCAGGTCTAGAACCAGGAAATATGACAATATTAGTCCAGTGCTCAGGTCTAGAACCAGGAAATACGACCATATTAGTCCAGTGCTCAGGTCTAGGACCAGGAAATAAGACAATATTAGTCCAGAGCTCAGGTCTAGAACCAGGAAATACGACCATATTAGTCCAGTGCTCAGGTGTAAAACCAGGAAATACGACCATATTAGTCCAGTGCTCAGGTGTAGAACCAGGAAATACGACCATATTAGTCCAGAGCTCAGGTCTAGAATCAGGAAATACGACCATATTAGTCCAGTGTTCAGGTCTGGAACCAGGAAATACGACCATATTAGTCCAAAGCTCACGTCTAGAACCAGGAAATATGACAATATTAGTCCAGTGCTCAGGTCTGAAACCAGGAAATACGACCTTATTAGTCCAGTGCTTTAGTCTAGAACCAGGAAATACGACCATATTAGTCCAGTGCTCAGGTCTAGAACCAGGAAATATGACAATATTAGTCCAGTGCTCAGGTCTAGAACCAGGAAATATGACAATATTAGTCCAGTGCTCAGGTCTAGAACCAGGAAATACGACCATGTTAGTCCAGAGCTCAGGTCTAGAACCAGGAAATACGACCATATTGGTCCAGTGTTCAGGTCTAGAACCAAGAAATACCACCATATTAGTCCAGTGTTCAGGTCTGGAACCAGGAAATACGACCTTATTAGTCCATTGCTCAGGTCTAGAACCAGGAAATACGACCATATTAGTCCAGTGCTCAGGTCTAGAACCAGGAAATACGACCATATTAGTCCAGTGCTCAGGTCTAGAACCAGGAAATACGACCATATTAGTCCAGTGCTCAGGTCTAGAACCAGGAAATATGACAATATTAGTCCAGTGCTCAGGTCTAGAACCAGGAAATACGACCATATTAGTCCAGTGCTCAGGTCTAGGACCAGGAAATAAGACAATATTAGTCCAGAGCTCAGGTCTAGAACCAGGAAATACGACCATATTAGTCCAGTGCTCAGGTGTAAAACCAGGAAATACGACCATATTAGTCCAGTGCTCAGGTGTAGAACCAGGAAATACGACCATATTAGTCCAGAGCTCAGGTCTAGAATCAGGAAATACGACCATATTAGTCCAGTGTTCAGGTCTGGAACCAGGAAATACGACCATATTAGTCCAAAGCTCACGTCTAGAACCAGGAAATATGACAATATTAGTCCAGTGCTCAGGTCTGAAACCAGGAAATACGACCTTATTAGTCCAGTGCTTAAGTCTAGAACCAGGAAATACGACCATATTAGTCCAGTGCTCAGGTCTAGAACCAGGAAATATGACAATATTAGTCCAGTGCTCAGGTCTAGAACCAGGAAATATGACAATATTAGTCCAGTGCTCAGGTCTAGAACCAGGAAATACGACCATGTTAGTCCAGAGCTCAGGTCTAGAACCAGGAAATACGACCATATTGGTCCAGTGTTCAGGTCTGGAACCAGGAAATACGACCATATTAGTCCAGAGCTCAGGTCTAGAACCAGGAAATACGACCATATTAGTCCAGTGCTCAGGTCTAGAACCAGGAAATACGACCATATTAGTCCAGTGTTCAGGTCTAGAACCAGGAAATATGACAATATTAGTCCAGTGCTCAGGTCTAGGACCAGGAAATACCACCATATTAGTCCAGTGTTCAGGTCTGGAACCAGGAAATACGACCTTATTAGTCCATTGCTCAGGTCTAGAACCAGGAAATACGACCATATTAGTCCAGTGCTCAGGTCTAGAACCAGGAAATACGACCATATTAGTCCAGTGCTCAGGTCTAGAACCAGGAAATACGACCATATTAGTCCAGTGCTCAGGTCTAGAACCAGGAAATATGACAATATTAGTCCAGTGCTCAGGTCTAGAACCAGGAAATACGACCATATTAGTCCAGTGCTCAGGTCTAGGACCAGGAAATAAGACAATATTAGTCCAGAGCTCAGGTCTAGAACCAGGAAATACGACCATATTAGTCCAGTGCTCAGGTGTAAAACCAGGAAATACGACCATATTAGTCCAGTGCTCAGGTGTAGAACCAGGAAATACGACCATATTAGTCCAGAGCTCATGTCTAGAACCAGGAAATACGACCATATTAGTCCAGTGTTCAGGTCTGGAACCAGGAAATACGACCATATTAGTCCAAAGCTCACGTCTAGAACCAGGAAATATGACAATATTAGTCCAGTGCTCAGGTCTGAAACCAGGAAATACGACCTTATTAGTCCAGTGCTTAAGTCTAGAACCAGGAAATACGACCATATTAGTCCAGTGCTCAGGTCTAGAACCAGGAAATATGACAATATTAGTCCAGTGCTCAGGTCTAGAACCAGTAAATATGACAATATTAGTCCAGTGCTCAGGTCTAGAACCAGGAAATACGACCATGTTAGTCCAGAGCTCTAGTCTAGTACCAGGAAATACGACCATATTAGTCCAGTGTTCAGGTCTGGAACCAGGAAATACGACCATATTAGTCCAAAGCTCAGGTCTAGAACCAGGAAATACCACCATATTAGTCAAGAGCTCAGGTCTAGAACCAGGAAATACGACCTTATTAGTCCAGTGCTCAGGTCTAGAACCAGGAAATTCGACCATATTAGTCTAGTGCTCAGGTCTAGAACCAGGAAATATGACAATATTAGTCCAGTGCTCAGGTCTAGAACCAGGAAATATGACAATATTAGTCTAGTGCTCAGGTCTAGAACCAGGAAATATGACAATATTAGTCCAGTGCTCAGGTCTAGAACCAGGAAATACGACCATGTTAATCCAGAGCTCAGGTCTAGAACCAGGAAATACGACCATATTGGTCCAGTGTTCAGGTCTGGAACCAGGAAATACGACCATATTAGTCCAGAGCTCAGGTCTAGAACCAGGAAATACGACCATATTAGTCCAGTGCTCAGGTCTAGAACCAGGAAATACGACCATATTAGTCCAGTGTTCAGGTCTAGAACCAGGAAATATGACAATATTAGTCCAGTGTTAAGGTCTGGAACCAGGAAATACGACCATATTAGTCCAGAGCTCATGTCTAGAACAAGGAAATATGACAATATTAGTCCAAAGCTCAGGTCTAGAAGCAGGAAATATGACAATATAAGTCCAGTGCTCAGGTCTAGAACCAGGAAATACCACCATATTAGTCTTGTGTTCAGGTCTGGAACCAGGAAATACGACCTTATTAGTCCATTGCTCAGGTCTAGAACCAGGAAAGACGACCATATTAGTCCAGTACTCAGATCTACAACCAAGAAATACGACCATATTAGTCCAGTGCTCAGGTCTAGGCCCAGGAAATACGACCATATTAGTCCAGTGCTAAGGACAAGAACCGGGAAATACGACCATATTAGTCCAGAGCTCAGGTCTAGAACCAGGAAATACGACCATATTAGTCCAGTGCTCAGGTCTAGAACCAGGAAATACGACCATATTAGTCCAGTGCTCAGGTCTAGAACCAGGAAATACGACCATATTAGTCCAGTACTCAGGACTAGAACCAGGAAATACGACCATATTAGTCCAGTGCTCAGGACTGGAACCAGGAAATACGACCATATTAGTCCAGTGCTCAGGTCTAGAACCAGGAAATACGACCATATTAGTCCAGTGCTCAGGTGTAAAACCAGGAAATACGACCATATTAGTCCAGTGCTCAGGTCTAGAACCAGGAAATATGACAATATTAGTCCAGTGCTCAGGTGTAGAACCAGGAAATACGACCATATTGGTCCAGTGTTCAGGTCTGGAACCAGGAAATACGACCATGTTAGTCCAGAGCTCAGGTCTAGAACCAGGAAATACGACCATATTGGTCCAGTGTTCAGGTCTGGAACCAGGAAATACGACCATGTTAGTCCAGAGCTCTAGTCTAGTACCAGGAAATACGACCATATTAGTCCAGTGTTCAGGTCTGGAACCAGGAAATACGACCATATTAGTCCAAAGCTCAGGTCTAGAACCAGGAAATACCACCATATTAGTCAAGAGCTCAGGTCTAGAACCAGGAAATACGACCTTATTAGTCCAGTGCTCAGGTCTAGAACCAGGAAATTCGACCATATTAGTCTAGTGCTCAGGTCTAGAACCAGGAAATATGACAATATTAGTCCAGTGCTCAGGTCTAGAACCAGGAAATATGACAATATTAGTCTAGTGCTCAGGTCTAGAACCAGGAAATATGACAATATTAGTCCAGTACTCAGGTCTAGAACCAGGAAATACGACCATGTTAGTCCAGAGCTCAGGTCTAGAACCAGGAAATACGACCATATTGGTCCAGTGTTCAGGTCTGGAACCAGGAAATACGACCATATTAGTCCAGAGCTCAGGTCTAGAACCAGGAAATACGACCATATTAGTCCAGTGCTCAGGACTAGAACCAGGAAATACGACCATATTAGTCCAGTGTTCAGGTCTAGAACCAGGAAATATGACAATATTAGTCCAGTGCTCTGGTCTAGGACCAGGAAATATGACAATATTAGTCCAGTGCTCAGGTCTAGAACCAGGAAATACGACCATGTTAGTACAGAGCTCTGGTCTAGAACCAGGAAAGACGACCATATTAGTCCAGTACTCAGGTCTAGAACCAGGAAATATGACAATATTAGTCCAGTGCTCAGGTCTAGAACCAGGAAATACGACCATGTTAGTCCAGAGCTCATGTCTAGAACAAGGAAATATGACAATATTAGTCCAGTGCTCAGGTCTAGAACCAGGAAATACGACCATATTAGTCCAGTGCTCGGGTGTAAAACCAGGAAATACGACCATATTAGTCCAGTGCTCAGGTCTAGAACCAGGAAATATGACAATATTAGTCCAGTGCTCAGGTCTAGAACCAGGAAATACGACCATGTTAGTCCAGAACTCAGGTCTAGAACCAGGAAATATGACCATATTAGTCCAGTGTTCAGGTCTGGAACTAGGAAATACGACCATATTAGTCCAAAGCTCAGGTCTAGAACCAGGAAATATGACAATATTAGTCCAGTGCTCAGATCTAGAACCAGGAAATACGACCATATTAGTCCAGTGTTCAGGTCTGGAACCAGGAAATACGACCTTATTAGTCCATTGCTCAGGTCTAGAACCAGGAAATACGACCATATTAGTCCAGTGCTCAGGTCTAGAACCAGGAAATATGACAATATTAGTCCAGTGCTCAGGTCTATGACCAGGAAAAATGACAATATTAGTCCAGTGCTCAGGTCTAGCACCAGGAAATATGACAATATTAGTCCAGTGCTCAGGTCTAGAACCAGGAAATACGACCATATTAGTCCAGTGCTCAGGTGTAAAACCAGGAAATACGACCATATTAGTCCAGTGCTCAGGTCTAGAACCAGGAAATATGACAATATTAGTCCAGTGCTCAGGTCTAGAACCAGGAAATACGACCATGTTAGTCCAGAACTCAGGTCTAGAACCAGGAAATACGACCATATTAGTCCAGTGTTCAAGTCTGGAACCAGGAAATACGACCATATTAGTCCAAAGCTCAGGTCTAGAACCAGGAAATATGACAATATTAGTCCAGTGCTCAGATCTAGAACCAGGAAATACGACCATATTAGTCCAGTGTTCAGGTCTGGAACCAGGAAATACGACCTTATTAGTCCAGTGCTCAGGTCTAGAACCAGGAAATACGACCATATTAGTCCAGTGCTCAGGTCTAGAACCAGTTAATATGACAATATTAGTCCAGTGCTCAGGTCTATGACCAGGAAAAATGACAATATTAGTCCAGTGCTCAGGTCTAGCACCAGGAAATATGACAATATTAGTCCAGTGCTCAGATCTAGAACCAGGAAATACGACCATGTTAGTCCAGAGCTCAGGACTGGAACCAGGAAATACGACCTTATTAGTCCAGTGCTCAGGTCTAGAACCAGGAAATACGACCATATTAGTCCAGTGCTCAGGTGTAAAACCAGGAAATACGACCATATTAGTCCAGTGCTCAGGTCTAGAACCAGGAAATATGACAATATTAGTCCAGTGCTCAGGTCTAGAACCAGGAAATACGACCATATTAGTCCAGTGCTCAAGACTGGAACCAGGAAATACGACCTTATTAGTCCAGTGCTCAGGTCTACAACCAGGAAATACGACCATATTAGTCCAGTGCTCAGGTGTAAAACCAGGAAATACGACCATATTAGTCCAGTGCTCAGGTCTAGAACCAGGAAATATGACAATATTAGTCCAGTGCTCAGGTCTAGAACCAGGAAATACGACCATGTTAGTCCAGAACTCAGGTCTAGAACCAGGAAATACGACCATATTAGTCCAGTGTTCAGGTCTGGAACCAGGAAATACGACCATATTAGTCCAGTGCTCAGGTCTAGACCCAGGAAATATGACAATATTAGTCCAGTGCTCAGGTCTAGAACCAGGAAATACAACCATGTTAGTCCAGAACTCAGGTCTAGAACCAGGAAATATGACCATATTAGTCCAGTGTTCAGGTCTGGAACTAGGAAATACGACCATATTAGTCCAAAGCTCAGGTCTAGAACCAGGAAATATGACAATATTAGTCCAGTGCTCAGGTCTAGAACCAGGAAATACGACCATATTAGTCCAGTGTTCAGGTCTGGAACCAGGAAATACGACCTTATTAGTCCATTGCTCAGGTCTAGAACCAGGAAATACGACCATATTAGTCCAGTGCTCAGGTCTAGAACCAGGAAATATGACAATATTAGTCCAGTGCTCAGGTCTATGACCAGGAAAAATGACAATATTAGTCCAGTGCTCAGGTCTAGCACCAGGAAATATGACAATATTAGTCCAGTGCTCAGGTCTAGAACCAGGAAATACGACCATATTAGTCCAGTGCTCAGGTGTAAAACCAGGAAATACGACCATATTAGTCCAGTGCTCAGGTCTAGAACCAGGAAATATGACAATATTAGTCCAGTGCTCAGGTCTAGAACCAGGAAATACGACCATGTTAGTCCAGAACTCAGGTCTGGAACCAGGAAATACGACCATATTAGTCCAAAGCTCAGGTCTAGAACCAGGAAATATGACAATATTAGTCCAGTGCTCAGATCTAGAACCAGGAAATACGACCATATTAGTCCAGTGTTCAGGTCTGGAACCAGGAAATACGACCTTATTAGTCCAGTGCTCAGGTCTAGAACCAGGAAATACGACCATATTAGTCCAGTGCTCAGGTCTAGTACCAGGAAATATGACAATATTAGTCCAGTGCTCAGGTCTATGACCAGGAAAAATGACAATATTAGTCCAGTGCTCAGGTCTAGCACCAGGAAATATGACAATATTAGTCCAGTGCTCAGATCTAGAACCAGCAAATACGACCATGTTAGTCCAGAGCTCAGGACTGGAACCAGGAAATACGACCTTATTAGTCCAGTGCTCAGGTCTAGAACCAGGAAATACGACCATATTAGTCCAGTGCTCAGGTGTAAAACCAGGAAATACGACCATATTAGTCCAGTGCTCAGGTCTAGAACCAGGAAATATGACAATATTAGTCCAGTGCTCAGGTCTAGAACCAGGAAATACGACCATATTAGTCCAGTGCTCAGGACTGGAACCAGGAAATACGACCTTATTAGTCCAGTGCTCAGGTCTACAACCAGGAAATACGACCATATTAGTCCAGTGCTCAGGTGTAAAACCAGGAAATACGACCATATTAGTCCAGTGCTCAGGTCTAGAACCAGGAAATATGACAATATTAATCCAGTGCTCAGGTCTAGAACCAGGAAATACGACCATGTTAGTCCAGAACTCAGGTCTAGAACCAGGAAATACGACCATATTAGTCCAGTGTTCAGGTCTGGAACCAGGAAATACGACCATATTAGTCCAAAGCTCAGGTCTAGAACCAGGAAATATGACAATATTAGTCCAGTGCTCAGATCTATGACCAGGAAAAATGACAATATTAGTCCAGTGCTCAGGTCTAGCACCAGGAAATATGACAATATTAGTCCAGTGCTCAGATCTAGAACCAGGAAATACGACCATGTTAGTCCAGAGCTCAGGTCTAGAACCAGGAAATACGACCATATTAGTCCAGAGCTCATGTCTAGAACAAGGAAATATGACAATATTAGTCCAGTGCTCAGGTCTAGAAGCAGGAAATATGACAATATTAGTCCAGTGCACAGGTCTAGAACCAAGAAATACCACCATATTAGTCCAGTGTTCAGGTCTGGAACCAGGAAATACGACCTTATTAGTCCATTGCTCAGGTCTAGAACCAGGAAATACGACCATATTAGTCCAGTGCTCAGGTCTAGAACCAGGAAATATGACAATATTAGTCCAGTGCTCAGGTGTAGAACCAGGAAATACGACCATATTGGTCCAGTGTTCAGGTCTGGAACCAGGAAATACGACCATGTTAGTCCAGAGCTCAGGTCTAGAACCAGGAAATACGACCATATTGGTCCAGTGTTCAGGTCTGGAACCAGGAAATACGACCATGTTAGTCCAGAGCTCTAGTCTAGTACCAGGAAATACGACCATATTAGTCCAGTGTTCAGGTCTGGAACCAGGAAATACGACCATATTAGTCCAAAGCTCAGGTCTAGAACCAGGAAATACCACCATATTAGTCAAGAGCTCAGGTCTAGAACCAGGAAATACGACCTTATTAGTCCAGTGCTCAGGTCTAGAACCAGGAAATTCGACCATATTAGTCTAGTGCTCAGGTCTAGAACCAGGAAATATGACAATATTAGTCCAGTGCTCAGGTCTAGAACCAGGAAATATGACAATATTAGTCTAGTGCTCAGGTCTAGAACCAGGAAATATGACAATATTAGTCCAGTACTCAGGTCTAGAACCAGGAAATACGACCATGTTAGTCCAGAGCTCAGGTCTAGAACCAGGAAATACGACCATATTGGTCCAGTGTTCAGGTCTGGAACCAGGAAATACGACCATATTAGTCCAGAGCTCAGGTCTAGAACCAGGAAATACGACCATATTAGTCCAGTGCTCAGGACTAGAACCAGGAAATACGACCATATTAGTCCAGTGTTCAGGTCTAGAACCAGGAAATATGACAATATTAGTCCAGTGCTCTGGTCTAGGACCAGGAAATATGACAATATTAGTCCAGTGCTCAGGTCTAGAACCAGGAAATACGACCATGTTAGTACAGAGCTCTGGTCTAGAACCAGGAAAGACGACCATATTAGTCCAGTACTCAGGTCTAGAACCAGGAAATATGACAATATTAGTCCAGTGCTCAGGTCTAGAACCAGGAAATACGACCATGTTAGTCCAGAGCTCATGTCTAGAACAAGGAAATATGACAATATTAGTCCAGTGCTCAGGTCTAGAACCAGGAAATACGACCATATTAGTCCAGTGCTCGGGTGTAAAACCAGGAAATACGACCATATTAGTCCAGTGCTCAGGTCTAGAACCAGGAAATATGACAATATTAGTCCAGTGCTCAGGTCTAGAACCAGGAAATACGACCATGTTAGTCCAGAACTCAGGTCTAGAACCAGGAAATATGACCATATTAGTCCAGTGTTCAGGTCTGGAACTAGGAAATACGACCATATTAGTCCAAAGCTCAGGTCTAGAACCAGGAAATATGACAATATTAGTCCAGTGCTCAGATCTAGAACCAGGAAATA
The DNA here is from genome assembly GCF_036924035.1 of Leuresthes tenuis. Classification (NCBI taxonomy): domain Eukaryota; kingdom Metazoa; phylum Chordata; class Actinopteri; order Atheriniformes; family Atherinopsidae; genus Leuresthes; species Leuresthes tenuis. The sequence goes on along the minus strand of NW_027325413.1, from coordinate 321,619 downwards.
CGACCATATTAGTCCAGTGTTCAGGTCTGGAACCAGGAAATACGACCTTATTAGTCCATTGCTCAGGTCTAGAACCAGGAAATACGACCATATTAGTCCAGTGCTCAGGTCTAGAACCAGGAAATATGACAATATTAGTCCAGTGCTCAGGTCTATGACCAGGAAAAATGACAATATTAGTCCAGTGCTCAGGTCTAGCACCAGGAAATATGACAATATTAGTCCAGTGCTCAGGTCTAGAACCAGGAAATACGACCATATTAGTCCAGTGCTCAGGTGTAAAACCAGGAAATACGACCATATTAGTCCAGTGCTCAGGTCTAGAACCAGGAAATATGACAATATTAGTCCAGTGCTCAGGTCTAGAACCAGGAAATACGACCATGTTAGTCCAGAACTCAGGTCTAGAACCAGGAAATACGACCATATTAGTCCAGTGTTCAAGTCTGGAACCAGGAAATACGACCATATTAGTCCAAAGCTCAGGTCTAGAACCAGGAAATATGACAATATTAGTCCAGTGCTCAGATCTAGAACCAGGAAATACGACCATATTAGTCCAGTGTTCAGGTCTGGAACCAGGAAATACGACCTTATTAGTCCAGTGCTCAGGTCTAGAACCAGGAAATACGACCATATTAGTCCAGTGCTCAGGTCTAGAACCAGTTAATATGACAATATTAGTCCAGTGCTCAGGTCTATGACCAGGAAAAATGACAATATTAGTCCAGTGCTCAGGTCTAGCACCAGGAAATATGACAATATTAGTCCAGTGCTCAGATCTAGAACCAGGAAATACGACCATGTTAGTCCAGAGCTCAGGACTGGAACCAGGAAATACGACCTTATTAGTCCAGTGCTCAGGTCTAGAACCAGGAAATACGACCATATTAGTCCAGTGCTCAGGTGTAAAACCAGGAAATACGACCATATTAGTCCAGTGCTCAGGTCTAGAACCAGGAAATATGACAATATTAGTCCAGTGCTCAGGTCTAGAACCAGGAAATACGACCATATTAGTCCAGTGCTCAAGACTGGAACCAGGAAATACGACCTTATTAGTCCAGTGCTCAGGTCTACAACCAGGAAATACGACCATATTAGTCCAGTGCTCAGGTGTAAAACCAGGAAATACGACCATATTAGTCCAGTGCTCAGGTCTAGAACCAGGAAATATGACAATATTAGTCCAGTGCTCAGGTCTAGAACCAGGAAATACGACCATGTTAGTCCAGAACTCAGGTCTAGAACCAGGAAATACGACCATATTAGTCCAGTGTTCAGGTCTGGAACCAGGAAATACGACCATATTAGTCCAGTGCTCAGGTCTAGAACCAGGAAATATGACAATATTAGTCCAGTGCTCAGGTCTAGAACCAGGAAATACGACCATGTTAGTCCAGAACTCAGGTCTAGAACCAGGAAATATGACCATATTAGTCCAGTGTTCAGGTCTGGAACTAGGAAATACGACCATATTAGTCCAAAGCTCAGGTCTAGAACCAGGAAATATGACAATATTAGTCCAGTGCTCAGGTCTAGAACCAGGAAATACGACCATATTAGTCCAGTGTTCAGGTCTGGAACCAGGAAATACGACCTTATTAGTCCATTGCTCAGGTCTAGAACCAGGAAATACGACCATATTAGTCCAGTGCTCAGGTCTAGAACCAGGAAATATGACAATATTAGTCCAGTGCTCAGGTCTATGACCAGGAAAAATGACAATATTAGTCCAGTGCTCAGGTCTAGCACCAGGAAATATGACAATATTAGTCCAGTGCTCAGGTCTAGAACCAGGAAATACGACCATATTAGTCCAGTGCTCAGGTGTAAAACCAGGAAATACGACCATATTAGTCCAGTGCTCAGGTCTAGAACCAGGAAATATGACAATATTAGTCCAGTGCTCAGGTCTAGAACCAGGAAATACGACCATGTTAGTCCAGAACTCAGGTCTGGAACCAGGAAATACGACCATATTAGTCCAAAGCTCAGGTCTAGAACCAGGAAATATGACAATATTAGTCCAGTGCTCAGATCTAGAACCAGGAAATACGACCATATTAGTCCAGTGTTCAGGTCTGGAACCAGGAAATACGACCTTATTAGTCCAGTGCTCAGGTCTAGAACCAGGAAATACGACCATATTAGTCCAGTGCTCAGGTCTAGTACCAGGAAATATGACAATATTAGTCCAGTGCTCAGGTCTATGACCAGGAAAAATGACAATATTAGTCCAGTGCTCAGGTCTAGCACCAGGAAATATGACAATATTAGTCCAGTGCTCAGATCTAGAACCAGCAAATACGACCATGTTAGTCCAGAGCTCAGGACTGGAACCAGGAAATACGACCTTATTAGTCCAGTGCTCAGGTCTAGAACCAGGAAATACGACCATATTAGTCCAGTGCTCAGGTGTAAAACCAGGAAATACGACCATATTAGTCCAGTGCTCAGGTCTAGAACCAGGAAATATGACAATATTAGTCCAGTGCTCAGGTCTAGAACCAGGAAATACGACCATATTAGTCCAGTGCTCAGGACTGGAACCAGGAAATACGACCTTATTAGTCCAGTGCTCAGGTCTACAACCAGGAAATACGACCATATTAGTCCAGTGCTCAGGTGTAAAACCAGGAAATACGACCATATTAGTCCAGTGCTCAGGTCTAGAACCAGGAAATATGACAATATTAATCCAGTGCTCAGGTCTAGAACCAGGAAATACGACCATGTTAGTCCAGAACTCAGGTCTAGAACCAGGAAATACGACCATATTAGTCCAGTGTTCAGGTCTGGAACCAGGAAATACGACCATATTAGTCCAAAGCTCAGGTCTAGAACCAGGAAATATGACAATATTAGTCCAGTGCTCAGATCTATGACCAGGAAAAATGACAATATTAGTCCAGTGCTCAGGTCTAGCACCAGGAAATATGACAATATTAGTCCAGTGCTCAGATCTAGAACCAGGAAATACGACCATGTTAGTCCAGAGCTCAGGTCTAGAACCAGGAAATACGACCATATTAGTCCAGAGCTCATGTCTAGAACAAGGAAATATGACAATATTAGTCCAGTGCTCAGGTCTAGAAGCAGGAAATATGACAATATTAGTCCAGTGCACAGGTCTAGAACCAAGAAATACCACCATATTAGTCCAGTGTTCAGGTCTGGAACCAGGAAATACGACCTTATTAGTCCATTGCTCAGGTCTAGAACCAGGAAATACGACCATATTAGTCCAGTGCTCAGGTCTAGAACCAGGAAATACGACCATATTAGTCCAGTGCTCAGGTCTAGAACCAGGAAATACGACCATATTAGTCCAGTGCTCAGGTCTAGAACCAGGAAATATGACAATATTAGTCCAGTGCTCAGGTCTAGAACCAGGAAATACGACCATATTAGTCCAGTGCTCAGGTCTAGGACCAGGAAATAAGACAATATTAGTCCAGAGCTCAGGTCTAGAACCAGGAAATACGACCATATTAGTCCAGTGCTCAGGTGTAAAACCAGGAAATACGACCATATTAGTCCAGTGCTCAGGTCTAGAACCAGGAAATACGAGCATATTAGTCCAGAGCTCAGGTCTAGGACCAGGAAATACGACAATATTAGTCCAGTGTTCAGGTCTGGAACCAGGAAATACGACCATATTAGTCCAAAGCTCAGGTCTAGAACCAGGAAATATGACAATATTAGTCCAATGCTCAGGTCTAGAACCAGGAAATACCACCATATTAGTCCAGTATTCAGGTCTGGAACCAGTAAATACGACCTTATTAGTCCAGTGCTCAGGTCTAGAACCAGGAAATACGACCATATTGGTCCAGTGCTCAGGTCTAGAACCAGGAAATATGACAATATTAGTCCAGTGCTCAGGTCTATGACCAGGAAAAATGACAATATTAGTCCAGTGCTCAGGTCTAGAACCAGGAAATATGACAATATTAGTCCAGTGCTCAGGTCTAGAACCAGGAAATACGACCATGTTAGTCCAGAGCTCAGGTCTAGAACCAGGAAATACGACCATATTATTCCAGTGTTCAGGTCTGGAACCAGGAAATACGACCATATTAGTCCAGAGCTCATGTCTAGAACAAGGAAATATGACAATATTAGTCCAGTGCTCAGGTCTAGGACCAGGAAATATGGCAATATTAGTCCAGTGCTCTGGTCTAGAACCAGGAAATATGACAATATTAGTCCAGTGCTCAGGTCTAGAACCAGGAAATACGACCATTTTAGTCCAGAGCTCAGGTCTAGAACCAGGAAAGACGACCATATTAGTCCAGTGTTAAGGTCTGGAACCAGGAAATACGACCATATTAGTCCAGAGTTCATGTCTAGAACAAGGAAATATGACAATATTAGTCCAAAGTTCAGGTCTAGAAGCAGGAAATATGACAATATTAGTCCAGTGCTCAGGTCTAGAACCAGGAAATACGACCATGTTAGTCCAGAGCTCAGGTCTAGAACCAGGAAATACGACCATATTATTCCAGTGTTCAGGTCTGGAACCAGGAAATACGACCATATTAGTCCAGAGCTCATGTCTAGAACAAGGAAATATGACAATATTAGTCCAGTGCTCAGGTCTAGGACCAGGAAATATGGCAATATTAGTCCAGTGCTCAGGTCTAGAACCAGGAAATATGACCATATTAGTCCAGTGTTCAGGTCTGGAACTAGGAAATATGACCATATTAGTCCAAAGCTCAGGTCTAGAACCAGGAAATATGACAATATTAGTCCAGTGCTCAGATCTAGAACCAGGAAATACGACCATATTAGTCCAGTGTTCAGGTCTGGAACCAGGAAATACGACCATATTAGTCCAAAGCTCAGGTCTAGAACCAGGAAATATGACAATATTAGTCCAGTGCTCAGATCTATGACCAGGAAAAATGACAATATTAGTCCAGTGCTCAGGTCTAGCACCAGGAAATATGACAATATTAGTCCAGTGCTCAGATCTAGAACCAGGAAATACGACCATGTTAGTCCAGAGCTCAGGTCTAGAACCAGGAAATACGACCATATTAGTCCAGAGCTCATGTCTAGAACAAGGAAATATGACAATATTAGTCCAGTGCTCAGGTCTAGAAGCAGGAAATATGACAATATTAGTCCAGTGCACAGGTCTAGAACCAAGAAATACCACCATATTAGTCCAGTGTTCAGGTCTGGAACCAGGAAATACGACCTTATTAGTCCATTGCTCAGGTCTAGAACCAGGAAATACGACCATATTAGTCCAGTGCTCAGGTCTAGAACCAGGAAATACGACCATATTAGTCCAGTGCTCAGGTCTAGAACCAGGAAATACGACCATATTAGTCCAGTGCTCAGGTCTAGAACCAGGAAATATGACAATATTAGTCCAGTGCTCAGGTCTAGAACCAGGAAATACGACCATATTAGTCCAGTGCTCAGGTCTAGGACCAGGAAATAAGACAATATTAGTCCAGAGCTCAGGTCTAGAACCAGGAAATACGACCATATTAGTCCAGTGCTCAGGTGTAAAACCAGGAAATACGACCATATTAGTCCAGTGCTCAGGTCTAGAACCAGGAAATACGAGCATATTAGTCCAGAGCTCAGGTCTAGGACCAGGAAATACGACAATATTAGTCCAGTGTTCAGGTCTGGAACCAGGAAATACGACCATATTAGTCCAAAGCTCATGTCTAGAACAAGGAAATATGACAATATTAGTCCAGTGCTCAGGTCTAGGACCAGGAAATATGGCAATATTAGTCCAGTGCTCTGGTCTAGAACCAGGAAATATGACAATATTAGTCCAGTGCTCAGGTCTAGAACCAGGAAATACGACCATTTTAGTCCAGAGCTCAGGTCTAGAACCAGGAAAGACGACCATATTAGTCCAGTGTTAAGGTCTGGAACCAGGAAATACGACCATATTAGTCCAGAGTTCATGTCTAGAACAAGGAAATATGACAATATTAGTCCAAAGTTCAGGTCTAGAAGCAGGAAATATGACAATATTAGTCCAGTGCTCAGGTCTAGAACCAAGAAATACCACCATATTAGTCCAGTGTTCAGGTCTGGAACCAGGAAATACGACCTTATATGTCCATTGCTCAGGTCTAGAACAATGAAATACGACCATATTAGTCCAGTGCTCAGGTCTAGAACCAGGAAATATGACAATAATAGTCCAGTGCTCAGATCTAGAACCAGCAAATACGACCATGTTAGTCCAGAGCTCAGGACTGGAACCAGGAAATACGACCTTATTAGTCCAGTGCTCAGGTCTAGAACCAGGAAATACGACCATATTAGTCCAGTGCTCAGGTGTAAAACCAGGAAATACGACCATATTAGTCCAGTGCTCAGGTCTAGAACCAGGAAATATGACAATATTAGTCCAGTGCTCAGGTCTAGAACCAGGAAATACGACCATATTAGTCCAGTGCTCAGGACTGGAACCAGGAAATACGACCTTATTAGTCCAGTGCTCAGGTCTACAACCAGGAAATACGACCATATTAGTCCAGTGCTCAGGTGTAAAACCAGGAAATACGACCATATTAGTCCAGTGCTCAGGTCTAGAACCAGGAAATATGACAATATTAATCCAGTGCTCAGGTCTAGAACCAGGAAATACGACCATGTTAGTCCAGAACTCAGGTCTAGAACCAGGAAATACGACCATATTAGTCCAGTGTTCAGGTCTGGAACCAGGAAATACGACCATATTAGTCCAAAGCTCAGGTCTAGAACCAGGAAATATGACAATATTAGTCCAGTGCTCAGATCTATGACCAGGAAAAATGACAATATTAGTCCAGTGCTCAGGTCTAGCACCAGGAAATATGACAATATTAGTCCAGTGCTCAGATCTAGAACCAGGAAATACGACCATGTTAGTCCAGAGCTCAGGTCTAGAACCAGGAAATACGACCATATTAGTCCAGAGCTCATGTCTAGAACAAGGAAATATGACAATATTAGTCCAGTGCTCAGGTCTAGAAGCAGGAAATATGACAATATTAGTCCAGTGCACAGGTCTAGAACCAAGAAATACCACCATATTAGTCCAGTGTTCAGGTCTGGAACCAGGAAATACGACCTTATTAGTCCATTGCTCAGGTCTAGAACCAGGAAATACGACCATATTAGTCCAGTGCTCAGGTCTAGAACCAGGAAATACGACCATATTAGTCCAGTGCTCAGGTCTAGAACCAGGAAATACGACCATATTAGTCCAGTGCTCAGGTCTAGAACCAGGAAATATGACAATATTAGTCCAGTGCTCAGGTCTAGAACCAGGAAATACGACCATATTAGTCCAGTGCTCAGGTCTAGGACCAGGAAATAAGACAATATTAGTCCAGAGCTCAGGTCTAGAACCAGGAAATACGACCATATTAGTCCAGTGCTCAGGTGTAAAACCAGGAAATACGACCATATTAGTCCAGTGCTCAGGTCTAGAACCAGGAAATACGAGCATATTAGTCCAGAGCTCAGGTCTAGGACCAGGAAATACGACAATATTAGTCCAGTGTTCAGGTCTGGAACCAGGAAATACGACCATATTAGTCCAAAGCTCATGTCTAGAACAAGGAAATATGACAATATTAGTCCAGTGCTCAGGTCTAGGACCAGGAAATATGGCAATATTAGTCCAGTGCTCTGGTCTAGAACCAGGAAATATGACAATATTAGTCCAGTGCTCAGGTCTAGAACCAGGAAATACGACCATTTTAGTCCAGAGCTCAGGTCTAGAACCAGGAAAGACGACCATATTAGTCCAGTGTTAAGGTCTGGAACCAGGAAATACGACCATATTAGTCCAGAGTTCATGTCTAGAACAAGGAAATATGACAATATTAGTCCAAAGTTCAGGTCTAGAAGCAGGAAATATGACAATATTAGTCCAGTGCTCAGGTCTAGAACCAAGAAATACCACCATATTAGTCCAGTGTTCAGGTCTGGAACCAGGAAATACGACCTTATATGTCCATTGCTCAGGTCTAGAACAATGAAATACGACCATATTAGTCCAGTGCTCAGGTCTAGAACCAGGAAATATGACAATAATAGTCCAGTGCTCAGGTCTAGAACCAGGAAATACGACCATGTTAGTCCAGAGCTCAGGTCTAGAACAAGGAAATATGACATTATTAGTCCAAAGCTCAGGTCTAGAAGCAGGAAATATGACCATATTAGTCAAGAGCTCATGTCTAGAACAAGGAAATATGACAATATTAGTCCAGTGCTCAGGTCTAAAACCAGGAAATATGACAATATTAGTCCAGTGCTCAGGTCTAGAACCAGGAAATATGACAATATTAGTCCAGTGCTCAGGTCTAGAACCAGGAAATACCACCATATTAGTCCAGTGTTCAGGTCTAGAACAAGGAAATATGACATTATTAGTCCAAAGCTCAGGTCTAGAAGCAGGAAATATGACCATATTAGTCCAGAGCTCATGTCTAGAACAAGGAAATATGACAATATTAGTCCAGTGCTCAGGTGTAAAACCAGGAAATACGACCATATTAGTCCAGTGCTCAGGTCTAGAACCAGGAAATATGACAATATTAGTCCAGTGCTCAGGTCTAGAACCAGGAAATACGACCATGTTAGTCCAGAACTCAGGTCTAGAACCAGGAAATACGACCATATTAGTCCGGTGTTCAGGTCTGGAACCAGGAAATACGACCATATTAGTCCAAAGCTCAGGTCTAGAACCACGAAATATGACAATATTAGTCCAGTGCTCAGATCTAGAACCAGGAAATACGACCATATTAGTCCAGTGTTCAGGTCTGGAACCAGGAAATACGACCTTATTAGTCCAGTGCTCAGGTCTAGAACCAGGAAATACGACCATATTAGTCCAGTGCTCAGGTCTAGAACCAGGAAATATGACAATATTAGTCCAGTGCTCAGGTCTATGACCAGGAAAAATGACAATATTAGTCCAGTGCTCAGGTCTAGAACCAGGAAATATGACAATATTAGTCCAGTGCTCAGGTCTAGAACCAGGAAATACGACCATGTTAGTCCAGAGCTCAGGTCTAGAACCAGGAAATACGACCATATTATTCCAGTGTTCAGGTCTGGAACCAGGAAATACGACCATATTAGTCCAGAGCTCATGTCTAGAACAAGGAAATATGACAATATTAGTCCAGTGCTCAGGTCTAGGACCAGGAAATATGGCAATATTAGTCCAGTGCTCAGGTCTAGAACCAGGAAATATGACCATATTAGTCCAGTGTTCAGGTCTGGAACTAGGAAATATGACCATATTAGTCCAAAGCTCAGGTCTAGAACCAGGAAATATGACAATATTAGTCCAGTGCTCAGATCTAGAACCAGGAAATACGACCATATTAGTCCAAAGCTCAGGTCTAGAACCAGGAAATATGACAATATTAGTCCAGTGCTCAGATCTAGAACCAGGAAATACGACCATATTAGTCCAGTGTTCAGGTCTGGAACCAGGAAATACGACCTTATTAGTCCAGTGCTCAGGTCTAGAACCAGGAAATACGACCATATTAGTCCAGTGCTCAGGTCTAGAACCAGGAAATATGACAATATTAGTCCAGTGCTCAGGTCTATGACCAGGAAAAATGACAATATTAGTCCAGTGCTCAGGTCTAGCACCAGGAAATATGACAATATTAGTCCAGTGCTCAGATCTAGAACCAGGAAATACGACCATGTTAGTCCAGAGCTCAGGACTGGAACCAGGAAATACGACCTTATTAGTCCAGTGCTCAGGTCTAGAACCAGGAAATACGACCATATTAGTCCAGTGCTCAGGTGTAAAACCAGGAAATACGACCATATTAGTCCAGTGCTCAGGTCTAGAACCAGGAAATATGACAATATTAGTCCAGTGCTCAGGTCTAGAACCAGGAAATACGACCATATTAGTCCAGTGCTCAGGACTGGAACCAGGAAATACGACCTTATTAGTCCAGTGCTCAGGTCTACAACCAGGAAATACGACCATATTAGTCCAGTGCTCAGGTGTAAAACCAGGAAATACGACCATATTAGTCCAGTGCTCAGGTCTAGAACCAGGAAATATGACAATATTAGTCCAGTGCTCAGGTCTAGAACCAGGAAATACGACCATGTTAGTCCAGAACTCAGGTCTAGAACCAGGAAATACGACCATATTAGTCCAGTGTTCAGGTCTGGAACCAGGAAATACGACCATATTAGTCCAGTGCTCAGGTCTAGAACCAGGAAATATGACAATATTAGTCCAGTGCTCAGGTCTAGAACCAGGAAATACGACCATGTTAGTCCAGAACTCAGGTCTAGAACCAGGAAATATGACCATATTAGTCCAGTGTTCAGGTCTGGAACTAGGAAATACGACCATATTAGTCCAAAGCTCAGGTCTAGAACCAGGAAATATGACAATATTAGTCCAGTGCTCAGGTCTAGAACCAGGAAATACGACCATATTAGTCCAGTGTTCAGGTCTGGAACCAGGAAATACGACCTTATTAGTCCATTGCTCAGGTCTAGAACCAGGAAATACGACCATATTAGTCCAGTGCTCAGGTCTAGAACCAGGAAATATGACAATATTAGTCCAGTGCTCAGGTCTATGACCAGGAAAAATGACAATATTAGTCCAGTGCTCAGGTCTAGCACCAGGAAATATGACAATATTAGTCCAGTGCTCAGGTCTAGAACCAGGAAATACGACCATATTAGTCCAGTGCTCAGGTGTAAAACCAGGAAATACGACCATATTAGTCCAGTGCTCAGGTCTAGAACCAGGAAATATGACAATATTAGTCCAGTGCTCAGGTCTAGAACCAGGAAATACGACCATGTTAGTCCAGAACTCAGGTCTGGAACCAGGAAATACGACCATATTAGTCCAAAGCTCAGGTCTAGAACCAGGAAATATGACAATATCAGTCCAGTGCTCAGATCTAGAACCAGGAAATACGACCATATTAGTCCAGTGTTCAGGTCTGGAACCAGGAAATACGACCTTATTAGTCCAGTGCTCAGGTCTAGAACCAGGAAATACGACCATATTAGTCCAGTGCTCAGGTCTAGAACCAGGAAATATGACAATATTAGTCCAGTGCTCAGATCTAGAACCAGCAAATACGACCATGTTAGTCCAGAGCTCAGGACTGGAACCAGGAAATACGACCTTATTAGTCCAGTGCTCAGGTCTAGAACCAGGAAATACGACCATATTAGTCCAGTGCTCAGGTGTAAAACCAGGAAATACGACCATATTAGTCCAGTGCTCAGGTCTAGAACCAGGAAATATGACAATATTAGTCCAGTGCTCAGGTCTAGAACCAGGAAATACGACCATATTAGTCCAGTGCTCAGGACTGGAACCAGGAAATACGACCTTATTAGTCCAGTGCTCAGGTCTACAACCAGGAAATACGACCATATTAGTCCAGTGCTCAGGTGTAAAACCAGGAAATACGACCATATTAGTCCAGTGCTCAGGTCTAGAACCAGGAAATATGACAATATTAATCCAGTGCTCAGGTCTAGAACCAGGAAATACGACCATGTTAGTCCAGAACTCAGGTCTAGAACCAGGAAATACGACCATATTAGTCCAGTGTTCAGGTCTGGAACCAGGAAATACGACCATATTAGTCCAAAGCTCAGGTCTAGAACCAGGAAATATGACAATATTAGTCCAGTGCTCAGATCTATGACCAGGAAAAATGACAATATTAGTCCAGTGCTCAGGTCTAGCACCAGGAAATATGACAATATTAGTCCAGTGCTCAGATCTAGAACCAGGAAATACGACCATGTTAGTCCAGAGCTCAGGTCTAGAACCAGGAAATACGACCATATTAGTCCAGAGCTCATGTCTAGAACAAGGAAATATGACAATATTAGTCCAGTGCTCAGGTCTAGAAGCAGGAAATATGACAATATTAGTCCAGTGCACAGGTCTAGAACCAAGAAATACCACCATATTAGTCCAGTGTTCAGGTCTGGAACCAGGAAATACGACCTTATTAGTCCATTGCTCAGGTCTAGAACCAGGAAATACGACCATATTAGTCCAGTGCTCAGGTCTAGAACCAGGAAATACGACCATATTAGTCCAGTGCTCAGGTCTAGAACCAGGAAATACGACCATATTAGTCCAGTGCTCAGGTCTAGAACCAGGAAATATGACAATATTAGTCCAGTGCTCAGGTCTAGAACCAGGAAATACGACCATATTAGTCCAGTGCTCAGGTCTAGGACCAGGAAATAAGACAATATTAGTCCAGAGCTCAGGTCTAGAACCAGGAAATACGACCATATTAGTCCAGTGCTCAGGTGTAAAACCAGGAAATACGACCATATTAGTCCAGTGCTCAGGTCTAGAACCAGGAAATACGAGCATATTAGTCCAGAGCTCAGGTCTAGGACCAGGAAATACGACAATATTAGTCCAGTGTTCAGGTCTGGAACCAGGAAATACGACCATATTAGTCCAAAGCTCATGTCTAGAACAAGGAAATATGACAATATTAGTCCAGTGCTCAGGTCTAGGACCAGGAAATATGGCAATATTAGTCCAGTGCTCTGGTCTAGAACCAGGAAATATGACAATATTAGTCCAGTGCTCAGGTCTAGAACCAGGAAATACGACCATTTTAGTCCAGAGCTCAGGTCTAGAACCAGGAAAGACGACCATATTAGTCCAGTGTTAAGGTCTGGAACCAGGAAATACGACCATATTAGTCCAGAGTTCATGTCTAGAACAAGGAAATATGACAATATTAGTCCAAAGTTCAGGTCTAGAAGCAGGAAATATGACAATATTAGTCCAGTGCTCAGGTCTAGAACCAAGAAATACCACCATATTAGTCCAGTGTTCAGGTCTGGAACCAGGAAATACGACCTTATATGTCCATTGCTCAGGTCTAGAACAATGAAATACGACCATATTAGTCCAGTGCTCAGGTCTAGAACCAGGAAATATGACAATAATAGTCCAGTGCTCAGGTCTAGAACCAGGAAATACGACCATGTTAGTCCAGAGCTCAGGTCTAGAACAAGGAAATATGACATTATTAGTCCAAAGCTCAGGTCTAGAAGCAGGAAATATGACCATATTAGTCAAGAGCTCATGTCTAGAACAAGGAAATATGACAATATTAGTCCAGTGCTCAGGTCTAAAACCAGGAAATATGACAATATTAGTCCAGTGCTCAGGTCTAGAACCAGGAAATATGACAATATTAGTCCAGTGCTCAGGTCTAGAACCAGGAAATACCACCATATTAGTCCAGTGTTCAGGTCTAGAACAAGGAAATATGACATTATTAGTCCAAAGCTCAGGTCTAGAAGCAGGAAATATGACCATATTAGTCCAGAGCTCATGTCTAGAACAAGGAAATATGACAATATTAGTCCAGTGCTCAGGTCTAAAACCAGGAAATATGACAATATTAGTCCAGTGCTCAGGTCTAGAACCAGGAAATATGACAATATTAGTCCAGTGCTCAGGTCTAGAACCAGGAAATACCACCTTATTAGTCCAGTGCTCAGGTGTAAAACCAGGAAATACGACCATATTAGTCCAGTGCTCAGGTCTAGAACCAGGAAATATGACAATATTAGTCCAGTGCTCAGGTCTAGAACCAGGAAATACGACCATGTTAGTCCAGAACTCAGGTCTAGAACCAGGAAATACGACCATATTAGTCCGGTGTTCAGGTCTGGAACCAGGAAATACGACCATATTAGTCCAAAGCTCAGGTCTAGAACCACGAAATATGACAATATTAGTCCAGTGCTCAGATCTAGAACCAGGAAATACGACCATATTAGTCCAGTGTTCAGGTCTGGAACCAGGAAATACGACCTTATTAGTCCAGTGCTCAGGTCTAGAACCAGGAAATACGACCATATTAGTCCAGTGCTCAGGTCTAGAACCAGGAAATATGACAATATTAGTCCAGTGCTCAGGTCTATGACCAGGAAAAATGACAATATTAGTCCAGTGCTCAGGTCTAGAACCAGGAAATATGACAATATTAGTCCAGTGCTCAGGTCTAGAACCAGGAAATACGACCATGTTAGTCCAGAGCTCAGGTCTAGAACCAGGAAATACGACCATATTATTCCAGTGTTCAGGTCTGGAACCAGGAAATACGACCATATTAGTCCAGAGCTCATGTCTAGAACAAGGAAATATGACAATATTAGTCCAGTGCTCAGGTCTAGGACCAGGAAATATGGCAATATTAGTCCAGTGCTCAGGTCTAGAACCAGGAAATATGACCATATTAGTCCAGTGTTCAGGTCTGGAACTAGGAAATATGACCATATTAGTCCAAAGCTCAGGTCTAGAACCAGGAAATATGACAATATTAGTCCAGTGCTCAGATCTAGAACCAGGAAATACGACCATATTAGTCCAAAGCTCAGGTCTAGAACCAGGAAATATGACAATATTAGTCCAGTGCTCAGATCTAGAACCAGGAAATACGACCATATTAGTCCAGTGTTCAGGTCTGGAACCAGGAAATACGACCTTATTAGTCCAGTGCTCAGGTCTAGAACCAGGAAATACGACCATATTAGTCCAGTGCTCAGGTCTAGAACCAGGAAATATGACAATATTAGTCCAGTGCTCAGGTCTATGACCAGGAAAAATGACAATATTAGTCCAGTGCTCAGGTCTAGCACCAGGAAATATGACAATATTAGTCCAGTGCTCAGATCTAGAACCAGGAAATACGACCATGTTAGTCCAGAGCTCAGGACTGGAACCAGGAAATACGACCTTATTAGTCCAGTGCTCAGGTCTAGAACCAGGAAATACGACCATATTAGTCCAGTGCTCAGGTGTAAAACCAGGAAATACGACCATATTAGTCCAGTGCTCAGGTCTAGAACCAGGAAATATGACAATATTAGTCCAGTGCTCAGGTCTAGAACCAGGAAATACGACCATATTAGTCCAGTGCTCAGGACTGGAACCAGGAAATACGACCTTATTAGTCCAGTGCTCAGGTCTACAACCAGGAAATACGACCATATTAGTCCAGTGCTCAGTGTAAAACCAGGAAATACGACCATATTAGTCCAGTGCTCAGGTCTAGAACCAGGGAAATATGACAATATTAGTCCAGTGCTCAGGTCTAGAACCAGGAAATACGACCATGTTAGTCCAGAACTCAGGTCTAGAACCAGGAAATACGACCATATTAGTCCAGTGTTCAGGTCTGGAACCAGGAAATACGACCATATTAGTCCAGTGCTCAGGTCTAGAACCAGGAAATATGACAATATTAGTCCAGTGCTCAGGTCTAGAACCAGGAAATACGACCATGTTAGTCCAGAACTCAGGTCTAGAACCAGGAAATATGACCATATTAGTCCAGTGTTCAGGTCTGGAACTAGGAAATACGACCATATTAGTCCAAAGCTCAGGTCTAGAACCAGGAAATATGACAATATTAGTCCAGTGCTCAGGTCTAGAACCAGGAAATACGACCATATTAGTCCAGTGTTCAGGTCTGGAACCAGGAAATACGACCTTATTAGTCCATTGCTCAGGTCTAGAACCAGGAAATACGACCATATTAGTCCAGTGCTCAGGTCTAGAACCAGGAAATATGACAATATTAGTCCAGTGCTCAGGTCTATGACCAGGAAAAATGACAATATTAGTCCAGTGCTCAGGTCTAGCACCAGGAAATATGACAATATTAGTCCAGTGCTCAGGTCTAGAACCAGGAAATACGACCATATTAGTCCAGTGCTCAGGTGTAAAACCAGGAAATACGACCATATTAGTCCAGTGCTCAGGTCTAGAACCAGGAAATATGACAATATTAGTCCAGTGCTCAGGTCTAGAACCAGGAAATACGACCATGTTAGTCCAGAACTCAGGTCTGGAACCAGGAAATACGACCATATTAGTCCAAAGCTCAGGTCTAGAACCAGGAAATATGACAATATTAGTCCAGTGCTCAGATCTAGAACCAGGAAATACGACCATATTAGTCCAGTGTTCAGGTCTGGAACCAGGAAATACGACCTTATTAGTCCAGTGCTCAGGTCTAGAACCAGGAAATACGACCATATTAGTCCAGTGCTCAGGTCTAGAACCAGGAAATATGACAATATTAGTCCAGTGCTCAGATCTAGAACCAGCAAATACGACCATGTTAGTCCAGAGCTCAGGACTGGAACCAGGAAATACGACCTTATTAGTCCAGTGCTCAGGTCTAGAACCAGGAAATACGACCATATTAGTCCAGTGCTCAGGTGTAAAACCAGGAAATACGACCATATTAGTCCAGTGCTCAGGTCTAGAACCAGGAAATATGACAATATTAGTCCAGTGCTCAGGTCTAGAACCAGGAAATACGACCATATTAGTCCAGTGCTCAGGACTGGAACCAGGAAATACGACCTTATTAGTCCAGTGCTCAGGTCTACAACCAGGAAATACGACCATATTAGTCCAGTGCTCAGGTGTAAAACCAGGAAATACGACCATATTAGTCCAGTGCTCAGGTCTAGAACCAGGAAATATGACAATATTAATCCAGTGCTCAGGTCTAGAACCAGGAAATACGACCATGTTAGTCCAGAACTCAGGTCTAGAACCAGGAAATACGACCATATTAGTCCAGTGTTCAGGTCTGGAACCAGGAAATACGACCATATTAGTCCAAAGCTCAGGTCTAGAACCAGGAAATATGACAATATTAGTCCAGTGCTCAGATCTATGACCAGGAAAAATGACAATATTAGTCCAGTGCTCAGGTCTAGCACCAGGAAATATGACAATATTAGTCCAGTGCTCAGATCTAGAACCAGGAAATACGACCATGTTAGTCCAGAGCTCAGGTCTAGAACCAGGAAATACGACCATATTAGTCCAGAGCTCATGTCTAGAACAAGGAAATATGACAATATTAGTCCAGTGCTCAGGTCTAGAAGCAGGAAATATGACAATATTAGTCCAGTGCACAGGTCTAGAACCAAGAAATACCACCATATTAGTCCAGTGTTCAGGTCTGGAACCAGGAAATACGACCTTATTAGTCCATTGCTCAGGTCTAGAACCAGGAAATACGACCATATTAGTCCAGTGCTCAGGTCTAGAACCAGGAAATACGACCATATTAGTCCAGTGCTCAGGTCTAGAACCAGGAAATACGACCATATTAGTCCAGTGCTCAGGTCTAGAACCAGGAAATATGACAATATTAGTCCAGTGCTCAGGTCTAGAACCAGGAAATACGACCATATTAGTCCAGTGCTCAGGTCTAGGACCAGGAAATAAGACAATATTAGTCCAGAGCTCAGGTCTAGAACCAGGAAATACGACCATATTAGTCCAGTGCTCAGGTGTAAAACCAGGAAATACGACCATATTAGTCCAGTGCTCAGGTCTAGAACCAGGAAATACGAGCATATTAGTCCAGAGCTCAGGTCTAGGACCAGGAAATACGACAATATTAGTCCAGTGTTCAGGTCTGGAACCAGGAAATACGACCATATTAGTCCAAAGCTCAGGTCTAGAACCAGGAAATATGACAATATTAGTCCAATGCTCAGGTCTAGAACCAGGAAATACCACCATATTAGTCCAGTATTCAGGTCTGGAACCAGTAAATACGACCTTATTAGTCCAGTGCTCAGGTCTAGAACCAGGAAATACGACCATATTGGTCCAGTGCTCAGGTCTAGAACCAGGAAATATGACAATATTAGTCCAGTGCTCAGGTCTATGACCAGGAAAAATGACAATATTAGTCCAGTGCTCAGGTCTAGAACCAGGAAATATGACAATATTAGTCCAGTGCTCAGGTCTAGAACCAGGAAATACGACCATGTTAGTCCAGAGCTCAGGTCTAGAACCAGGAAATACGACCATATTAGTCCAGTGCTCAGGTCTAGAACCAGGAAATACGACCATATTAGTCCAGAGCTCATGTCTAGAACAAGGAAATATGACAATATTAGTCCAGTGCTCAGGTCTAGGACCAGGAAATATGGCAATATTAGTCCAGTGCTCAGGTCTAGAACCAGGAAATATGACAATATTAGTCCAGTGCTCAGGTCTAGAACCAGGAAATACGACCATTTTAGTCCAGAGCTCAGGTCTAGAACCAGGAAAGACGACCATATTAGTCCAGTGTTAAGGTCTGGAACCAGGAAATACGACCATATTAGTCCAGAGTTCATGTCTAGAACAAGGAAATATGACAATATTAGTCCAAAGTTCAGGTCTAGAAGCAGGAAATATGACAATATTAGTCCAGTGCTCAGGTCTAGAACCAAGAAATACCACCATATTAGTCCAGTGTTCAGGTCTGGAACCAGGAAATACGACCTTATATGTCCATTGCTCAGGTCTAGAACAATGAAATACGACCATATTAGTCCAGTGCTCAGGTCTAGAACCAGGAAATATGACAATAATAGTCCAGTGCTCAGGTCTAGAACCAGGAAATACGACCATGTTAGTCCAGAGCTCAGGTCTAGAACAAGGAAATATGACATTATTAGTCCAAAGCTCAGGTCTAGAAGCAGGAAATATGACCATATTAGTCCAGAGCTCATGTCTAGAACAAGGAAATATGACAATATTAGTCCAGTGCTCAGGTCTAAAACCAGGAAATATGACAATATTAGTCCAGTGCTCAGGTCTAGAACCAGGAAATATGACAATATTAGTCCAGTGCTCAGGTCTAGAACCAGGAAATACCACCATATTAGTCCAGTGTTCAGGTCTAGAACAAGGAAATATGACATTATTAGTCCAAAGCTCAGGTCTAGAAGCAGGAAATATGACCATATTAGTCCAGAGCTCATGTCTAGAACAAGGAAATATGACAATATTAGTCCAGTGCTCAGGTCTAAAACCAGGAAATATGACAATATTAGTCCAGTGCTCAGGTCTAGAACCAGGAAATATGACAATATTAGTCCAGTGCTCAGGTCTAGAACCAGGAAATACCACCTTATTAGTCCAGTGCTCAGGTGTAAAACCAGGAAATACGACCATATTAGTCCAGTGCTCAGGTCTAGAACCAGGAAATATGACAATATTAGTCCAGTGCTCAGGTCTAGAACCAGGAAATACGACCATGTTAGTCCAGAACTCAGGTCTAGAACCAGGAAATACGACCATATTAGTCCGGTGTTCAGGTCTGGAACCAGGAAATACGACCATATTAGTCCAAAGCTCAGGTCTAGAACCACGAAATATGACAATATTAGTCCAGTGCTCAGATCTAGAACCAGGAAATACGACCATATTAGTCCAGTGTTCAGGTCTGGAACCAGGAAATACGACCTTATTAGTCCAGTGCTCAGGTCTAGAACCAGGAAATACGACCATATTAGTCCAGTGCTCAGGTCTAGAACCAGGAAATATGACAATATTAGTCCAGTGCTCAGGTCTATGACCAGGAAAAATGACAATATTAGTCCAGTGCTCAGGTCTAGAACCAGGAAATATGACAATATTAGTCCAGTGCTCAGGTCTAGAACCAGGAAATACGACCATGTTAGTCCAGAGCTCAGGTCTAGAACCAGGAAATACGACCATATTATTCCAGTGTTCAGGTCTGGAACCAGGAAATACGACCATATTAGTCCAGAGCTCATGTCTAGAACAAGGAAATATGACAATATTAGTCCAGTGCTCAGGTCTAGGACCAGGAAATATGGCAATATTAGTCCAGTGCTCAGGTCTAGAACCAGGAAATATGACAATATTAGTCCAGTGCTCAGGTCTAGAACCAGGAAATACGACCATTTTAGTCCAGAGCTCAGGTCTAGAACCAGGAAAGACGACCATATTAGTCCAGTGTTAAGGTCTGGAACCAGGAAATACGACCATATTAGTCCAGAGTTCATGTCTAGAACAAGGAAATATGACAATATTAGTCCAAAGTTCAGGTCTAGAAGCAGGAAATATGACAATATTAGTCCAGTGCTCAGGTCTAGAACCAAGAAATACCACCATATTAGTCCAGTGTTCAGGTCTGGAACCATGAAATACGACCTTATATGTCCATTGCTCAGGTCTAGAACAATGAAATACGACCATATTAGTCCAGTGCTCAGGTCTAGAACCAGGAAATATGACAATAATAGTCCAGTGCTCAGGTCTAGAACCAGGAAATACGACCATGTTAGTCCAGAGCTCAGGTCTAGAACAAGGAAATATGACATTATTAGTCCAAAGCTCAGGTCTAGAAGCAGGAAATATGACCATATTAGTCCAGAGCTCATGTCTAGAACAAGGAAATATGACAATATTAGTCCAGTGCTCAGGTCTAAAACCAGGAAATATGACAATATTAGTCCAGTGCTCAGGTCTAGAACCAGGAAATATGACAATATTAGTCCAGTGCTCAGGTCTAGAACCAGGAAATACCACCATATTAGTCCAGTGTTCAGGTCTAGAACCAGGAAATATGACATTATTAGTCCAAAGCTCAGGTCTAGAAGCAGGAAATATGACCATATTAGTCCAGAGCTCATGTCTAGAACAAGGAAATATGACAATATTAGTCCAGTGCTCAGGTCTAAAACCAGGAAATATGACAATATTAGTCCAGTGCTCAGGTCTAGAACCAGGAAATATGACAATATTAGTCCAGTGCTCAGGTCTAGAACCAGGAAATACCACCTTATTAGTCCAGTGCTCAGGTGTAAAACCAGGAAATACGACCATATTAGTCCAGTGCTCAGGTCTAGAACCAGGAAATATGACAATATTAGTCCAGTGCTCAGGTCTAGAACCAGGAAATACGACCATGTTAGTCCAGAACTCAGGTCTAGAACCAGGAAATACGACCATATTAGTCCAGTGTTCAGGTCTGGAACCAGGAAATACGACCATATTAGTCCAAAGCTCAGGTCTAGAACCACGAAATATGACAATATTAGTCCAGTGCTCAGATCTAGAACCAGGAAATACGACCATATTAGTCCAGTGTTCAGGTCTGGAACCAGGAAATACGACCTTATTAGTCCAGTGCTCAGGTCTAGAACCAGGAAATACGACCATATTAGTCCAGTGCTCAGGTCTAGAACCAGGAAATATGACAATATTAGTCCAGTGCTCAGGTCTATGACCAGGAAAAATGACAATATTAGTCCAGTGCTCAGGTCTAGAACCAGGAAATATGACAATATTAGTCCAGTGCTCAGGTCTAGAACCAGGAAATACGACCATGTTAGTCCAGAGCTCAGGTCTAGAACCAGGAAATACGACCATATTATTCCAGTGTTCAGGTCTGGAACCAGGAAATACGACCATATTAGTCCAGAGCTCATGTCTAGAACAAGGAAATATGACAATATTAGTCCAGTGCTCAGGTCTAGGACCAGGAAATATGACAATATTAGTCCAGTGCTCAGGTCTAGAACCAGGAAATACGACCATTTTAGTCCAGAGCTCAGGTCTAGAACCAGGAAAGACGACCATATTAGTCCAGTGTTAAGGTCTGGAACCAGGAAATACGACCATATTAGTCCAGAGTTCATGTCTAGAACAAGGAAATATGACAATATTAGTCCAAAGTTCAGGTCTAGAAGCAGGAAATATGACAATATTAGTCCAGTGCTCAGGTCTAGAACCAAGAAATACCACCATATTAGTCCAGTGTTCAGGTCTGGAACCAGGAAATACGACCTTATAAGTCCATTGCTCAGGTCTAGAACAATGAAATACGACCATATTAGTCCAGTGCTCAGGTCTAGAACCAGGAAATATGACAATAATAGTCCAGTGCTCAGGTCTAGAACCAGGAAATACGACCATGTTAGTCCAGAGCTCAGGTCATGAACAAGGAAATATGACATTATTAGTCCAAAGCTCAGGTCTAGAAGCAGGAAATATGACCATATTAGTCCAGAGCTCATGTCTAGAACAAGGAAATATGACAATATTAGTCCAGTGCTCAGGTCTAAAACCAGGAAATATGACAATATTAGTCCAGTGCTCAGGTCTAGAACCAGGAAATATGACAATATTAGTCCAGTGCTCAGGTCTAGAACCAGGAAATACCACCATATTAGTCCAGTGTTCAGGTCTAGAACAAGGAAATATGACATTATTAGTCCAAAGCTCAGGTCTAGAAGCAGGAAATATGACCATATTAGTCCAGAGCTCATGTCTAGAACAAGGAAATATGACAATATTAGTCCAGTGCTCAGGTCTAAAACCAGGAAATATGACAATATTAGTCCAGTGCTCAGGTCTAGAACCAGGAAATATGACAATATTAGTCCAGTGCTCAGGTCTAGAACCAGGAAATACCACCTTATTAGTCCAGTGCTCAGGTGTAAAACCAGGAAATACGACCATATTAGTCCAGTGCTCAGGTCTAGAACCAGGAAATATGACAATATTAGTCCAGTGCTCAGGTCTAGAACCAGGAAATACGACCATGTTAGTCCAGAACTCAGGTCTAGAACCAGGAAATACGACCATATTAGTCCAGTGTTCAGGTCTGGAACCAGGAAATACGACCATATTAGTCCAAAGCTCAGGTCTAGAACCACGAAATATGACAATATTAGTCCAGTGCTCAGATCTAGAACCAGGAAATACGACCATATTAGTCCAGTGTTCAGGTCTGGAACCAGGAAATACGACCTTATTAGTCCAGTGCTCAGGTCTAGAACCAGGAAATACGACCATATTAGTCCAGTGCTCAGGTCTAGAACCAGGAAATATGACAATATTAGTCCAGTGCTCAGGTCTATGACCAGGAAAAATGACAATATTAGTCCAGTGCTCAGGTCTAGCACCAGGAAATATGACAATATTAGTCCAGTGCTCAGATCTAGAACCAGGAAATACGACCATGTTAGTCCAGAGCTCAGGACTGGAACCAGGAAATACGACCTTATTAGTCCAGTGCTCAGGTCTAGAACCAGGAAATAAGGCCATATTAGTCCAGTGCTTAGGTGTAAAACCAGGAAATACGACCATATTAGTCCAGTGCTCAGGTCTAGAACCAGGAAATATGACAATATTAGTCCAGTGCTAAGGTCTAGAACCAGGAAATACGACCATATTAGTCCAGTGCTCAGCTCTGGAACCAGGAAATACGACCTTATTAGTCCAGTGCTCAGGTCTACAACCAGGAAATACGACCATATTAGTCCAGTGCTCAGGTGTAAAACCAGGAAATACGACCATATTAGTCCAGTGCTCAGGTCTAGAACCAGGAAATATGACAATATTAGTCCAGTGCTCAGGTCTAGAACCAGGAAATACGACCATGTTAGTCCACAACTCAGGTCTAGAACCAGGAAATACGACCATATTAGTCCAGTGTTCAGGTCTGGAACCAGGAAATACGACCATATTAGTCCAAAGTTCAGGTCTAGAACCAGGAAATACGACCATATTAGTCCAGTGTTCAGGTCTGGAACCAGGAAATACGACCTTATTAGTCCAGTGCTCAGGTCTAGAACCAGGAAATACAACCATATTAGTCCAGTGCTCAGGTCTAGAACCAGGAAATATGACAATATTAGTCCAGTGCTCAGGTCTATGACCAGGAAAAATGACAATATTAGTCCAGTGCTCAGGTCTATTCCCAGGAAATATGACAATATTAGTCCAGTGCTCAGATCTAGAACCAGGAAATACGACCATGTTAGTCCAGAGCTCAGGTCTAGAACCAGGAAATACGACCATATTAGTCCAGAGCTCATGTCTAGAACAAGGAAATATGACAATATTAGTCCAGAGCTCAGGTCTAGAACCAGGAAATACGACCATATTAGTCCAGAGCTCATGTCTAGAACAAGGAAATATGACAATATTAGTCCAGTGCTCAGGTCTAGAAGCAGGAAATATGACAATATTAGTCCAGTGCTCAGGTCTAGAACCAAGAAATACCACCATATTAGTCCAGTGTTCAGGTCTGGAACCAGGAAATACGACCTTATTAGTCCATTGCTCAGGTCTAGAACCAGGAAATACGACCATATTAGTCCAGTGCTCAGGTCTAGAACCAGGAAATACGACCATATTAGTCCAGTGCTCAGGTCTAGAACCAGGAAATACGACCATATTAGTCCAGTGCTCAGGTCTAGAACCAGGAAATATGACAATATTAGTCCAGTGCTCAGGTCTAGAACCAGGAAATACGACCATATTAGTCCAGTGCTCAGGTCTAGGACCAGGAAATAAGACAATATTAGTCCAGAGCTCAGGTCTAGAACCAGGAAATACGACCATATTAGTCCAGTGCTCAGGTGTAAAACCAGGAAATACGACCATATTAGTCCAGTGCTCAGGTCTAGAACCAGGAAATACGACAATAATAGTCCAGTGCTCAGGTCTAGAACCAGGAAATACGACCATGTTAGTCCAGAGCTCAGGTCTAGAACAAGGAAATATGACATTATTAGTCCAAATCTCAGGTCTAGAAGCAGGAAATATGACCATATTAGTCCAGAGCTCATGTCTAGAACAAGGAAATATGACAATATTAGTCCAGTGCTCAGGTCTAAAACCAGGAAATATGACAATATTAGTCCAGTGCTCAGGTCTAGAACCAGGAAATATGACAATATTAGTCCAGTGCTCAGGTCTAGAACCAGGAAATACCACCTTATTAGTCCAGTGTTCAGGTCTGGAACCAGGAAATACGACCTTATTAGTCCAGTGCTCAGGTCTAGAACCAGGAAATTCGACCATATTAGTCTAGTGCTCAGGTCTAGAACCAGGAAATATGACAATATTAGTCCAGTGCTCAGGTCTAGGACCAGGAAATATGACAATATTAGTCCAGTGCTCAGGTCTAGAACCAGGAAATACGACCATGTTAGTCCAGAGCTCAGGTCTAGAACCAGGAAAGACGACCATATTAGTCCAGTGTTAAGGTCTGGAACCAGGAAATACGACCATATTAGTCCAGAGCTCATGTCTAGAACAAGGAAATATGACAATATTAGTCCAAAGCTCAGGTCTAGAAGCAGGAAATATGACAATATTAGTCCAGTGCTCAGGTCTAGAACCAGGAAATACCACCATATTAGTCCAGTGTTCAGGTCTGGAACCAGGAAATACGACCTTATTAGTCCATTGCTCAGGTCTAGAACCAGGAAATACGACCATATTAGTCCAGTACTCAGGTCTACAACCAAGAAATACGACCATATTAGTCCAGTGCTCAGGTCTAGGCCCAGGAAATACGACCATATTAGTCCAGTGCTAAGGACAAGAACCAGGAAATACGACCATATTAGTCCAGAGCTCAGGTCTAGAACCAGGAAATACGACCATATTACTCCAGTGCTCAGGTCTAGAACCAGGAAATACGACCATATTAGTCCAGTGCTCAGGTCTAGAACCAGGAAATATGACAATATTAGTCCAGTGCTCAGGTCTAGAACCAGGAAATATGACAATATTAGTCCAGTGCTCAGGTCTAGAACCAGGAAATACCACCTTATTAGTCCAGTGTTCAGGTCTGGAACCAGGAAATACGACCTTATTAGTCCAGTGCTCAGGTCTAGAACCAGGAAATTCGACCATATTAGTCTAGTGCTCAGGTCTAGAACCAGGAAATTCGACCATATTAGTCTAGTGCTCAGGTCTAGAACCAGGAAATATGACAATATTAGTCCAGTGCTCAGGTCTAGGACCAGGAAATATGACAATATTAGTCCAGTGCTCAGGTCTAGAACCAGGAAATACGACCATGTTAGTCCAGAGCTCAGGTCTAGAACCAGGAAAGACGACCATATTAGTCCAGTGTTAAGGTCTGGAACCAGGAAATACGACCATATTAGTCCAGAGCTCATGTCTAGAACAAGGAAATATGACAATATTAGTCCAAAGCTCAGGTCTAGAAGCAGGAAATATGACAATATTAGTCCAGTGCTCAGGTCTAGAACCAGGAAATACCACCATATTAGTCCAGTGTTCAGGTCTGGAACCAGGAAATACGACCTTATTAGTCCATTGCTCAGGTCTAGAACCAGGAAATACGACCATATTAGTCCAGTACTCAGGTCTACAACCAAGAAATACGACCATATTAGTCCAGTGCTCAGGTCTAGGCCCAGGAAATACGACCATATTAGTCCAGTGCTAAGGACAAGAACCAGGAAATACGAACATATTAGTCCAGAGCTCAGGTCTAGAACCAGGAAATACGACCATATTAGTCCAGTGCTCAGGTCTAGAACCAGGAAATACGACCATATTAGTCCAGTGCTCAGGTCTAGAACCAGGAAATATGACAATATTAGTCCAGTGCTCAGGTCTAGAACCAGGAAATATGACAATATTAGTCCAGTGCTCAGGTCTAGAACCAGGAAATACCACCTTATTAGTCCAGTGTTCAGGTCTGGAACCAGGAAATACGACCTTATTAGTCCAGTGCTCAGGTCTAGAACCAGGAAATTCGACCATATTAGTCTAGTGCTCAGGTCTAGAACCAGGAAATATGACAATATTAGTCCAGTGCTCAGGTCTAGGACCAGGAAATATGACAATATTAGTCCAGTGCTCAGGTCTAGAACCAGGAAATACGACCATGTTAGTCCAGAGCTCAGGTCTAGAACCAGGAAAGACGACCATATTAGTCCAGTGTTAAGGTCTGGAACCAGGAAATACGACCATATTAGTCCAGAGCTCATGTCTAGAACAAGGAAATATGACAATATTAGTCCAAAGCTCAGGTCTAGAAGCAGGAAATATGACAATATTAGTCCAGTGCTCAGGTCTAGAACCAGGAAATACCACCATATTAGTCCAGTGTTCAGGTCTGGAACCAGGAAATACGACCTTATTAGTCCATTGCTCAGGTCTAGAACCAGGAAATACGACCATATTAGTCCAGTACTCAGGTCTACAACCAAGAAATACGACCATATTAGTCCAGTGCTCAGGTCTAGGCCCAGGAAATACGACCATATTAGTCCAGTGCTAAGGACAAGAACCAGGAAATACGACCATATTAGTCCAGAGCTCAGGTCTAGAACCAGGAAATACGACCATATTAGTCCAGTGCTCAGGTCTAGAACCAGGAAATACGACCATATTAGTCCAGTGCTCAGGTCTAGAACCAGGAAATATGACAATATTAGTCCAGTGCTCAGGTCTAGAACCAGGAAATACGACCATGTTAGTCCACAGCTCAGGTCTAGAACCAGGAAAGACGACCATATTAGTCCAGTGTTAAGGTCTGGAACCAGGAAATACGACCATATTAGTCCAGAGCTCATGTCTTGAGCAAGGAAATATGACAATATTAGTCCAGTGCTCAGGTCTAGAACCAGGAAATACGACCATGTTAGTCCAGAGCTCAGGTCTAGAACCAGGAAAGACGACCATATTAGTCCAGTGTTAAGGTCTGGAACCAGGAAATACGACCATATTAGTCCAGAGCTCATGTCTAGAACAAGGAAATATGACAATATTAGTCCAAAGCTCAGGTCTAGAAGCAGGAAATATGACAATATTAGTCCAGTGCTCAGGTCTAGAACCAGGAAATACCACCATATTAGTCCAGTGTTCAGGTCTGGAACCAGGAAATACGACCTTATTAGTCCATTGCTCAGGTCTAGAACCAGGAAATACGACCATATTAGTCCAGTACTCAGGTCTACAACCAAGAAATACGACCATATTAGTCCAGTGCTCAGGTCTAGGCCCAGGAAATACGACCATATTAGTCCAGTGCTAAGGACAAGAACCAGGAAATACGACCATATTAGTCCAGAGCTCAGGTCTAGAACCAGGAAATACGACCATATTAGTCCAGTGCTCAGGTCTAGAACCAGGAAATACGACCATATTAGTCCAGTGCTCAGGTCTAGAACCAGGAATTACGACAATATTAGTCCAGTACTCAGGACTAGAACCAGGAAATACGACCATATTAGTCCAGTGCTCAGGACTAGAACCAGGAAATACGACCATATTAGTCCAGTGCTCAGGTTTAGAACCAGGAAATACGACCATATTAGTCCAGTGCTCAGGTCTAGAACCAGGAAATACGACCATATTAGTCCAGTGCTCAGGTCTAGAACCAGGAAATACGACCATATTAGTCCAGTGTTTAGGTCTAGAACCAGGAAATACGACCATATTAGTCCAGTGCTCAGGACTAGAACCAGGAAATACGACCATATTAGTCCAGTGCTCAGGACTGGAACCAGGAAATACGACCTTATTAGTCCAGTGCTCAGGTCTAGAACCAGGAAATACGACCATATTAGTCCAGTGCTCAGGTTTAAAACCAGGAACTACGACCATATTAGTCCAGTGCTCAGGTCTAGAACCAGGAAATATGACAATATTAGTCCAGTGCTCAGGTCTAGAACCAGGAAATACGACCATGTTAGTCCAGAACTCAGGTCTAGAACCAGGAAATACGACCATATTAGTCCAGTGTTCAGGTCTGGAACCAGGAAATACGACCATATTAGTCCAAAGCTCAGGTCTAGAACCAGGAAATATGACAATATTAGTCCAGTGCTCAGATCTAGAACCAGGAAATACGACCATATTAGTCCAGTGTTCAGGTCTGGAACCAGGAAATACGACCTTATTAGTCCAGTGCTCAGGTCTAGAACCAGGAAATACGACCATATTAGTCCAGTGCTCAGGTCTAGAACCAGGAAATATGACAATATTAGTCCAGTGCTCAGGTCTATGACCAGGAAAAATGACAATATTAGTCCAGTGCTCAGGTCTAGCACCAGGAAATATGACAATATTAGTCCAGTGCTCAGATCTAGAACCAGGAAATACGACCATGTTAGTCCAGTGCTCAAGTGTAAAACCAGGAAATACGACCATATTAGTCCAGTGCTCAGGTCTAGAACCAGGAAATACGACCATATTAGTCCAGAGCTCAGGTCTAGGACCAGGAAATACGACAATATTAGTCCAGTGTTCAGGTCTGGAACCAGGAAATACGACCATATTAGTCCAAAGCTCAGGTCTAGAACCAGGAAATATGACAATATTAGTCCAGTGCTCAGGTCTAGAACCAGGAAATACCACCATATTAGTCCAGTATTCAGGTCTGGAACCAGGAAATACGACCTTATTAGTCCAGTGCTCAGGTCTAGAACCAGGAAATACGACCATATTGGTCCAGTGCTCAGGTCTAGAACCAGGAAATATGACAATATTAGTCCAGTGCTCAGGTCTATGACCAGGAAAAATGACAATATTAGTCCAGTGCTCAGGTCTAGAACCAGGAAATATGACAATATTAGTCCAGTGCTCAGGTCTAGAACCAGGAAATACGACCATGTTAGTCCAGAGCTCAGGTCTAGAACCAGGAAATACGACCATATTATCCCAGTGTTCAGGTCTGGAACCAGGAAATACGACCATATTAGTCCAGAGCTCATGTCTAGAACAAGGAAATATGACAATATTAGTCCAGTGCTCAGGTCTAGAACCAGGAAATATGACAATATTAATCCAGTGCTCAGGTCTAGGACCAGGAAATATGGCAATATTAGTCCAGTGCTCAGGTCTAGAACCAGGAAATATGACAATATTAGTCCAGTGCTCAGGTCTAGAACCAGGAAATACGACCATTTTAGTCCAGAGCTCAGGTCTAGAACCAGGAAATACGACCATATTATTCCAGTGTTAAGGTCTGGAACCAGGAAATACGACCATATTAGTCCAGAGTTCATGTCTAGAACAAGGAAATATGACAATATTAGTCCAAAGCTCAGTTCTAGAAGCAGGAAATATGACAATATTAGTCCAGTGCTCAGGTCTAGAACCAAGAAATACCACCATATTAGTCCAGTGTTCAGGTCTGGAACCAGGAAATACGAACTTATAAGTCCATTGCTCAGGTCTAGAACAAGGAAATACGACCATATTAGTCCAGTGCTCAGGTCTAGAACCAGGAAATATGACAATAATAGTCCAGTGCTCAGGTCTAGAACCAGGAAATACGACCATGTTAGTCCAGAGCTCAGGTCTAGAACAAGGAAATATGACATTATTAGTCCAAAGCTCAGGTCTAGAAGCAGGAAATATGACCATATTAGTCCAGAGCTCATGTCTAGAACAAGGAAATATGACAATATTAGTCCAGTGCTCAGGTCTAAAACCAGGAAATATGACAATATTAGTCCAGTGCTCAGGTCTAGAACCAAGAAATACCACCATATTAGTCCAGTGTTCAGGTCTGGAACCATGAAATACGAACTTATAAGTCCATTGCTCAGGTCTAGAACAAGGAAATACGACCATATTAGTCCAGTGCTCAGGTCTAGAACCAGGAAATATGACAATATTAGTCCAGTGCTCAGGTCTAGAACCAGGAAATACCACCTTATTAGTCCAGTGCTCAGGTGTAAAACCAGGAAATACGACCATATTAGTCCAGTGCTCAGGTCTAGAACCAGGAAATATGACAATATTAGTCCAGTGCTCAGGTCTAGAACCAGGAAATACGACCATGTTAGTCCAGAACTCAGGTCTAGAACCAGGAAATACGACCATGTTAGTCCAGAGCTCAGGTCTAGAACCAGGAAAGACGACCATATTAGTCCAGTGTTAAGGTCTGGAACCAGGAAATACGACCATATTAGTCCAGAGCTCATGTCTAGAACAAGGAAATATGACAATATTAGTCCAAAGCTCAGGTCTAGAAGCAGGAAATATGACAATATTAGTCCAGTGCTCAGGTCTAGAACCAGGAAATACCACCATATTAGTCCAGTGTTCAGGTCTGGAACCAGGAAATACGACCCTATTAGTCCATTGCTCTGGTCTAGAACCAGGAAATACGACCATATTAGTCCAGTACTCAGGTCTACAACCAAGAAATACGACCATATTAGTCCAGTGCTCAGGTCTAGGCCCAGGAAATACGACCATATTAGTCCAGTGCTAAGGACAAGAACCAGGAAATACGACCATATTAGTCCAGAGCTCAGGTCTAGAACCAGGAAATACGACCATATTAGTCCAGTGCTCAGGTCTAGAACCAGGAAATACGACCATATTAGTCCAGTGCTCAGGTCTAGAACCAGGAATTACGACCATATTAGTCCAGTACTCAGGACTAGAACCAGGAAATACGACCATATTAGTCCAGTGCTCAGGACTAGAACCAGGAAATACGACCATATTAGTCCAGTGCTCAGGTTTAGAACCAGGAAATACGACCATATTAATCCAGTGCTCAGGTCTAGAACCAGGAAATACGACCATATTAGTGCAGTGCTCAGGTCTAGAACCAGGAAATACGACCATATTAGTCCAGTGTTTAGGTCTAGAACCAGGAAATACGACCATATTAGTCCAGTGCTCAGGACTAGAACCAGGAAATACGACCATATTAGTCCAGTGCTCAGGACTGGAACCAGGAAATACGACCTTATTAGTCCAGTGCTCAGGTCTAGAACCAGGAAATACGACCATATTAGTCCAGTGCTCAGGTGTAAAACCAGGAAATACGACCATATTAGTCCAGTGCTCAGGTCTAGAACCAGGAAATATGACAATATTAGTCCAGAGCTCAGGTCTAGAACCAGGAAATACGACCATGTTAGTCCAGAACTCAGGTCTAGAACCAGGCAATACGACCATATTAGTCCAGTGTTCAGGTCTGGAACCAGGAAATACGACCATATTAGTCCAAAGCTCAGGTCTAGAACCAGGAAATATGACAATATTAGTCCAGTGCTCAGATCTAGAACCAGGAAATACGACCGTATTAGTCCAGTGTTCAGGTCTGGAACCAGGAAATACGACCTTATTAGTCCAGTGCTCAGGTCTAGAACCAGGAAATACGACCATATTAGTCCAGTGCTCAGGTCTATAACCAGGAAATATGACAATATTAGTCCAGTGCTCAGGTCTATGACCAGGAAATATGACAATATTAGTCCAGTGCTCAGGTCTAGCACCAGGAAATATGACAATATTAGTCCAGTGCTCAGGTCTAGAACCAGGAAATACGACCATATTAGTCCAGTGCTCAGGTGTAAAACCAGGAAATACGACCATATTAGTCCAGTGCTCAGGTCATGAACCAGGAAATATGACAATATTAGTCCAGTGCTCAGGTCTAGAACCAGGAAATACGAACATGTTAGTCCAGAACTCAGGTCTAGAACCAGGAAATACGACAATATTAGTCCAGTGTTCAGGTCTGGAACCAGGAAATACGACCATATTAGTCCAAAGCTCAGGTCTAAAACCAGGAAATATGACAATATTAGTCCAGTGCTCAGATCTAGAACCAGGAAATACGACCATATTAGTCCAGTGTTCAGGTCTGGAACCAGGAAATACGACCTTATTAGTCCAATGCTCAGGTCTAGAACCAGGAAATATGACCATATTAGTCCAGTGCTCAGGTCTAGAACCAGGAAATATGACAATATTAGTCCAGTGCTCAGGTCTATGACCAGGAAAAATGACAATATTAGTCCAGTGCTCAGGTCTAGCACCAGGAAATATGACAATATTAGTCCAGTGCTCAGATCTAGAACCAGGAAATATGACAATATTAGTCCAAAGCTCAGGTCTAGAACCAGGAAATATGACAATATTAGTCCAGTGCTCAGATCTAGAACCAGGAAATACGACCATATTAGTCCAGTGTTCAGGTCCTGAACCAGGAAATACGACCTTATTAGTCCAGTGCTCAGGTCTAGAACCAGGAAATACGACCATATTAGTCCAGTGCTCAGGTCTAGAACCAGGAAATATGACAATATTAGTCCAGAGCTCAGGTCTATGACCAGGAAAAATGACAATATTAGTCCAGTGCTCAGGTCTAGCACCAGGAAATATGACAATATTAGTCCAGTGCTCAGATCTAGAACAAGGAAATACGACCATGTTAGTCCAGAGCTCAGGTCTAGAACCAGGAAATACGACCATATTATTCCAGTGTTCAGGTCTGGAACCAGGAAATACGACCATATTAGTCCAGAGCTCATGTCTAGAACAAGGAAATATGACAATATTAGTCCAGTGCTCAGGTCTAGAAGCAGGAAATATGACAATATTAGTCCAGTGCTCAGGTCTAGAACCAAGAAATACCACCATATTAGTCCAGTGTTCAGGTCTGGAACCAGGAAATACGACCTTATTAGTCCATTGCTCAGGTCTAGAACCAGGAAATACGACCATATTAGTCCAGTGCTCAGGTCTAGAACCAGGAAATACGACCATATTAGTCCAGTGCTCAGGTCTAGAACCAGGAAATATGACAATATTAGTCCAGTGCTCAGGTCTAGAACCAGGAAATACGACCATATTAGTCCAGTGCTCAGGTCTAGGACCAGGAAATAAGACAATATTAGTCCAGAGCTCAGGTCTAGAACCAGGAAATACGACCATATTAGTCCAGTGCTCAGGTGTAAAACCAGGAAATACGACCATATTAGTCCAGTGCTCAGGTCTAGAACCAGGAAATACGACCATATTAGTCCAGAGCTCAGGTCTAGAACCAGGAAATACGACCTTATTAGTCCAGTGCTCAGGTCTAGAACCAGGAAATACGACCATATTAGTCCAGTGCTCAGGTCTAGAACCAGGAAATATGACAATATTAGTCCAGTGCTCAGGTCTATGACCAGGAAAAATTACAATATTAGTCCAGTGCTCAGGTCTAAAACCAGGAAATATGACAATATTAGTCCAGTGCTCAGGTCTAGAACCAGGAAATACGACCATGTTAGTCCAGAGCTCAGGTCTAGAACCAGGAAATACGACCATATTATTCCAGTGTTCAGGTCTGGAACCAGGAAATACGACCATATTAGTCCAGAGCTCATGTCTAGAACCAAGAAATACCACCATATTAGTCCAGTGTTCAGGTCTGGAACCAGGAAATACGACCTTATTAGTCCATTGCTCAGGTCTAGAACCAGGAAATACGACCATATTAGTCCAGTGCTCAGGTCTAGAACCAGGAAATACGACCATATTAGTCCAGTGCTCAGGTCTAGAACCAGGAAATACGACCATATTAGTCCAGTGCTCAGGTCTAGAACCAGGAAATATGACAATATTAGTCCAGTGCTCAGGTCTAGAACCAGGAAATACGACCATATTAGTTCAGTGCTCAGGTCTAGGACCAGGAAATAAGACAATATTAGTCCAGAGCTCAGATCTAGAACCAGGAAATACGACCATATTAGTCCAGTGCTCAGGTGTAAAACCAGGAAATACGACCATATTAGTCCAGTGCTCAGGTCTAGAACCAGGAAATATGACCATATTAGTCCAGAGCTCAGGTCTAGAACCAGGAAATACGACCTTATTAGTCCAGTGCTCAGGTCTAGAACCAGGAAATACGACCATATTAGTCCAGTGCTCAGGTCTAGAACCAGGAAATATGACAATATTAGTCCAGTGCTCAGGTCTATGACCAGGAAAAATTACAATATTAGTCCAGTGCTCAGGTCTAAAACCAGGAAATATGACAATATTAGTCCAGTGCTCAGGTCTAGAACCAGGAAATACGACCATGTTAGTCCAGAGCTCAGGTCTAGAACCAGGAAATACGACCATATTATTCCAGTGTTCAGGTCTGGAACCAGGAAATACGACCATATTAGTCCAGAGCTCATGTCTAGAACAAGGAAATATGACAATATTAGTCCAGTGCTCAGGTCTAGAACCAGGAAATATGACAATATTAATCCAGTGCTCAGGTCTAGAACCAGGAAATATGACAATATTAATCCAGTGCTCAGGTCTAGGACCAGGAAATATGACAATATTAGTCCAGTGCTCAGGTCTAGAACCAGGAAAGACGACCATATTAGTCCAGTGTTAAGGTCTGGAACCAGGAAATACGACCATATTAGTCCAGAGTTCATGTCTAGAACAAGGAAATATGACAATATTAGTCCAAAGCTCAGGTCTAGAAGCAGGAAATATGACAATATTAGTCCAGTGCTCAGGTCTAGAACCAAGAAATACCACCATATTAGTCCAGTGTTCAGGTCTGGAACCAGGAAATACGACCTTATTAGTCCATTGCTCAGGTCTAGAACAAGGAAATACGACCATATTAGTCCAGTGCTCAGGTCTAGAACCAGGAAATATGACAATAATAGTCCAGTGCTCAGGTCTAGAACCAGGAAATATGACCATGTTAGTCCAGAGCTCAGGTCTAGAACAAGGAAATATGACATTATTAGTCCAAAGCTCGGGTCTAGAAGCAGGAAATATGACAATATTAGTCCTGTGCTCAGGTCTAGAACCAGGAA
This sequence comes from Leuresthes tenuis, assembly GCF_036924035.1. Classification (NCBI taxonomy): domain Eukaryota; kingdom Metazoa; phylum Chordata; class Actinopteri; order Atheriniformes; family Atherinopsidae; genus Leuresthes; species Leuresthes tenuis. The sequence continues at coordinate 286,384 of NW_027325413.1, read as the reverse complement.
ATACGACCATATTAGTCCAGTGCTCAGGTCTAGAACCAGGAAATATGACAATATTAGTCCAGTGCTCAGGTCTATGACCAGGAAAAATGACAATATTAGTCCAGTGCTCAGGTCTAGAACCAGGAAATATGACCATATTAGTCCAGTGCTCAGGTCTAGAACCAGGAAATACGAACATGTTAGTCCAGAGCTAAGGTCTAGAACCAGGAAATACGACCATATTATTCCAATCTTCAGGTCTGGAACCAGGAAATACGACCATATTAGTCAAGAGCTCATGTCTAGAACAAGGAAATATGACAATATTAGTCCAGTGCTCAGGTCTAGAACCAGGAAATATGACAATATTAATCCAGTGCTCAGGTCTAGGACCAGGAAATATGGCAATATTAGTCCAGTGCTCAGGTCTAGAACCAGGAAATATGACAATATTAGTCCAGTGCTAAGGTCTAGAACCAGGAAATACGACCATATTAGTCCAGTGTTCAGGTCTAAAACCAGGAAATACGACCATATTAGTCCAGTGCTCAGGTCTAGAACCAGGAAATACGACCATATTAGTCCAGTGCTCAGGTCTAGACCCAGGAAATATGACAATATTAGTCAAGTGCTCAGGTCTAGAACCAGGAATTACGACCATATTAGTCCAGAGCTCAGGTGTAGAACCAGGAAATACGACCATATTAGTCCAGTGCTCAGGTCTATGACCAGGAAAAATGACAATATTAGTCCAGTGCTCAGGTCTAGCACCAGGAAATATGACAATATTAGTCCAGTGCTCAGATCTAGAACCAGGAAATACGACCATGTTAGTCCAGAGCTCAGGACTGGAACCAGGAAATACGACCTTATTAGTCCAGTGCTCAGGTCTAGAACCAGGAAATACGACCATATTAGTCCAGTGCTCAGGTGTAAAACCAGGAAATACGACCATATTAGTCCAGTGCTCAGGTCTAGAACCAGGAAATATGACAATATTAGTCCAGTGCTCCGGTCTAGAACCAGGAAATACGACCATATTAGTCCAGTGCTCAGGACTGGAACCAGGAAATACGACCTTATTAGTCCAGTGCTCAGGTCTAGAACCAGGAAATACGACCATATTAGTCCAGTGCTCAGGTGTAAAACCAGGAAATACGACCATATTAGTCCAGTGCTCAGGTCTAGAACCAGGAAATATGACAATATTAGTCCAGTGCTCAGGTCTAGGACCAGGAAATATGACAATATTAGTCCAGTGCTCAGGTCTAGAACCAGGAAATACGACCATGTTAGTCCAGAGCTCAGGTCTAGAACCAGGAAAGACGACCATATTAGTCCAGTGTTAAGGTCTGGAACCAGGAAATACGACCATATTAGTCCAGAGCTCATGTCTAGAACAAGGAAATATGACAATATTAGTCCAAAGCTCAGGTCTAGAAGCAGGAAATATGACAATATTAGTCCAGTGCTCAGGTCTAGAACCAGGAAATACCACCATATTAGTCCAGTGTTCAGGTCTGGAACCAGGAAATACGACCTTATTAGTCCATTGCTCAGGTCTAGAACCAGGAAATACGACCATATTAGTCCAGTACTCAGGTCTACAACCAAGAAATACGACCATATTAGTCCAGTGCTCAGGTCTAGGCCCAGGAAATACGACCATATTAGTCCAGTGCTAAGGACAAGAACCAGGAAATACGACCATATTAGTCCAGAGCTCAGGTCTAGAACCAGGAAATACGACCATATTAGTCCAGTGCTCAGGTCTAGAACCAGGAAATACGACCATATTAGTCCAGTGCTCAGGTCTAGAACCAGGAAATATGACAATATTAGTCCAGTGCTCAGGTCTAGAACCAGGAAATATGACAATATTAGTCCAGTGCTCAGGTCTAGAACCAGGAAATACCACCTTATTAGTCCAGTGTTCAGGTCTGGAACCAGGAAATACGACCTTATTAGTCCAGTGCTCAGGTCTAGAACCAGGAAATTCGACCATATTAGTCTAGTGCTCAGGTCTAGAACCAGGAAATATGACAATATTAGTCCAGTGCTCAGGTCTAGGACCAGGAAATATGACAATATTAGTCCAGTGCTCAGGTCTAGAACCAGGAAATACGACCATGTTAGTCCAGAGCTCAGGTCTAGAACCAGGAAAGACGAACATATTAGTCCAGTGTTAAGGTCTGGAACCAGGAAATACGACCATATTAGTCCAGAGCTCATGTCTAGAACAAGGAAATATGACAATATTAGTCCAAAGCTCAGGTCTAGAAGCAGGAAATATGACAATATTAGTCCAGTGTTCAGGTCTGGAACCAGGAAATACGACCTTATTAGTCCATTGCTCAGGTCTAGAACCAGGAAATACGACCATATTAGTCCAGTACTCAGGTCTACAACCAAGAAATACGACCATATTAGTCCAGTGCTCAGGTCTAGGCCCAGGAAATACGACCATATTAGTCCAGTGCTAAGGACAAGAACCAGGAAATACGACCATATTAGTCCAGAGCTCAGGTCTAGAACCAGGAAATACGACCATATTAGTCCAGTGCTCAGGTCTAGAACCAGGAAATACGACCATATTAGTCCAGTGCTCAGGTCTAGAACCAGGAAATATGACAATATTAGTCCAGTGCTCAGGTCTAGAACCAGGAAATACGACCATGTTAGTCCAGAGCTCAGGTCTAGAACCAGGAAAGACGACCATATTAGTCCAGTGTTAAGGTCTGGAACCAGGAAATACGACCATATTAGTCCAGAGCTCATGTCTTGAGCAAGGAAATATGACAATATTAGTCCAGTGCTCAGGTCTAGAACCAGGAAATACGACCGATGTTAGTCCAGAGCTCAGGTCTAGAACCAGGAAAGACGACCATATTAGTCCAGTGTTAAGGTCTGGAACCAGGAAATACGACCATATTAGTCCAGAGCTCATGTCTAGAACAAGGAAATATGACAATATTAGTCCAAAGCTCAGGTCTAGAAGCAGGAAATATGACAATATTAGTCCAGTGCTCAGGTCTAGAACCAGGAAATACCACCATATTAGTCCAGTGTTCAGGTCTGGAACCAGGAAATACGACCTTATTAGTCCATTGCTCAGGTCTAGAACCAGGAAATACGACCATATTAGTCCAGTACTCAGGTCTACAACCAAGAAATACGACCATATTAGTCCAGTGCTCAGGTCTAGGCCCAGGAAATACGACCATATTAGTCCAGTGCTAAGGACAAGAACCAGGAAATACGACCATATTAGTCCAGAGCTCAGGTCTAGAACCAGGAAATACGACCATATTAGTCCAGTGCTCAGGTCTAGAACCAGGAAATACGACCATATTAGTCCAGTGCTCGGGTCTAGAACCAGGAATTACGACAATATTAGTCCAGTACTCAGGACTAGAACCCAGGAAATACGACCATATTAGTCCAGTGCTCAGGACTAGAACCAGGAAATACGACCATATTAGTCCAGTGCTCAGGTTTAGAACCAGGAAATACGACCATATTAGTCCAGTGCTCAGGTCTAGAACCAGGAAATACGACCATATTAGTCCAGTGCTCAGGTTTAGAACCAGGAAATACGACCATATTAGTCCAGTGCTCAGGTCTAGAACCAGGAAATACGACCATATTAGTCCAGTGCTCAGGTCTAGAACCAGGAAATACGACCATATTAGTCCAGTGTTTAGGTCTAGAACCAGGAAATACGACCATATTAGTCCAGTGCTCAGGACTAGAACCAGGAAATACGACCATATTAGTCCAGTGCTCAGGACTGGAACCAGGAAATACGACCTTATTAGTCCAGTGCTCAGGTCTAGAACCAGGAAATACGACCATATTAGTCCAGTGCTCAGGTGTAAAACCAGGAACTACGACCATATTAGTCCAGTGCTCAGGTCTAGAACCAGGAAATATGACAATATTAGTCCAGTGCTCAGGTCTAGAACCAGGAAATACGACCATATTAGTCCAGTGTTCAGGTCTGGAACCAGGAAATACGACCATATTAGTCCAAAGCTCAGGTCTAGAACCAGGAAATATGACAATATTAGTCCAGTGCTCAGATCTAGAACCAGGAAATACGACCATATTAGTCCAGTGTTCAGGTCTGGAACCAGGAAATATGACAATATTAGTCCAGTGCTCAGGGCTATGACCAGGAAAAATGACAATATTAGTCCAGTGCTCAGGTCTAGCACCAGGAAATATGACAATATTAGTCCAGTGCTCAGATCTAGAACCAGGAAATACGACCATGTTAGTCCAGTGCTCAGGTGTAAAACCAGGAAATACGACCATATTAGTCCAGTGCTCAGGTCTAGAACCAGGAAATACGACCATATTAGTCCAGAGCTCAGGTCTAGGACCAGGAAATACGACAATATTAGTCCAGTGTTCAGGTCTGGAACCAGGAAATACGACCATATTAGTCCAAAGCTCAGGTCTAGAACCAGGAAATATGACAATATTAGTCCAGTGCTCAGGTCTAGAACCAGGAAATACCACCATATTAGTCCAGTATTCAGGTCTGGAACCAGGAAATACGACCTTATTAGTCCAGTGCTCAGGTCTAGAACCAGGAAATACGACCATATTGGTCCAGTGCTCAGGTCTAGAACCAGGAAATATGACAATATTAGTCCAGTGCTCAGGTCTATGACCAGGAAAAATGACAATATTAGTCCAGTGCTCAGGTCTAGAACCAGGAAATATGACAATATTAGTCCAGTGCTCAGGTCTAGAACCAGGAAATACGACCATGTTAGTCCAGAGCTCAGGTCTAGAACCAGGAAATACGACCATATTATTCCAGTGTTCAGGTCTGGAACCAGGAAATACGACCATATTAGTCCAGAGCTCATGTCTAGAACAAGGAAATATGACAATATTAGTCCAGTGCTCAGGTCTAGAACCAGGAAATATGACAATATTAATCCAGTGCTCAGGTCTAGGACCAGGAAATATGGCAATATTAGTCCAGTGCTCAGGTCTAGAACCAGGAAATATGACAATATTAGTCCAGTGCTCAGGTCTAGAACCAGGAAATACGACCATTTTAGTCCAGAGCTCAGGTCTAGAACCAGGAAATACGACCATATTATTCCAGTGTTAAGGTCTGGAACCAGGAAATACGACCATATTAGTCCAGAGTTCATGTCTAGAACAAGGAAATATGACAATATTAGTCCAAAGCTCAGTTCTAGAAGCAGGAAATATGACAATATTAGTCCAGTGCTCAGGTCTAGAACCAAGAAATACCACCATATTAGTCCAGTGTTCAGGTCTGGAACCAGGAAATACGAACTTATAAGTCCATTGCTCAGGTCTAGAACAAGGAAATACGACCATATTAGTCCAGTGCTCAGGTCTAGAACCAGGAAATATGACAATAATAGTCCAGTGCTCAGGTATAGAACCAGGAAATACGACCATGTTAGTCCAGAGCTCAGGTCTAGAACAAGGAAATATGACATTATTAGTCCAAAGCTCAGGTCTAGAAGCAGGAAATATGACCATATTAGTCCAGAGCTCATGTCTAGAACAAGGAAATATGACAATATTAGTCCAGTGCTCAGGTCTAAAACCAGGAAATATGACAATATTAGTCCAGTGCTCAGGTCTAGAACCAGGAAATATGACAATATTAGTCCAGTGCTCAGGTCTAGAACCAGGAAATACCACCTTATTAGTCCAGTGCTCAGGTGTAAAACCAGGAAATACGACCATATTAGTCCAGTGCTCAGGTCTAGAACCAGGAAATATGACAATATTAGTCCAGTGCTCAGGTCTAGAACCAGGAAATACGACCATGTTAGTCCAGAACTCAGGTCTAGAACCAGGAAATACGACCATGTTAGTCCAGAGCTCAGGTCTAGAACCAGGAAAGACGACCATATTAGTCCAGTGTTAAGGTCTGGAACCAGGAAATACGACCATATTAGTCCAGAGCTCATGTCTAGAACAAGGAAATATGACAATATTAGTCCAAAGCTCAGGTCTAGAAGCAGGAAATATGACAATATTAGTCCAGTGCTCAGGTCTAGAACCAGGAAATACCACCATATTAGTCCAGTGTTCAGGTCTGGAACCAGGAAATACGACCTTATTAGTCCATTGCTCTGGTCTAGAACCAGGAAATACGACCATATTAGTCCAGTACTCAGGTCTACAACCAAGAAATACGACCATATTAGTCCAGTGCTCAGGTCTAGGCCCAGGAAATACGACCATATTAGTCCAGTGCTAAGGACAAGAACCAGGAAATACGACCATATTAGTCCAGAGCTCAGGTCTAGAACCAGGAAATACGACCATATTAGTCCAGTGCTCAGGTCTAGAACCAGGAAATACGACCATATTAGTCCAGTGCTCAGGTCTAGAACCAGGAATTACGACCATATTAGTCCAGTACTCAGGACTAGAACCAGGAAATACGACCATATTAGTCCAGTGCTCAGGACTAGAACCAGGAAATACGACCATATTAGTCCAGTGCTCAGGTTTAGAACCAGGAAATACGACCATATTAATCCAGTGCTCAGGTCTAGAACCAGGAAATACGACCATATTAGTCCAGTGCTCAGGTCTAGAACCAGGAAATACGACCATATTAGTCCAGTGTTTAGGTCTAGAACCAGGAAATACGACCATATTAGTCCAGTGCTCAGGACTAGAACCAGGAAATACGACCATATTAGTCCAGTGCTCAGGACTGGAACCAGGAAATACGACCTTATTAGTCCAGTGCTCAGGTCTAGAACCAGGAAATACGACCATATTAGTCCAGTGCTCAGGTGTAAAACCAGGAAATACGACCATATTAGTCCAGTGCTCAGGTCTAGAACCAGGAAATATGACAATATTAGTCCAGAGCTCAGGTCTAGAACCAGGAAATACGACCATGTTAGTCCAGAACTCAGGTCTAGAACCAGGCAATACGACCATATTAGTCCAGTGTTCAGGTCTGGAACCAGGAAATACGACCATATTAGTCCAAAGCTCAGGTCTAGAACCAGGAAATATGACAATATTAGTCCAGTGCTCAGATCTAGAACCAGGAAATACGACCGTATTAGTCCAGTGTTCAGGTCTGGAACCAGGAAATACGACCTTATTAGTCCAGTGCTCAGGTCTAGAACCAGGAAATACGACCATATTAGTCCAGTGCTCAGGTCTAGAACCAGGAAATATGACAATATTAGTCCAGTGCTCAGGTCTATGACCAGGAAATATGACAATATTAGTCCAGTGCTCAGGTCTAGCACCAGGAAATATGACAATATTAGTCCAGTGCTCAGGTCTAGAACCAGGAAATACGACCATATTAGTCCAGTGCTCAGGTGTAAAACCAGGAAATACGACCATATTAGTCCAGTGCTCAGGTCATGAACCAGGAAATATGACAATATTAGTCCAGTGCTCAGGTCTAGAACCAGGAAATACGAACATGTTAGTCCAGAACTCAGGTCTAGAACCAGGAAATACGACAATATTAGTCCAGTGTTCAGGTCTGGAACCAGGAAATACGACCATATTAGTCCAAAGCTCAGGTCTAAAACCAGGAAATATGACAATATTAGTCCAGTGCTCAGATCTAGAACCAGGAAATACGACCATATTAGTCCAGTGTTCAGGTCTGGAACCAGGAAATACGACCTTATTAGTCCAATGCTCAGGTCTAGAACCAGGAAATACGACCATATTAGTCCAGTGCTCAGGTCTAGAACCAGGAAATATGACAATATTAGTCCAGTGCTCAGGTCTATGACCAGGAAAAATGACAATATTAGTCCAGTGCTCAGGTCTAGCACCAGGAAATATGACAATATTAGTCCAGTGCTCAGATCTAGAACCAGGAAATATGACAATATTAGTCCAAAGCTCAGGTCTAGAACCAGGAAATATGACAATATTAGTCCAGTGCTCAGATCTAGAACCAGGAAATACGACCATATTAGTCCAGTGTTCAGGTCTGGAACCAGGAAATACGACCTTATTAGTCCAGTGCTCAGGTCTAGAACCAGGAAATACGACCATATTAGTCCAGTGCTCAGGTCTAGAACCAGGAAATATGACAATATTAGTCCAGAGCTCAGGTCTATGACCAGGAAAAATGACAATATTAGTCCAGTGCTCAGGTCTAGCACCAGGAAATATGACAATATTAGTCCAGTGCTCAGATCTAGAACCAGGAAATACGACCATGTTAGTCCAGAGCTCAGGTCTAGAACCAGGAAATACGACCATATTATTCCAGTGTTCAGGTCTGGAACCAGGAAATACGACCATATTAGTCCAGAGCTCATGTCTAGAACAAGGAAATATGACAATATTAGTCCAGTGCTCAGGTCTAGAAGCAGGAAATATGACAATATTAGTCCAGTGCTCAGGTCTAGAACCAAGAAATACCACCATATTAGTCCAGTGTTCAGGTCTGGAACCAGGAAATACGACCTTATTAGTCCATTGCTCAGGTCTAGAACCAGGAAATACGACCATATTAGTCCAGTGCTCAGGTCTAGAACCAGGAAATACGACCATATTAGTCCAGTGCTCAGGTCTAGAACCAGGAAATACGACCATATTAGTCCAGTGCTCAGGTCTAGAACAAGGAAATATGACAATATTAGTCCAGTGCTCAGGTCTAGAACCAGGAAATACGACCATATTAGTCCAGTGCTCAGGTCTAGGACCAGGAAATAAGACAATATTAGTCCAGAGCTCAGGTCTAGAACCAGGAAATACGACCATATTAGTCCAGTGCTCGGGTGTAAAACCAGGAAATACGACCATATTAGTCCAGTGCTCAGGTCTAGAACCAGGAAATACGACCATATTAGTCCAGAGCTCAGGTCTAGAACCAGGAAATACGACCTTATTAGTCCAGTGCTCAGGTCTAGAACCAGGAAATACGACCATATTAGTCCAGTGCTCAGGTCTAGAACCAGGAAATATGACAATATTAGTCCAGTGCTCAGGTCTATGACCAGGAAAAATTACAATATTAGTCCAGTGCTCAGGTCTAAAACCAGGAAATATGACAATATTAGTCCAGTGCTCAGGTCTAGAACCAGGAAATACGACCATATTAGTCCAGTGCTCAGGTCTAAAACCAGGAAATATGACAATATTAGTCCAGTGCTCAGGTCTAGAACCAGGAAATACGACCATGTTAGTCCAGAGCTCAGGTCTAGAACCAGGAAATACGACCATATTATTCCAGTGTTCAGGTCTGGAACCAGGAAATACGACCATATTAGTCCAGAGCTCATGTCTAGAACCAAGAAATACCACCATATTAGTCCAGTGTTCAGGTCTGGAACCAGGAAATACGACCTTATTAGTCCATTGCTCAGGTCTAGAACTAGGAAATACGACCATATTAGTCCAGTGCTCAGGTCTAGAACCAGGAAATACGACCATATTAGTCCAGTGCTCAGGTCTAGAACCAGGAAATACGACCATATTAGTCCAGTGCTCAGGTCTAGAACCAGGAAATATGACAATATTAGTCCAGTGCTCAGGTCTAGAACCAGGAAATACGACCATATTAGTTCAGTGCTCAGGTCTAGGACCAGGAAATAAGACAATATTAGTCCAGAGCTCAGATCTAGAACCAGGAAATACGACCATATTAGTCCAGTGCTCAGGTGTAAAACCAGGAAATACGACCATATTAGTCCAGTGCTCAGGTCTAGAACCAGGAAATATGACCATATTAGTCCAGAGCTCAGGTCTAGAACCAGGAAATACGACCTTATTAGTCCAGTGCTCAGGTCTAGAACCAGGAAATACGACCATATTAGTCCAGTGCTCAGGTCTAGAACCAGGAAATATGACAATATTAGTCCAGTGCTCAGGTCTATGACCAGGAAAAATTACAATATTAGTCCAGTGCTCAGGTCTAAAACCAGGAAATATGACAATATTAGTCCAGAGCTCATGTCTAGAACCAAGAAATACCACCATATTAGTCCAGTGTTCAGGTCTGGAACCAGGAAATACGACCTTATTAGTCCATTGCTCAGGTCTAGAACCAGGAAATACGACCATATTAGTCCAGTGCTCAGGTCTAGAACCAGGAAATACGACCATATTAGTCCAGTGCTCAGGTCTAGAAACAGGAAATACGACCATATTAGTCCAGTGCTCAGGTCTAGAACCAGGAAATATGACAATATTAGTCCAGTGCTCAGGTCTAGAACCAGGAAATACGACCATATTAGTTCAGTGCTCAGGTCTAGGACCAGGAAATAAGACAATATTAGTCCAGAGCTCAGATCTAGAACCAGGAAATACGACCATATTAGTCCAGTGCTCAGGTGTAAAACCAGGAAATACGACCATATTAGTCCAGTGCTCAGGTCTAGAACCAGGAAATATGACCATATTAGTCCAGAGCTCAGGTCTAGAACCAGGAAATACGACCTTATTAGTCCAGTGCTCAGGTCTAGAACCAGGAAATACGACCATATTAGTCCAGTGCTCAGGTCTAGAACCAGGAAATATGACAATATTAGTCCAGTGCTCAGGTCTATGACCAGGAAAAATTACAATATTAGTCCAGTGCTCAGGTCTAAAACCAGGAAATATGACAATATTAGTCCAGTGCTCAGGTCTAGAACCAGGAAATACGACCATGTTAGTCCAGAGCTCAGGTCTAGAACCAGGAAATACGACCATATTATTCCAGTGTTCAGGTCTGGAACCAGGAAATACGACCATATTAGTCCAGAGCTCATGTCTAGAACAAGGAAATATGACAATATTAGTCCAGTGCTCAGGTCTAGAACCAGGAAATATGACAATATTAATCCAGTGCTCAGGTCTAGAACCAGGAAATATGACAATATTAATCCAGTGCTCAGGTCTAGGACCAGGAAATATGACAATATTAGTCCAGTGCTCAGGTCTAGAACCAGGAAAGACGACCATATTAGTCCAGTGTTAAGGTCTGGAACCAGGAAATACGACCATATTAGTCCAGAGTTCATGTCTAGAACAAGGAAATATGACAATATTAGTCCAAAGCTCAGGTCTAGAAGCAGGAAATATGACAATATTAGTCCAGTGCTCAGGTCTAGAACCAAGAAATACCACCATATTAGTCCAGTGTTCAGGTCTGGAACCAGGAAATACGACCTTATTAGTCCATTGCTCAGGTCTAGAACAAGGAAATACGACCATATTAGTCCAGTGCTCAGGTCTAGAACCAGGAAATATGACAATAATAGTCCAGTGCTCAGGTCTAGAACCAGGAAATATGACCATGTTAGTCCAGAGCTCAGGTCTAGAACAAGGAAATATGACATTATTAGTCCAAAGCTCAGGTCTAGAAGCAGGAAATATGACAATATTAGTCCTGTGCTCAGGTCTAGAACCAGGAAATACGACCATATTAGTCCAGTGCTCAGGTCTGGAACCAGGAAATATGACAATATTAGTCCAGTGCTCAGGTCTATGACCAGGAAAAATGACAATATTAGTCCAGTGCTCAGGTCTAGAACCAGGAAATATGACCATATTAGTCCAGTGCTCAGGTCTAGAACCAGGAAATACGAACATGTTAGTCCAGAGCTAAGGTCTAGAACCAGGAAATACGACCATATTATTCCAGTCTTCAGGTCTGGAACCAGGAAATACGACCATATTAGTCAAGAGCTCATGTCTAGAACAAGGAAATATGACAATATTAGTCCAGTGCTCAGGTCTAGAACCAGGAAATATGACAATATTAATCCAGTGCTCAGGTCTAGGACCAGGAAATATGGCAATATTAGTCCAGTGCTCAGGTCTAGAACCAGGAAATATGACAATATTAGTCCAGTGCTAAGGTCTAGAACCAGGAAATACGACCATATTAGTCCAGTGTTCAGGTCTAAAACCAGGAAATACGACCATGTTAGTCCAGTGCTCAGGTCTAGACCCAGGAAATATGACAATATTAGTCCAGTGCTCAGGTCTAGAACCAGGAAATTCGACCATATTAGTCTAGTGCTCAGGTCTAGAACCAGGAAATATGACAATATTAGTCCAGTGCTCAGGTCTAGGACCAGGAAATATGACAATATTAGTCCAGTGCTCAGATCTAGAACCAGGAAATACGACCATATTAGTCCAGTGTTCAGGTCTGGAACCAGGAAATACGACCTTATTAGTCCAGTGCTCAGGTCTAGAACCAGGAAATACGACCATATTAGTCCAGTGCTCAGGTCTAGAACCAGGAAATATGACAATATTAGTCCAGTGCTCAGGTCTATGACCAGGAAAAATGACAATATTAGTCCAGTGCTCAGGTCTAGCACCAGGAAATATGACAATATTAGTCCAGTGCTCTGATCTAGAACCAGGAAATACGACCATGTTAGTCCAGAGCTCAGGTCTAGAACCAGGAAATACGACCATATTATTCCAGTGTTCAGGTCTGGAACCAGGAAATACGACCATATTATTCCAGAGCTCATGTCTAGAACAAGGAAATATGACAATATTAGTCCAGTGCTCAGGTCTAGAAGCAGGAAATATGACAATATTAGTCCAGTGCTCAGGTCTAGAACCAAGAAATACCACCATATTAGTCCAGTGTTCAGGTCTGGAACCAGGAAATACGACCTTATTAGTCCATTGCTCAGGTCTAGAACCAGGAAATACGACCATATTAGTCCAGTGCTCGGGTCTAGAACCAGGAAATACGACCATATTAGTCCAGTGCTCAGGTCTAGAACCAGGAAATACGACCATATTAGTCCAGTGCTCAGGTCTAGAACCAGGAAATATGACAATATTAGTCCAGTGCTCAGGTCTAGAACCAGGAAATACGACCATATTAGTCCAGTGCTCAGGTCTAGGACCAGGAAATAAGACAATATTAGTCCAGAGCTCAGGTCTAGAACCAGGAAATACGACCATATTAGTCCAGTGCTCAGGTGTAAAACCAGGAAATACGACCATATTAGTCCAGTGCTCAGGTCTAGAACCAGGAAATACGACCATATTAGTCCAGAGCTCAGGTCTAGAACCAGGAAATACGACCTTATTAGTCCAGTGCTCAGGTCTAGAACCAGGAAATACGACCATATTAGTCCAGTGCTCAGGTCTAGAACCAGGAAATATGACAATATTAGTCCAGTGCTCAGGTCTATGACCAGGAAAAATTACAATATTAGTCCAGTGCTCAGGTCTAAAACCAGGAAATATGACAATATTAGTCCAGTGCTCAGGTCTAGAACCAGGAAATACGACCATGTTAGTCCAGAGCTCAGGTCTAGAACCAGGAAATACGACCATATTATTCCAGTGTTCAGGTCTGGAACCAGGAAATACGACCATATTAGTCCAGAGCTCATGTCTAGAACCAAGAAATACCACCATATTAGTCCAGTGTTCAGGTCTGGAACCAGGAAATACGACCTTATTAGTCCATTGCTCAGGTCTAGAACCAGGAAATACGACCATATTAGTCCAGTGCTCAGGTCTAGAACCAGGAAATACGACCATATTAGTCCAGTGCTCAGGTCTAGAACCAGGAAATACGACCATATTAGTCCAGTGCTCAGGTCTAGAACCAGGAAATATGACAATATTAGTCCAGTGCTCAGGTCTAGAACCAGGAAATACGACCATATTAGTTCAGTGCTCAGGTCTAGGACCAGGAAATAAGACAATATTAGTCCAGAGCTCAGGTCTAGAACCAGGAAATACGACCATATTAGTCCAGTGCTCAGGTGTAAAACCAGGAAATACGACCATATTAGTCCAGTGCTCAGGTCTAGAACCAGGAAATATGACCATATTAGTCCAGAGCTCAGGTCTAGAACCAGGAAATACGACCTTATTAGTCCAGTGCTCAGGTCTAGAACCAGGAAATACGACCATATTAGTCCAGTGCTCAGGTCTAGAACCAGGAAATATGACAATATTAGTCCAGTGCTCAGGTCTATGACCAGGAAAAATTACAATATTAGTCCAGTGCTCAGGTCTAGAACCAGGAAATACGACCATGTTAGTCCAGAGCTCAGGTCTAGAACCAGGAAATACGACCATATTATTCCAGTGTTCAGGTCTGGAACCAGGAAATACGACCATATTAGTCCAGAGCTCATGTCTAGAACAAGGAAATATGACAATATTAGTCCAGTGCTCAGGTCTAGAACCAGGAAATATGACAATATTAATCCAGTGCTCAGGTCTAGAACCAGGAAATATGACAATATTAATCCAGTGCTCAGGTCTAGGACCAGGAAATATGACAATATTAGTCCAGTGCTCAGGTCTAGAACCAGGAAAGACGACCATATTAGTCCAGTGTTAAGGTCTGGAACCAGGAAATACGACCATATTAGTCCAGAGTTCATGTCTAGAACCAGGAAATATGACAATATTAGTCCAAAGCTCAGGTCTAGAAGCAGGAAATATGACAATATTAGTCCAGTGCTCAGGTCTAGAACCAAGAAATACCACCATATTAGTCCAGTGTTCAGGTCTGGAACCAGGAAATACGACCTTATTAGTCCATTGCTCAGGTCTAGAACAAGGAAATACGACCATATTAGTCCAGTGCTCAGGTCTAGAACCAGGAAATATGACAATAATAGTCCAGTGCTCAGGTCTAGAACCAGGAAATATGACCATGTTAGTCCAGAGCTCAGGTCTAGAACAAGGAAATATGACATTATTAGTCCAAAGCTCAGGTCTAGAACCAGGAAATACGAACATGTTAGTCCAGAGCTAAGGTCTAGAACCAGGAAATACGACCATATTATTCCAGTCTTCAGGTCTGGAACCAGGAAATACGACCATATTAGTCAAGAGCTCATGTCTAGAACAAGGAAATATGACAATATTAGTCCAGTGCTCAGGTCTAGAACCAGGAAATATGACAATATTAATCCAGTGCTCAGGTCTAGGACCAGGAAATATGGCAATATTAGTCCAGTGCTCAGGTCTAGAACCAGGAAATATGACAATATTAGTCCAGTGCTAAGGTCTAGAACCAGGAAATACGACCATATTAGTCCAGTGTTCGGGTCTAAAACCAGGAAATACGACCATGTTAGTCCAGTGCTCAGGTCTAGAACCAGGAAATACGACCATATTAGTCCAGTGCTCAGGACTAGACCCAGGAAATATGACAATATTAGTCAAGTGCTCAGGTCTAGAACCAGGAATTACGACCATATTAGTCCAGAGCTCAGGTGTAGAACCAGGAAATACGACCATATTAGTCCAGTGCTCAGGTATATGACCAGGAAAAATGACAATATTAGTCCAGTGCTCAGGTCTAGCACCAGGAAATATGACAATATTAGTCCAGTGCTCAGATCTAGAACCAGGAAATACGACCATGTTAGTCCAGAGCTCAGGACTGGAACCAGGAAATACGACCTTTTTAGTCCAGTGCTCAGGTCTAGAACCAGGAAATACGACCATATTAGTCCAGTGCTCAGGTGTAAAACCAGGAAATACGACCATATTAGTCCAGTGCTCAGGTCTAGAACCAGGAAATATGACAATATTAGTCCAGTGCTCCGGTCTAGAACCAGGAAATACGACCATATTAGTCCAGTGTTCAGGTCTGGAACCAGGAAATACGACCATATTAGTCCAGTGTTCAGGTCTGGAACCAGGAAATACGACCATATTAGTCCAAAGCTCAGGTCTAGAACCAGGAAATATGACAATATTAGTCCAAAGCTCAGGTCTAGAACCAGGAAATATGACAATATTAGTCCAGTGCTCAGATCTAGAACCAGGAAATACGACCATATTAGTCCAGTGTTCAGGTCTGGAACCAGGAAATACGACCTTATTAGTCCAGTGCTCAGGTCTAGAACCAGGAAATACGACCATATTAGTCCAGTGCTCAGGTCTAGAACCAGGAAATATGACAATATTAGTCCAGTGCTCAGGTCTATGACCAGGAAAAATGACAATATTAGTCCAGTGCTCAGGTCTAGCACCAGGAAATATGACAATATTAGTCCAGTGCTCTGATCTAGAACCAGGAAATACGACCATGTTAGTCCAGAGCTCAGGTCTAGAACCAGGAAATACGACCATATTATTCCAGTGTTCAGGTCTGGAACCAGGAAATACGACCATATTAGTCCAGAGCTCATGTCTAGAACAAGGAAATATGATAATATTAGTCCAGTGCTCAGGTCTAGAAGCAGGAAATATGACAATATTAGTCCAGTGCTCAGGTCTAGAACCAAGAAATACCACCATATTAGTCCAGTGTTCAGGTCTGGAACCAGGAAATACGACCTTATTAGTCCATTGCTCAGGTCTAGAACCAGGAAATACGACCATATTAGTCCAGTGCTCAGGTCTAGAACCAGGAAATACGACCATATTAGTCCAGTGCTCAGGTCTAGAACCAGGAAATACGACCATATTAGTCCAGTGCTCAGGTCTAGAACCAGGAAATATGACAATATTAGTCCAGTGCTCAGGTCTAGAACCAGGAAATACGACCATATTAGTCCAGTGCTCAGGTCTAGGACCAGGAAATAAGACAATATTAGTCCAGAGCTCAGGTCTAGAACCAGGAAATACGACCATATTAGTCCAGTGCTCAGGTGTAAAACGAGGAAATACGACCATATTAGTCCAGTGCTCAGGTCTAGAACCAGGAAATACGACCATATTAGTCCAGAGCTCAGGTCTAGAACCAGGAAATACGACCATATTAGTCCAGTGTTCAGGTCTGGAACCAGGAAATACGACCATATTAGTCCAAAGCTCAGGTCTAGAACCAGGAAATATGACAATATTAGTCCAGTGCTCAGGTCTAGAACCAGGAAATACCACCATATTAGTCCAGTGTTCAGGTCTGGAACCAGGAAATACGACCTTATTAGTCCAGTGCTCAGGTCTAGAACCAGGAAATACGACCATATTAGTCCAGTGCTCAGGTCTAGAACCAGGAAATATGACAATATTAGTCCAGTGCTCAGGTCTATGACCAGGAAAAATTACAATATTAGTCCAGTGCTCAGGTCTAGAACCAGGAAATATGACAATATTAGTCCAGTGCTCAGGTCTAGAACCAGGAAATACGACCATGTTAGTCCAGAGCTCAGGTCTAGAACCAGGAAATACGACCATATTATTCCAGTGTTCAGGTCTGGAACCAGGAAATACGACCATATTAGTCAAGAGCTCATGTCTAGAACAAGGAAATATGACAATATTAGTCCAGTGCTCAGGTCTAGAACCAGGAAATATGACAATATTAATCCAGTGCTCAGGTCTAGAACCAGGAAATATGACAATATTAATCCAGTGCTCAGGTCTAGGACCAGGAAATATGACAATATTAGTCCATTGCTCAGGTCTAGAACCAGGAAAGACGACCATATTAGTCCAGTGTTAAGGACTGGAACCAGGAAATACGACCATATTAGTCCAGAGTTCATGTCTAGAACAAGGAAATATGACAATATTAGTCCAAAGCTCAGGTCTAGAAGCAGGAAATATAACAATATTAGTCCAGTGCTCAGGTCTAGAACCAAGAAATACCACCATATTAGTCCAGTGTTCAGGTCTGGAACCAGGAAATACGACCTTATTAGTCCATTGCTCAGGTCTAGAACAAGGAAATACGACCATATTAGTCCAGTGCTCAGGTCTAGAACCAGGAAATATGACAATAATAGTCCAGTGCTCAGGTCTAGAACCAGGAAATACGACCATGTTAGTCCAGAGCTCAGGTCTAGAACAAGGAAATATGACATTATTAGTCCAAAGCTCAGGTCTAGAAGCAGGAAATATGACAATATTAGTCCTGTGCTCAGGTCTAGAACCAGGAAATACGACCATATTAGTCCAGTGCTCGGGTCTAGAACCAGGAAATATGACAATATTAGACCAGTGCTCAGGTCTATGACCAGGAAAAATGACAATATTAGTCCAGTGCTCAGGTCTAGAACCAGGAAATATGACCATATTAGTCCAGTGCTCAGGTCTAGAACCAGGAAATACGAACATGTTAGTCCAGAGCTCAGGTCTAGAACCAGGAAATACGACCATATTATTCCAGTGTTCAGGTCTGGAACCAGGAAATACGACCATATTAGTCAAGAGCTCATGTCTAGAACAAGGAAATATGACAATATTAGTCCAGTGCTCAGGTCTAGAACCAGGAAATATGACAATATTAATCCAGTGCTCAGGTCTAGGACCAGGAAATATGGCAATATTAGTCCAGTGCTCAGGTCTAGAACCAGGAAATATGACAATATTAGTCCAGTGCTAAGGTCTAGAACCAGGAAATACGACCATATTAGTCCAGTGTTCAGGTCTAAAACCAGGAAATACGACCATGTTAGTCCAGTGCTCAGGTCTAGAACCAGGAAATACGACCATATTAGTCCAGTGCTCAGGACTAGACCCAGGAAATATGACCATATTAGTCAAGTGCTCAGGTCTAGAACCAGGAATTACGACCATATTAGTCCAGAGCTCAGGTGTAGAACCAGGAAATACGACCATATTAGTCCAGTGCTCAGATCTAGAACCAGGAAATAAGACCATATTAGTCCAGTGCTCAGGTCTAGGACCAGGAAATATGACAATATTAGTCCAGTGCTCAGGTCTAGAACCAGGAAATATGACAATATTAGTCCAGTGCTCAGGTCTAGAACCAGGAAATACGACCATGTTAGTCCAGAGCTCAGGTCTAGAACCAGGAAATACGACCATGTTAGTCCAGAGCTCAGGTCTAGAACCAGGAAATACGACCATATTAGTCCAGTGTTCAGGTCTGGAAACAGGAAATACGACCATATTAGTCCAAAGCTCAGGTCTAGGCCCAGGAAATATGACAATATTAGTCCAGTGCTCAGGTCTAGAACCAGGAAATACCACCATATTAGTCCAGTGTTCAGGTCTGGAACCAGGAAATACGACCTTATTAGTCCAGTGCTCAGGTCTAGAACAAGGAAATACGACCATATTAGTCCAGTGCTCAGGTCTAGAACCAGGAAATATGACAATATTAGTCCAGTGCTCAGGTCTAGGACCAGGAAATATGACAATATTAGTCCAGTGCTCAGGTCTAGAACCAGGAAATATGACAATATTAGTCCATTGCTCAGGTCTAGGACCAGGAAATATGACAATAATAGTCCAGTGCTCAGGTCTAGAACCAGGAAATATGACAATATTAGTCCAGTGCTCAGGTCTAGAACCAGGAAATACGACCATGTTAGTCCAGAGCTCAGGTCTAGAACCAGGAAATACGACCATATTAGTCCAGTGTTAAGGTCTGGAACCAGGAAATACAACCATGTTAGTCCAGAGCTCAGGTCTGGCTCCAGGAAATACGACCATATTAGTCTAGAGCTCAGGTCTAGAACAAGGAAATATGACAATATTAGTCCAGTGCTGAGGTCTACAACCAGGGAATACGACCATATTAGTCCAGTGTTCACGTCTGGAACCAGGAAATACGACCATATTAGTCCAGTGCTCAGGTCTAGAACCAGGAAATACGACCATATTTATCCAGTGCTCGGGTCTAGGACCAGGAAATATGACAATATTAGTCAAGTGCTCAGGTCTAGAACCAGGAATTACGACCATATTAGTCCAGAGCTCAGGTGTAGAACCAGGAAATACGACCATATTAGTCCAGTGCTCAGATCTAGAACCAGGAAATACGACCATATTAGTCCAGTGCTCAGGTCTAGGACCAGGAAATATGACAATATTAATCCAGTGCTCAGGTCTAGAACCAGGAAATATGACAATATTAGTCCAGTGCTCAGGTCTAGAACCAGGAAATACGACCATGTTAGTCCAGAGCTCAGGTCTAGAACCAGGAAATACGACCATGTTAGTCCAGAGCTCAGGTCTAGAACCAGGAAATTTGACCATATTAGTCCAGTGTTCAGGTCTGGAAACAGGAAATACGACCATATTAGTCCAAAGCTCAGGTCTAGAACCAGGAAATATGACAATATTAGTCCAGTGCTGAGGTCTAGAACCAGGAAATACCACCATATTAGTCCAGTGTTCAGGTCTGGAACCAGGAAATACGACCTTATTAGTCCAGTGCTCAGGTCTAGAACAAGGAAATATGACAATATTAGTCCAGTGCTCAGGTCTAGGACCAGGAAATATGACAATATTAGTCCAGTGCTCAGGTCTAGAACCAAGAAATATAACAATATTAGTCCAGTGCTCAGGTCTAGAACCAGGAAATACGACCATGTTAGTCCAGAGCTCAGGTCTAGAACCAGGAAATACGACCATATTAGTCCAGTGTTAAGGTCTGGTTCCAGGAAATACGACCATGTTAGTCCAGAGCTCAGGTCTAGAACCAGGAAATACGACCATATTAGTCCAGGGTTCAGGTCTGGAACCAGGAAATACGACCATATTAGTCCAGATCTCAGGTCTAGAACAAGGAAATATGACAATATTAGTCCAGTGCTCAGGTCTACCACCAGGGAATACGACCATATTAGTCCAGTGTTCAGGTCTGGAACCAGGAAATACGACCATATTAGTCCAGTGCTCAGGTCTAGAACCAGGAAATATGACCATATTAGTCCAGTGCTCAGGTCTAGAACCAGGAAATATGACAATATTAGTCCAGTGCTCAGGTCTAGGACCAGGAAATATGAAAATATTAGTCCAGTGCTCAGGTCTAGAACCAGGAAATATGACAATATTAGTCCAGTGATCAGGTCTGTAAACAGGAAATACGACCATGTTAGTCCAGAGCTCAGGTCTAGAACCAGGAAATACGACCATATTAGTCCAGAGCTCAGGTCTAGAACCAGGAAATACGACCATATTAGTCCAGAGCTCATGTCTAGAACAAGGAAATATGACAATATTAGTCCAGTGCTCAGGTCTAGAACCAGGAAATATGACAATATTAGTCCAGTGCTCAGGTCTAGGACCAGGAAATATGACAATATTAGTCCAGTGCTCAGGTCTAGAACCAGGAAATATGACAATATTAGTCCAGTGCTGAGGTCTAGAACCAGGAAATACCACCATATTAGTCCAGTGTTCAGGTCTGGAACCAGGAAATACGACCTTATTAGTCCAGTGCTCAGGTCTAGAACAAGGAAATACGACCATATTAGTCCAGTGCTCAGGTCTAGAACCAGGAAATATGACAATATTAGTCCAGTGCTCAGGTCTAGGACCAGGAAATATGACAATATTAGTCCAGTGCTCAGGTCTAGAACCAAGAAATATAACAATATTAGTCCAGTGCTCAGGTCTAGAACCAGGAAATACGACCATGTTAGTCCAGAGCTCAGGTCTAGAACCAGGAAATACGACCATATTAGTCCAGTTTTAAGGTCTGGTTCCAGGAAATACGACCATGTTAGTCCAGAGCTCAGGTCTAGAACCAGGAAATACGACCATATTAGTCCAGGGTTCAGGTCTGGAACCAGGAAATACGACCATATTAGTCCAGATCTCAGGTCTAGAACAAGGAAATATGACAATATTAGTCCAGTGCTCAGGTCTACCACCAGGGAATACGACCATATTAGTCCAGTGTTCAGGTCTGGAACCAGGAAATACGACCATATTAGTCCAGTGCTCAGGTCTAGAACCAGGAAATATGACCATATTAGTCCAGTGCTCAGGTCTAGAACCAGGAAATATGACAATATTAGTCCAGTGCTCAGGTGTAGGACCAGGAAATATGAAAATATTAGTCCAGTGCTCAGGTCTAGAACCAGGAAATATGACAATATTAGTCCAGTGCTCAGGTCTGTAAACAGGAAATACGACCATGTTAGTCCAGAGCTCAGGTCTAGAACCAGGAAATACGACCATATTAGTCCAGAGCTCAGGTCTAGAACCAGGAAATACGACCATATTAGTCCAGAGCTCATGTCTAGAACAAGGAAATATGACAATATTAGTCCAGTGCTCAGGTCTAGAACCAGGAAATATGACAATATTAGTCCAGTGCTCAGGTCTAGGACCAGGAAATATGACAATATTAGTCCAGTGCTCAGGTCTAGAACCAGGAAATATGACAATATTAGTCCAGTGCTCAGGTCTAGGACCAGGAAATATGACAATATTAGTCCAGTTCTCAGGTCTAGAACCAGGAAATACGACCATATTAGTCCAGAGCTCATGTCTAGAACAAGGAAATATGACAATATTAGTCCAGTGCTCAGGTCTAGAACCAGGAAATATGACAATATTAGTCCAGTGCTCAGGTCTAGGACCAAGAAATACGACCATGTTAGTCCAGAGCTCAGGTCTAGAACCAGGAAATACGACCATATTAGTCCAGTAATAATGTCTGGAACCAGGAAATACGACCATATTAGACCAGATCACATGTCTAGAACAAGGAAATATGACAATATTAGTCCAGTGCTCAGGTCTAGAACCAGGAAATACCACCATATTAGTCCAGTGTTTAGGTCTAGAACCAGGAAATATGACAATATTAGTCCAGTGCTCAGGTCTAGAACCAGGAAATACGACCATATTAGTCCAGAGCTCAAGTCTAGAACCAGGAAATACGACCATATTATTCCAGGGTTCAGGTCTGGAACCAGGAAATATGACCATATTAGTCCAGAGCTCAGGTCTAGAACAAGGAAATATGACAATATTAGTCCAGTGCTCAGGTCTAGAACCAGGAAATACGACCATATTAGTCCAGTGTTCAGGTCTGGAACCAGGAAATACGACCATATTAGTCCAGTGCTCAGGACTAGACCCAGGAAATATGACAATATTAGTCCAGTGCTCAGGTCTAGAACCAGGAAATACGACCATATTAGTCCAGTGTTCAGGTCTAGAACCAGGAAATATGACAATATTAGTCCAGTGCTCAGGTCTAGAACCAGGAAATACGACCATATTAGTCCAGTGTTCAGGTCTGGAACCAGGAAATACGACCATATTAGTCCAGTGCTCAGGACTAGACCCAGGAAATATGACAATATTAGTCCAGTGTTCAGGTCTAGAACCAGGAAATACGACCATATTAGTCCAGTGCTCAGGTCTAGAACCAGGAAATACGACCATATTAGTCCAGTGTTCAGGTCTGGAACCAGGAAATATGACAATATTAGTCCAGTGCTCAGGTCTAGAACCAGGAAATATGACAATATTAGTCCTGTGCTCAGGTCTAGAACCAGGAAATACGACCATATTAGTCCAGTGCTCAGGTCTAGAACCAGGAAATACGACCATATTAGTCCAGTGCTCAGGTCTAGAACCAGGAAATATGACAATATTAGTCCAGTGCTCAGGTCTATGACCAGGAAAAATTACAATATTAGTCCAGTGCTCAGGTCTAGAACCAGGAAATATGACAATATTAGTCCAGTGCTCAGGTCTAGAACCAGGAAATACGACCATGTTAGTCCAGAGCTCAGGTCTAGAACCAGGAAATACGACCATATTATTCCAGTGTTCAGGTCTGGAACCAGGAAATACGACCATATTAGTCAAGAGCTCATGTCTAGAACAAGGAAATATGACAATATTAGTCCAGTGCTCAGGTCTAGAACCAGGAAATATGACAATATTAATCCAGTGCTCAGGTCTAGAACCAGGAAATATGACAATATTAATCCAGTGCTCAGGTCTAGGACCAGGAAATATGACAATATTAGTCCATTGCTCAGGTCTAGAACCAGGAAAGACGACCATATTAGTCCAGTGTTAAGGACTGGAACCAGGAAATACGACCATATTAGTCCAGAGTTCATGTCTAGAACAAGGAAATATGACAATATTAGTCCAAAGCTCAGGTCTAGAAGCAGGAAATATAACAATATTAGTCCAGTGCTCAGGTCTAGAACCAAGAAATACCACCATATTAGTCCAGTGTTCAGGTCTGGAACCAGGAAATACGACCTTATTAGTCCATTGCTCAGGTCTAGAACAAGGAAATACGACCATATTAGTCCAGTGCTCAGGTCTAGAACCAGGAAATATGACAATAATAGTCCAGTGCTCAGGTCTAGAACCAGGAAATACGACCATGTTAGTCCAGAGCTCAGGTCTAGAACAAGGAAATATGACATTATTAGTCCAAAGCTCAGGTCTAGAAGCAGGAAATATGACAATATTAGTCCTGTGCTCAGGTCTAGAACCAGGAAATACGACCATATTAGTCCAGTGCTCGGGTCTAGAACCAGGAAATATGACAATATTAGTCCAGTGCTCAGGTCTATGACCAGGAAAAATGACAATATTAGTCCAGTGCTCAGGTCTAGAACCAGGAAATATGACCATATTAGTCCAGTGCTCAGGTCTAGAACCAGGAAATACGAACATGTTAGTCCAGAGCTCAGGTCTAGAACCAGGAAATACGACCATATTATTCCAGTGTTCAGGTCTGGAACCAGGAAATACGACCATATTAGTCAAGAGCTCATGTCTAGAACAAGGAAATATGACAATATTAGTCCAGTGCTCAGGTCTAGAACCAGGAAATATGACAATATTAATCCAGTGCTCAGGTCTAGGACCAGGAAATATGGCAATATTAGTCCAGTGCTCAGGTCTAGAACCAGGAAATATGACAATATTAGTCCAGTGCTAAGGTCTAGAACCAGGAAATACGACCATATTAGTCCAGTGTTTAGGTCTAAAACCAGGAAATACGACCATGTTAGTCCAGTGCTCAGGTCTAGAACCAGGAAATACGACCATATTAGTCCAGTGCTCAGGACTAGACCCAGGAAATATGACCATATTAGTCAAGTGCTCAGGTCTAGAACCAGGAATTACGACCAAAGTAGTCCAGAGCTCAGGTGTAGAACCAGGAAATACGACCATATTAGTCCAGTGCTCAGATCTAGAACCAGGAAATAAGACCATATTAGTCCAGTGCTCAGGTCTAGGACCAGGAAATATGACAATATTAGTCCAGTGCTCAGGTCTAGAACCAGGAAATATGACAATATTAGTCCAGTGCTCAGGTCTAGAACCAGGAAATACGACCATGTTAGTCCAGAGTTCAGGTCTAGAACCAGGAAATACGACCATGTTAGTCCAGAGCTCAGGTCTAGAACCAGGAAATACGACCATATTAGTCCAGTGTTCAGGTCTGGAAACAGGAAATACGACCATATTAGTCCAAAGCTCAGGTCTAGGCCCAGGAAATATGACAATATTAGTCCAGTGCTCAGGTCTAGAACCAGGAAATACCACCATATTAGTCCAGTGTTCAGGTCTGGAACCAGGAAATACGACCTTATTAGTCCAGTGCTCAGGTCTAGAACAAGGAAATACGACCATATTAGTCCAGTGCTCAGGTCTAGAACCAGGAAATATGACAATATTAGTCCAGTGCTCAGGTCTAGGACCAGGAAATATGACAATATTAGTCCAGTGCTCAGGTCTAGAACCAGGAAATATGACAATATTAGTCCATTGCTCAGGTCTAGGACCAGGAAATATGACAATAATAGTCCAGTGCTCAGGTCTAGAACCAGGAAATATGACAATATTAGTCCAGTGCTCAGGTCTAGAACCAGGAAATACGACCATGTTAGTCCAGAGCTCAGGTCTAGAACCAGGAAATACGACCATATTAGTCCAGTGTTAAGGTCTGGAACCAGGAAATACAACCATGTTAGTCCAGAGCTCAGGTCTGGCTCCAGGAAATACGACCATATTAGTCTAGAGCTCAGGTCTAGAACAAGGAAATATGACAATATTAGTCCAGTGCTGAGGTCTACAACCAGGGAATACGACCATATTAGTCCAGTGTTCACGTCTGGAACCAGGAAATACGACCATATTAGTCCAGTGCTCAGGTCTAGAACCAGGAAATACGACCATATTTATCCAGTGCTCGGGTCTAGGACCAGGAAATATGACAATATTAGTCAAGTGCTCAGGTCTAGAACCAGGAATTACGACCATATTAGTCCAGAGCTCAGGTGTAGAACCAGGAAATACGACCATATTAGTCCAGTGCTCAGATCTAGAACCAGGAAATACGACCATATTAGTCCAGTGCTCAGGTCTAGAACCAGGAAATACGACCATATTAGTCCAGAGCTCATGTCTAGAACAAGGAAATATGACAATATTAGTCCAGTGCTCAGGTCTAGAACCAGGAAATATGACAATATTAGTCCAGTGCTCAGGTCTAGGACCAAGAAATACGACCATGTTAGTCCAGAGCTCAGGTCTAGAACCAGGAAATACGACCATATTAGTCCAGTAATAATGTCTGGAACCAGGAAATACGACCATATTAGACCAGAGCTCATGTCTAGAACAAGGAAATATGACAATATTAGTCCAGTGCTCAGGTCTAGAACCAGGAAATACCACCATATTAGTCCAGTGTTTAGGTCTAGAACCAGGAAATATGACAATATTAGTCCAGTGCTCAGGTCTAGAACCAGGAAATACGACCATATTAGTCCAGAGCTCAAGTCTAGAACCAGGAAATACGACCATATTATTCCAGGGTTCAGGTCTGGAACCAGGAAATATGACCATATTAGTCCAGAGCTCAGGTCTAGAACAAGGAAATATGACAATATTAGTCCAGTGCTCAGGTCTAGAACCAGGAAATACGACCATATTAGTCCAGTGTTCAGGTCTGGAACCAGGAAATACGACCATATTAGTCCAGTGCTCAGGACTAGACCCAGGAAATATGACAATATTAGTCCAGTGCTCAGGTCTAGAACCAGGAAATACGACCATATTAGTCCAGTGTTCAGGTCTAGAACCAGGAAATATGACAATATTAGTCCAGTGCTCAGGTCTAGAACCAGGAAATACGACCATATTAGTCCAGTGTTCAGGTCTGGAACCAGGAAATACGACCATATTAGTCCAGTGCTCAGGACTAGACCCAGGAAATATGACAATATTAGTCCAGTGTTCAGGTCTAGAACCAGGAAATACGACCATATTAGTCCAGTGCTCAGGTCTAGAACCAGGAAATACGACCATATTAGTCCAGTGTTCAGGTCTGGAACCAGGAAATATGACAATATTAGTCCAGTGCTCAGGTCTAGAACCAGGAAATATGACAATATTAGTCCTGTGCTCAGGTCTAGAACCAGGAAATACGACCATATTAGTCCAGTGCTCAGGTCTAGAACCAGGAAATACGACCATATTAGTCCAGTGCTCAGGTCTAGAACCAGGAAATATGACAATATTAGTCCAGTGCTCAGGTCTATGACCAGGAAAAATTACAATATTAGTCCAGTGCTCAGGTCTAGAACCAGGAAATATGACAATATTAGTCCAGTGCTCAGGTCTAGAACCAGGAAATACGACCATGTTAGTCCAGAGCTCAGGTCTAGAACCAGGAAATACGACCATATTATTCCAGTGTTCAGGTCTGGAACCAGGAAATACGACCATATTAGTCAAGAGCTCATGTCTAGAACAAGGAAATATGACAATATTAGTCCAGTGCTCAGGTCTAGAACCAGGAAATATGACAATATTAATCCAGTGCTCAGGTCTAGAACCAGGAAATATGACAATATTAATCCAGTGCTCAGGTCTAGGACCAGGAAATATGACAATATTAGTCCATTGCTCAGGTCTAGAACCAGGAAAGACGACCATATTAGTCCAGTGTTAAGGACTGGAACCAGGAAATACGACCATATTAGTCCAGAGTTCATGTCTAGAACAAGGAAATATGACAATATTAGTCCAAAGCTCAGGTCTAGAAGCAGGAAATATAACAATATTAGTCCAGTGCTCAGGTCTAGAACCAAGAAATACCACCATATTAGTCCAGTGTTCAGGTCTGGAACCAGGAAATACGACCTTATTAGTCCATTGCTCAGGTCTAGAACAAGGAAATACGACCATATTAGTCCAGTGCTCAGGTCTAGAACCAGGAAATATGACAATAATAGTCCAGTGCTCAGGTCTAGAACCAGGAAATACGACCATGTTAGTCCAGAGCTCAGGTCTAGAACAAGGAAATATGACATTATTAGTCCAAAGCTCAGGTCTAGAAGCAGGAAATATGACAATATTAGTCCTGTGCTCAGGTCTAGAACCAGGAAATACGACCATATTAGTCCAGTGCTCGGGTCTAGAACCAGGAAATATGACAATATTAGTCCAGTGCTCAGGTCTATGACCAGGAAAAATGACAATATTAGTCCAGTGCTCAGGTCTAGAACCAGGAAATATGACCATATTAGTCCAGTGCTCAGGTCTAGAACCAGGAAATACGAACATGTTAGTCCAGAGCTCAGGTCTAGAACCAGGAAATACGACCATATTATTCCAGTGTTCAGGTCTGGAACCAGGAAATACGACCATATTAGTCCAGTGCTCGGGTCTAGAACCAGGAAATATGACAATATTAGTCCAGTGCTCAGGTCTATGACCAGGAAAAATGACAATATTAGTCCAGTGCTCAGGTCTAGAACCAGGAAATATGACCATATTAGTCCAGTGCTCAGGTCTAGAACCAGGAAATACGAACATGTTAGTCCAGAGCTCAGGTCTAGAACCAGGAAATACGACCATATTATTCCAGTGTTCAGGTCTGGAACCAGGAAATACGACCATATTAGTCAAGAGCTCATGTCTAGAACAAGGAAATATGACAATATTAGTCCAGTGCTCAGGTCTAGAACCAGGAAATATGGCAATATTAGTCCAGTGCTCAGGTCTAGAACCAGGAAATATGACAATATTAGTCCAGTGCTAAGGTCTAGAACCAGGAAATACGACCATATTAGTCCAGTGTTCAGGTCTAAAACCAGGAAATACGACCATGTTAGTCCAGTGCTCAGGTCTAGAACCAGGAAATACGACCATATTAGTCCAGTGCTCAGGACTAGACCCAGGAAATATGACCATATTAGTCAAGTGCTCAGGTCTAGAACCAGGAATTACGACCATATTAGTCCAGAGCTCAGGTGTAGAACCAGGAAATACGACCATATTAGTCCAGTGCTCAGATCTAGAACCAGGAAATAAGACCATATTAGTCCAGTGCTCAGGTCTAGGACCAGGAAATATGACAATATTAGTCCAGTGCTCAGGTCTAGAACCAGGAAATATGACAATATTAGTCCAGTGCTCAGGTCTAGAACCAGGAAATACGACCATGTTAGTCCAGAGCTCAGGTCTAGAACCAGGAAATACGACCATGTTAGTCCAGAGCTCAGGTCTAGAACCAGGAAATACGACCATATTAGTCCAGTGTTCAGGTCTGGAAACAGGAAATACGACCATATTAGTCCAAAGCTCAGGTCTAGGCCCAGGAAATATGACAATATTAGTCCAGTGCTCAGGTCTAGAACCAGGAAATACCACCATATTAGTCCAGTGTTCAGGTCTGGAACCAGGAAATACGACCTTATTAGTCCAGTGCTCAGGTCTAGAACAAGGAAATACGACCATATTAGTCCAGAGCTCAAGTCTAGAACCAGGAAATACGACCATATTATTCCAGGGTTCAGGTCTGGAACCAGGAAATATGACCATATTAGTCCAGAGCTCAGGTCTAGAACAAGGAAATATGACAATATTAGTCCAGTGCTCAGGTCTAGAACCAGGAAATACGACCATATTAGTCCAGTGTTCAGGTCTGGAACCAGGAAATACGACCATATTAGTCCAGTGCTCAGGACTAGACCCAGGAAATATGACAATATTAGTCCAGTGCTCAGGTCTAGAACCAGGAAATACGACCATATTAGTCCAGTGTTCAGGTCTAGAACCAGGAAATATGACAATATTAGTCCAGTGCTCAGGTCTAGAACCAGGAAATACGACCATATTAGTCCAGTGTTCAGGTCTGGAACCAGGAAATACGACCATATTAGTCCAGTGCTCAGGACTAGACCCAGGAAATATGACAATATTAGTCCAGTGTTCAGGTCTAGAACCAGGAAATACGACCATATTAGTCCAGTGCTCAGGTCTAGAACCAGGAAATACGACCATATTAGTCCAGTGTTCAGGTCTGGAACCAGGAAATATGACAATATTAGTCCAGTGCTCAGGTCTAGAACCAGGAAATATGACAATATTAGTCCTGTGCTCAGGTCTAGAACCAGGAAATACGACCATATTAGTCCAGTGCTCAGGTCTAGAACCAGGAAATACGACCATATTAGTCCAGTGCTCAGGTCTAGAACCAGGAAATATGACAATATTAGTCCAGTGCTCAGGTCTAAGACCAGGAAAAATTACAATATTAGTCCAGTGCTCAGGTCTAGAACCAGGAAATATGACAATATTAGTCCAGTGCTCAGGTCTAGAACCAGGAAATACGACCATGTTAGTCCAGAGCTCAGGTCTAGAACCAGGAAATACGACCATATTATTCCAGTGTTCAGGTCTGGAACCAGGAAATACGACCATATTAGTCAAGAGCTCATGTCTAGAACAAGGAAATATGACAATATTAGTCCAGTGCTCAGGTCTAGAACCAGGAAATATGACAATATTAATCCAGTGCTCAGGTCTAGAACCAGGAAATATGACAATATTAATCCAGTGCTCAGGTCTAGGACCAGGAAATATGACAATATTAGTCCATTGCTCAGGTCTAGAACCAGGAAAGACGACCATATTAGTCCAGTGTTAAGGACTGGAACCAGGAAATACGACCATATTAGTCCAGAGTTCATGTCTAGAACAAGGAAATATGACAATATTAGTCCAAAGCTCAGGTCTAGAAGCAGGAAATATAACAATATTAGTCCAGTGCTCAGGTCTAGAACCAAGAAATACCACCATATTAGTCCAGTGTTCAGGTCTGGAACCAGGAAATACGACCTTATTAGTCCATTGCTCAGGTCTAGAACAAGGAAATACGACCATATTAGTCCAGTGCTCAGGTCTAGAACCAGGAAATATGACAATAATAGTCCAGTGCTCAGGTCTAGAACCAGGAAATACGACCATGTTAGTCCAGAGCTCAGGTCTAGAACAAGGAAATATGACATTATTAGTCCAAAGCTCAGGTCTAGAAGCAGGAAATATGACAATATTAGTCCTGTGCTCAGGTCTAGAACCAGGAAATACGACCATATTAGTCCAGTGCTCGGGTCTAGAACCAGGAAATATGACAATATTAGTCCAGTGCTCAGGTCTATGACCAGGAAAAATGACAATATTAGTCCAGTGCTCAGGTCTAGAACCAGGAAATATGACCATATTAGTCCAGTGCTCAGGTCTAGAACCAGGAAATACGAACATGTTAGTCCAGAGCTCAGGTCTAGAACCAGGAAATACGACCATATTATTCCAGTGTTCAGGTCTGGAACCAGGAAATACGACCATATTAGTCCAGTGCTCGGGTCTAGAACCAGGAAATATGACAATATTAGTCCAGTGCTCAGGTCTATGACCAGGAAAAATGACAATATTAGTCCAGTGCTCAGGTCTAGAACCAGGAAATATGACCATATTAGTCCAGTGCTCAGGTCTAGAACCAGGAAATACGAACATGTTAGTCCAGAGCTCAGGTCTAGAACCAGGAAATACGACCATATTATTCCAGTGTTCAGGTCTGGAACCAGGAAATACGACCATATTAGTCAAGAGCTCATGTCTAGAACAAGGAAATATGACAATATTAGTCCAGTGCTCAGGTCTAGAACCAGGAAATATGGCAATATTAGTCCAGTGCTCAGGTCTAGAACCAGGAAATATGACAATATTAGTCCAGTGCTAAGGTCTAGAACCAGGAAATACGACCATATTAGTCCAGTGTTCAGGTCTAAAACCAGGAAATACGACCATGTTAGTCCAGTGCTCAGGTCTAGAACCAGGAAATACGACCATATTAGTCCAGTGCTCAGGACTAGACCCAGGAAATATGACCATATTAGTCAAGTGCTCAGGTCTAGAACCAGGAATTACGACCATATTAGTCCAGAGCTCAGGTGTAGAACCAGGAAATACGACCATATTAGTCCAGTGCTCAGATCTAGAACCAGGAAATAAGACCATATTAGTCCAGTGCTCAGGTCTAGGACCAGGAAATATGACAATATTAGTCCAGTGCTCAGGTCTAGAACCAGGAAATATGACAATATTAGTCCAGTGCTCAGGTCTAGAACCAGGAAATACGACCATGTTAGTCCAGAGCTCAGGTCTAGAACCAGGAAATACGACCATGTTAGTCCAGAGCTCAGGTCTAGAACCAGGAAATACGACCATATTAGTCCAGTGTTCAGGTCTGGAAACAGGAAATACGACCATATTAGTCCAAAGCTCAGGTCTAGGCCCAGGAAATATGACAATATTAGTCCAGTGCTCAGGTCTAGAACCAGGAAATACCACCATATTAGTCCAGTGTTCAGGTCTGGAACCAGGAAATACGACCTTATTAGTCCAGTGCTCAGGTCTAGAACAAGGAAATACGACCATATTAGTCCAGTGCTCAGGTCTAGAACCAGGAAATATGACAATATTAGTCCAGTGCTCAGGTCTAGGACCAGGAAATATGACAATATTAGTCCAGTGCTCAGGTCTAGAACCAGGAAATATGACAATATTAGTCCATTGCTCAGGTCTAGGACCAGGAAATATGACAATAATAGTCCAGTGCTCAGGTCTAGAACCAGGAAATATGACAATATTAGTCCAGTGCTCAGGTCTAGAACCAGGAAATACGACCATGTTAGTCCAGAGCTCAGGTCTAGAACCAGGAAATACGACCATATTAGTCCAGTGTTAAGGTCTGGAACCAGGAAATACAACCATGTTAGTCCAGAGCTCAGGTCTGGCTCCAGGAAATACGACCATATTAGTCTAGAGCTCAGGTCTAGAACAAGGAAATATGACAATATTAGTCCAGTGCTCAGGTCTAGAACCAGGAAATACCACCATATTAGTCCAGTGTTCAGGTCTGGAACCAGGAAATATGACCATATTAGTCCAGTGCTCAGGTCTAGAACCAGGAAATACGAACATGTTAGTCCAGAGCTCAGGTCTAGAACCAGGAAATACGACCATATTATTCCAGTGTTCAGGTCTGGAACCAGGAAATACGACCATATTAGTCAAGAGCTCATGTCTAGAACAAGGAAATATGACAATATTAGTCCAGTGCTCAGGTCTAGAACCAGGAAATATGGCAATATTAGTCCAGTGCTCAGGTCTAGAACCAGGAAATATGACAATATTAGTCCAGTGCTAAGGTCTAGAACCAGGAAATACGACCATATTAGTCCAGTGTTCAGGTCTAAAACCAGGAAATACGACCATGTTAGTCCAGTGCTCAGGTCTAGAACCAGGAAATACGACCATATTAGTCCAGTGCTCAGGACTAGACCCAGGAAATATGACCATATTAGTCAAGTGCTCAGGTCTAGAACCAGGAATTACGACCATATTAGTCCAGAGCTCAGGTGTAGAACCAGGAAATACGACCATATTAGTCCAGTGCTCAGATCTAGAACCAGGAAATAAGACCATATTAGTCCAGTGCTCAGGTCTAGGACCAGGAAATATGACAATATTAGTCCAGTGCTCAGGTCTAGAACCAGGAAATATGACAATATTAGTCCAGTGCTCAGGTCTAGAACCAGGAAATACGACCATGTTAGTCCAGAGCTCAGGTCTAGAACCAGGAAATACGACCATGTTAGTCCAGAGCTCAGGTCTAGAACCAGGAAATACGACCATATT
This sequence comes from Leuresthes tenuis, assembly GCF_036924035.1. NCBI lineage: Eukaryota > Metazoa > Chordata > Actinopteri > Atheriniformes > Atherinopsidae > Leuresthes > Leuresthes tenuis. The sequence goes on along the minus strand of NW_027325413.1, from coordinate 252,769 downwards.
AGTCCAGTGTTCAGGTCTGGAAACAGGAAATACGACCATATTAGTCCAAAGCTCAGGTCTAGGCCCAGGAAATATGACAATATTAGTCCAGTGCTCAGGTCTAGAACCAGGAAATACCACCATATTAGTCCAGTGTTCAGGTCTGGAACCAGGAAATACGACCTTATTAGTCCAGTGCTCAGGTCTAGAACAAGGAAATACGACCATATTAGTCCAGTGCTCAGGTCTAGAACCAGGAAATATGACAATATTAGTCCAGTGCTCAGGTCTAGGACCAGGAAATATGACAATATTAGTCCAGTGCTCAGGTCTAGAACCAGGAAATATGACAATATTAGTCCATTGCTCAGGTCTAGGACCAGGAAATATGACAATAATAGTCCAGTGCTCAGGTCTAGAACCAGGAAATATGACAATATTAGTCCAGTGCTCAGGTCTAGAACCAGGAAATACGACCATGTTAGTCCAGAGCTCAGGTCTAGAACCAGGAAATACGACCATATTAGTCCAGTGTTAAGGTCTGGAACCAGGAAATACAACCATGTTAGTCCAGAGCTCAGGTCTGGCTCCAGGAAATACGACCATATTAGTCTAGAGCTCAGGTCTAGAACAAGGAAATATGACAATATTAGTCCAGTGCTGAGGTCTACAACCAGGGAATACGACCATATTAGTCCAGTGTTCACGTCTGGAACCAGGAAATACGACCATATTAGTCCAGTGCTCAGGTCTAGAACCAGGAAATACGACCATATTTATCCAGTGCTCGGGTCTAGGACCAGGAAATATGACAATATTAGTCAAGTGCTCAGGTCTAGAACCAGGAATTACGACCATATTAGTCCAGAGCTCAGGTGTAGAACCAGGAAATACGACCATATTAGTCCAGTGCTCAGATCTAGAACCAGGAAATACGACCATATTAGTCCAGTGCTCAGGTCTAGGACCAGGAAATATGACAATATTAATCCAGTGCTCAGGTCTAGAACCAGGAAATATGACAATATTAGTCCAGTGCTCAGGTCTAGAACCAGGAAATACGACCATGTTAGTCCAGAGCTCAGGTCTAGAACCAGGAAATACGACCATGTTAGTCCAGAGCTCAGGTCTAGAACCAGGAAATTTGACCATATTAGTCCAGTGTTCAGGTCTGGAAACAGGAAATACGACCATATTAGTCCAAAGCTCAGGTCTAAAACCAGGAAATATGACAATATTAGTCCAGTGCTGAGGTCTAGAACCAGGAAATACCACCATATTAGTCCAGTGTTCAGGTCTGGAACCAGGAAATACGACCTTATTAGTCCAGTGCTCAGGTCTAGAACAAGGAAATATGACAATATTAGTCCAGTGCTCAGGTCTAGGACCAGGAAATATGACAATATTAGTCCAGTGCTCAGGTCTAGAACCAAGAAATATAACAATATTAGTCCAGTGCTCAGGTCTAGAACCAGGAAATACGACCATGTTAGTCCAGAGCTCAGGTCTAGAACCAGGAAATACGACCATATTAGTCCAGTGTTAAGGTCTGGTTCCAGGAAATACGACCATGTTAGTCCAGAGCTCAGGTCTAGAACCAGGAAATACGACCATATTAGTCCAGGGTTCAGGTCTGGAACCAGGAAATACGACCATATTAGTCCAGATCTCAGGTCTAGAACAAGGAAATATGACAATATTAGTCCAGTGCTCAGGTCTACCACCAGGGAATACGACCATATTAGTCCAGTGTTCAGGTCTGGAACCAGGAAATACGACCATATTAGTCCAGTGCTCAGGTCTAGAACCAGGAAATATGACCATATTAGTCCAGTGCTCAGGTCTAGAACCAGGAAATATGACAATATTAGTCCAGTGCTCAGGTCTAGGACCAGGAAATATGAAAATATTAGTCCAGTGCTCAGGTCTAGAACCAGGAAATATGACAATATTAGTCCAGTGATCAGGTCTGTAAACAGGAAATACGACCATGTTAGTCCAGAGCTCAGGTCTAGAACCAGGAAATACGACCATATTAGTCCAGAGCTCAGGTCTAGAACCAGGAAATACGACCATATTAGTCCAGAGCTCATGTCTAGAACAAGGAAATATGACAATATTAGTCCAGTGCTCAGGTCTAGAACCAGGAAATATGACAATATTAGTCCAGTGCTCAGGTCTAGGACCAGGAAATATGACAATATTAGTCCAGTGCTCAGGTCTAGAACCAGGAAATATGACAATATTAGTCCAGTGCTGAGGTCTAGAACCAGGAAATACCACCATATTAGTCCAGTGTTCAGGTCTGGAACCAGGAAATACGACCTTATTAGTCCAGTGCTCAGGTCTAGAACAAGGAAATACGACCATATTAGTCCAGTGCTCAGGTCTAGAACCAGGAAATATGACAATATTAGTCCAGTGCTCAGGTCTAGGACCAGGAAATATGACAATATTAGTCCAGTGCTCAGGTCTAGAACCAAGAAATATAACAATATTAGTCCAGTGCTCAGGTCTAGAACCAGGAAATACGACCATGTTAGTCCAGAGCTCAGGTCTAGAACCAGGAAATACGACCATATTAGTCCAGTTTTAAGGTCTGGTTCCAGGAAATACGACCATGTTAGTCCAGAGCTCAGGTCTAGAACCAGGAAATACGACCATATTAGTCCAGGGTTCAGGTCTGGAACCAGGAAATACGACCATATTAGTCCAGATCTCAGGTCTAGAACAAGGAAATATGACAATATTAGTCCAGTGCTCAGGTCTACCACCAGGGAATACGACCATATTAGTCCAGTGTTCAGGTCTGGAACCAGGAAATACGACCATATTAGTCCAGTGCTCAGGTCTAGAACCAGGAAATATGACCATATTAGTCCAGTGCTCAGGTCTAGAACCAGGAAATATGACAATATTAGTCCAGTGCTCAGGTGTAGGACCAGGAAATATGAAAATATTAGTCCAGTGCTCAGGTCTAGAACCAGGAAATATGACAATATTAGTCCAGTGCTCAGGTCTGTAAACAGGAAATACGACCATGTTAGTCCAGAGCTCAGGTCTAGAACCAGGAAATACGACCATATTAGTCCAGAGCTCAGGTCTAGAACCAGGAAATACGACCATATTAGTCCAGAGCTCATGTCTAGAACAAGGAAATATGACAATATTAGTCCAGTGCTCAGGTCTAGAACCAGGAAATATGACAATATTAGTCCAGTGCTCAGGTCTAGGACCAGGAAATATGACAATATTAGTCCAGTGCTCAGGTCTAGAACCAGGAAATATGACAATATTAGTCCAGTGCTCAGGTCTAGGACCAGGAAATATGACAATATTAGTCCAGTTCTCAGGTCTAGAACCAGGAAATACGACCATATTAGTCCAGAGCTCATGTCTAGAACAAGGAAATATGACAATATTAGTCCAGTGCTCAGGTCTAGAACCAGGAAATATGACAATATTAGTCCAGTGCTCAGGTCTAGGACCAAGAAATACGACCATGTTAGTCCAGAGCTCAGGTCTAGAACCAGGAAATACGACCATATTAGTCCAGTAATAATGTCTGGAACCAGGAAATACGACCATATTAGACCAGAGCTCATGTCTAGAACAAGGAAATATGACAATATTAGTCCAGTGCTCAGGTCTAGAACCAGGAAATACCACCATATTAGTCCAGTGTTTAGGTCTAGAACCAGGAAATATGACAATATTAGTCCAGTGCTCAGGTCTAGAACCAGGAAATACGACCATATTAGTCCAGAGCTCAAGTCTAGAACCAGGAAATACGACCATATTATTCCAGGGTTCAGGTCTGGAACCAGGAAATATGACCATATTAGTCCAGAGCTCAGGTCTAGAACAAGGAAATATGACAATATTAGTCCAGTGCTCAGGTCTAGAACCAGGAAATACGACCATATTAGTCCAGTGTTCAGGTCTGGAACCAGGAAATACGACCATATTAGTCCAGTGCTCAGGACTAGACCCAGGAAATATGACAATATTAGTCCAGTGCTCAGGTCTAGAACCAGGAAATACGACCATATTAGTCCAGTGTTCAGGTCTAGAACCAGGAAATATGACAATATTAGTCCAGTGCTCAGGTCTAGAACCAGGAAATACGACCATATTAGTCCAGTGTTCAGGTCTGGAACCAGGAAATACGACCATATTAGTCCAGTGCTCAGGACTAGACCCAGGAAATATGACAATATTAGTCCAGTGTTCAGGTCTGGAACCAGGAAATACGACCATATTAGTCCAGTGCTCAGGTCTAGAACCAGGAAATACGACCATATTAGTCCAGTGTTCAGGTCTGGAACCAGGAAATACGACCATATTAGTCCAGTGCTCAGGACTAGACCCAGGAAATATGACAATATTAGTCCAGTGCTCAGGTCTAGAACCAGGAAATACGACCATATTAGTCCAGTGCTCAGGTCTAGAACCTGGAAACACTGAAATCCTCTCTGCAGCTGCCATCAGGAGGGAAAGTCACCGCTTCGGGCTGCTTTGTAACGGGAGCTTTTAAAGCCTCCGGGTCGGCGTTCAGGCATCACCGTGTTGGTCTTTGTAGAGCTAGAAGTGACTGTAACGGGACCAGCTGCTGACACCACCATGAGTGAGGGGAAAGGTTTGGAGGTAGAATTTAATCAGAGGAGTCGGTTTCTGAAGGGAAGTGTTTAAGAAATCCAGCATCCAAAGAAATGTTTCTAAAGCTGAGCTTTCAGTGAACTCCCAGGAATACTGTGTGTGAGCTGTTAGCTCCAGGTGTTAGACTGCTTCTGAGCTGCTTGGAGGCTTTGGGCTCCATCCCCAGGCAGTAAAACCCTATTTACAGCTCAGTAGCACACAGGTGGGGAAGAAATTAAGTGAAATGGATGTTTATCGCTGTGGTGAGATGGCTCAGAGGGACAGAGAGAGTTTCAGTTCTCACAAGTTGCTTTCAGTTTAGAGGATTTGATGAAACACATTTTAGTGTAAAACCCAAAGAGAAGAATCAGATGTGCTGACAGTTTGCAGCAGAATAAGCAGTAAAAAAAAGAACTGGGCCAATATGAAACGCTTCAATATGTGTTTGGCACCTCGTGTCTTTGTCTGCGGTTTGTTTCTGAAATACATCTGAGTTCATCAAATATTAACACGATTTAGCTCAAATTTAAACTCTGAACAGGTTTAAGTATGTGACAAGTCATTAAAAAGTCTTGTTTTATACTTATATATATTTACATTCCCACTTTTCTTCATATATTTCTGTATATATTTCCACTGATCTGTCCTTTCTGTGGCAGCTCAGTAAAAATATGGAGTTTAAACTGACATCATGCAGTTTATCTTTACACCACAAGAGGGCGACACATCACCATCAATGAAGAGTCCCCTTCCTTCACAGTTCCAGCAGATATTAGTTACATTAGAGCTGAACTGAACATGGATCAATAACATTTATTAGGTCCTGATCACTGGAGTCGGCCTAATTACAACAAGGGTAGTGAGACAATCTGGCAAAGACTGGTTGTTCCTGCAGCTCCTATAAAGGTGACCTGATGAGGGCAGATGAGAAGCAGGTGTGACAGCAGCAGCGATCCAGACTCCGCCCCCAGGAAACCTGCTCAGCCCCACCTGAGACTCAGAAACCAAAGCAGCAACACAGCCAAGCATGATCGGGACAATTAAGGGTCTCTGGTTAAAATGTTCAGACGGGTTCAGAGAACAGTTAGCGGCTCAAATCCCTTTAACCCAACAAACTCCAGAGCAGCGAAAAAGGTTCAAAGTACCAACTCCGAACTCCTCAGTTCTCTTTGAAGGTAAGAAATAAGAAGAAGTTCCTGACAGAAGTGGACCAAGTTGGAGCCTGGCTCCTGGATGTGGGGAGAAGCATTGGATGGGAACTAGAGCTCCAGCGGGTGCCAACGGGAGTGTGTAGTAGGAAAGTGAAGCAAGTAAATATGGCACACTTTTCACCAGTTAAAAGTGTCCCAAACTGAAGTCGGTAAGAATGGGCCACTTTTGAACAGTTTAAGGGTCCGAAAATGCAGAGTGTAAATGAAAGGTTCACTTTGGCACACTTCCGCTATTAGAAAAGTGTCCCAAATTGAACTAATTTTGGCGGATGGTCCAATTATAGACAGGATGGGAACTCGAGCGCCAGCGGGTGCTGACCAGAGTGTGTGCTCGAGGTAAGGTGACCAAATGACACCGATTTCTGGAGACATTACTCATTTTATACGTTCTGAAAACGGTCCAAAGCTGGTTTATTTAAACAGTATATAAACGAGAAGCATCCAGTTCAGCTTCTGACACCAGCAATCTTGAGTTTTGAAATGTTCCTTCCGTGATAAAAACAGTTTCCCATCTAATTGTTTGGAGTGATGCTCAAACGACAAAGACATTATTACCAAGTTTGAATCTTTATAATCAGGGATTGCTTCCCTGAATTTGTCGGTGAGAATGAACCAGGAGGGAAGTAAGTAGTGAAGAACAGCTGGTGGGTGGAGCTTTGACTGGTTCCAGGCAGAGTCGGCTTCTCTCAACACTGTTTAGATAAAGTGTAAGTTTGTGCTTTTCTCTAAAGAGTAATTAAGAGTAAGTGAATTCAAATGGGATTAAATGGTATTCCCGTTGTGTTTTTCCATGTAAGCCCTGGTTTTCAGCATCCTAAACAGTTATTTCAATGGTGAATAATTTAACACTTTAACACATTTGTTCTTTCCATTCTGATATATTATATTATATATATATACATATTACTCCCTCCCGTTCCCGCTGTGAATGGTTTACCTGCTTGAACATCTTCTGAAAAAAAAGAAAAAGAAAGAAATGAAATAATTAAATTAAAATTATTAAAACAAGCAACAGTCTGGATAAGTTAAAGATATCGTGCAGATTTCATGCACAAACAAATGAGAAAAGAAATGTTTTTAACCTGGATTTAAAAATGTCTAAATTTGGTGACAGTTTAACTCCCGCTCGCTCCCTCCCGCTCCTGCCCGCTCCAGCTCGCTCCCTCCCGCTTCTGCCCGCGGCAAAGTTCATACTGCTCGCTTCCTCCCATTCCCGCTCCCGCTCGCTCCCACCCGCTCCCTCCCACTTCTGCCCGCGGCAAAGTTCATATCGCTCGCTCCCTCCCGCTCCCGCTCGCTCCCGCCCGCTCCCTCTCGCTTCTGTCTGGTCACGCTCGCTCCAGCTCGCTCTCTCCCGCTCCTGCCCGGTCCCGTTCACTCCCTCCCGCTCCCTCCCGGTCCCGCTCCATCCCGCTCCTGCTCCCACCCGCTCCCGCCCGCTCCCACCCGCTCCCGCTCACTCCCTCCCGCTCCCGCCCGCTCCATCCCACTCCCGCTCGATCCCGCCCGCTCCATCCCGCTCCCTCCCGTTCCCTCCCACTCCTGCCCGGTCCCGCCCGCTCCCGCTGTGAATGGTTTACCTGCTTGAACATCTTCTGATCTCTGTTAATGTTGGTTTCACCAACCTAACACTTGTTGAGCCACATTGTCTCACATTCACACCTCTATTCTCTGACCTAACCCTATAAGACCCACGGATGCAAATTTACAACTTTTAACAATTCTCAGGACCACATTTACATACAATGAACAAAAATATGAACGCAAGTTTTCTTTTTGCTCCCATTTTCCATGAGCTAAACTTACAGTCAAATGTATTTGTGTAGCACATTTCATGTACAATTGCTGGTTGTGGTATAATTACAAAACATGTCCTACGTCCTAACTCTAACCCCTAACCCGTCTTGTGCAATTTTGAAGACAATCATCAGGGGTTATTCATTTATTTTATGAATTTTACGCCTTTTATTTATTTAAAACTGTAAAAGAAAGAAATTAAATAATAAAAATTAAATTAAAATTATTAAAACAAGCAACAGTCTGGATAAGTTAAAGATATCGTGCAGATTTCATGCACAAACACATGAGAAAAGAAATGTTTTTAACCTAGACTTAAAAATGTCTACATTTGTTGACAGTTTAACTCTCGTTCACTCCCTCCCACTCCCACCCGCTCCCGCCCGCTCCCTCCTGCTCCCGCTCGCTCCCGCCCGCTCCCTCCCGCTCCCGCCCGCTCCCTCCCGCTTCTGCCCGGTCCCGCTCGCTCCAGCTCGCTCCCGCCCGCTCCCTCCCGCTTCTGCCCGCTCCCTCCCGGTCCCGCTCCATCCCGCTCCCTCCCGCTTCTGCCAGGTCCCGCTCGCTCCAGCTCGCTCCCGCCCGCTCCCTCCCGCTCCTGCCCGGTCACGTTCACTCCCTCCCGCTCCCGCCCGCTCCCTCCCGGTCCCGCTCCATCCCGCTCCCTCCCGCTTCTGCCAGGGCCCGCTCGCTCCAGCTCGCTCCCGCCCGCTCCCGCCCGCTCCCTCCCGCTCCCGCCCGCTCCCTCCCGCTTCTGCCAGGTCCCGCTCACTCCAGCCCGCTCCCTCCCGCTTCTGCCAGGTCCCGCTCACTCCCACCCGCTCCCGCCCGCGGTAATGTTCGGTCTCTGGTCCACGGTAATGTTCGGTTTCACGGTAATGTTCGGTCTCTGGTCCACGATAATGTTCGGTTTGACGATAATGTTCGGTTTGACGGTAATGTTCTAGTCCACGGTAATGTTCCGTCTCTGGTCCACAGTAATGTTCCGTATCTGGTCCATGGTAATGTTCAGTTTCACGGTAATGTTCCATTTCTGGTCCGCGGTAATGTTCTGTCTCTGGTCCACGATAATGTTCGATTTCTGGTCGACGATAATGTTCGGTTTCACGGTAATGTTCCGTCTCTGGTCCACGATAATGTTCGGTTTCACGGTAATGTTCCATTTCTGGTCCACGGTAATGTTCTGTCTCTGGTCCACGATAATGTTCTGTTTCGGTTTCACGGTAATGTTCCGTCTCTGGTCCACGATAATGTTGTGTTTCTGTTTCACGGTAATGTTCCGTTTCACGGTAATGTTCCGTCTCTGGTCCACGATAATGTTGTGTTTCTGTTTCACAGTAATGTTCCGTTTCTGGTCCACGATAATGTTCGGTTTCACGATAATGTTCCGTTTCTGGTCAACGATAATGTTCTGTTTAGGTTTCACGGTAATGTTCTGTCTCTGGTCCACGATAATGTTCCGTCTCTGGTCCACGATAATGTTCCGTCTCTGGTCCACGATAATGTTCCGTTTCTGGTCCTCGATAATGTTCTGTTTTGGTTTCAAGGTAATGTTCTGTCTCTGGTCCACGGTAATGTTCCGTTTCTGGTCCTCGATAATGTTCTGTTTTGGTTTCAAGGTAATGTTCTGTCTCTGGTCCACGGTAATGTTCCGTTTCTGGTCCACGATAATGTTCTGTTTCGGTTTCACGGTAATGTTCCGTTTCTGGTCCACGGTAATGTTCCGTTTCTGGTCCACGGTAATGTTCTGTTTCGGTTTCACGGTAATGTTCCGTTTCTGGTCCACGATAATGTTCTGTTTCTGTTTCACGGTAATGTTCCGTTTCTGGTCCATGATAATGTTCTGTTTCACGGTAATGTTCTGTCTCTGGTCCATGGTAATGTTCTGTCCCTGGTCCACGGTAATGTTCGGTTTCAAGGTAAAGTTCTGTCTCTGGTCCACGGTAATGTTCCGTTTCTGGTCCACGATAATGTTCTGTTTCGGTTTCACGGCAATGTTCCGTTTCTGGTCCACGATAATGTTCTGTTTCTGTTTAAGGGTAATGTTCCGTTTCTGGTACATGATAATGTTCTGTTTCACGGTAATGTTCTGTCTCTGGTCCATGGTAATGTTCTGTCCCTGGTCCACGGTAATGTTCGGTTTCAAGGTAAAGTTCTGTCTCTGGTCCACGGTAATGTTCGATCTCTGGTCCACGATAATGTTTGGTTTCACGGTAATGTTCCGTCTCTGGTCCACGATAATGTTCTGTTTCGGTTTCATGGTAATGTTCCGTTTCTGGTACACGGTAATGTTCGGTTTCAAGGTAAAGTTCGGTCTCTGGTCCACAGTAATGTTCTGTCTCTGGTCCACGGTAATGTTCTGTCTCTGGTCCACGGTAATGTTCGATCTCTGGTCCACAATAATGTTCGGTTTCACGGTAATGTTCCGTCTCTGGTCCACGATAATGTTCTGTTTCGGTTTCACGGTAATGTTCCGTTTCTGGTCCACGGTAATGTTCCGTCTCTGGTCCACGGTAATGTTCTTTCTCTGGTCCACGGTAATGTTCTGTCTCTGGTCCACGGTAATGTTCCGTCTCTGGTCCACGATAATGTAGTGTTTCTGTTTCACGGTAATGTTCCGTTTCTGGTCCTTGATAATGTTCTGTTTCACGGTAATGTTCTGTCTCTGGTCCATGGTAATGTTCTGTCTCTGGTCCACGGTAATGTTCTGTCTCTGGTCCACGGTAATGTTCTGTCTCTGGTCCACGGTAATGTTCTGTCTCTGGTCCACGGTAATGTTCGATCTCTGGTCCACGATAATGTTCGGTTTCACGGTAATGTTCCGTCTCTGGTCCACGATAATGTTCTGTTTCTTTATCACGGTAATGTTCCGTTTCTGGTCCACGATAATTTTGTGTTTCTGTTTCAGGGTAATGTTCCGTTTCTGGTCCACGATAATGTTCGGTTTCACGGTAATGTTCTGTCTCTGGTCCACGGTAATGTTCTGTTTCTGTATCACGGTAATGTTCTGTTTCTGTATCACGGTAATGTTCCGTTTCTGGTCCACGATAATTTTGTGTTTCTGTTTCACGGTAATGTTCCGTTTCTGGTCCACGATAATTTTCGGTTTCACGGTAATGTTCCTTCTCTGGTCCACGGTAATGTTCTATCTCTGGTCCACGATAATGTTCGGTTTCACGGTAATGTTCCGTCTCTGGTCCACGATAATGTTATGTTTCTGTTTCACGGTAATGTTTCGTTTCTGGTCCACGATAATTTTGTGTTTCTGTTTCACGGTAATGTTCCGTTTCTGGTCCACGATAATGTTTTGTTTCGGTTTCACGGTAATGTTCTGTCTCTGGTCCATGATAATGTTCCGTTTCTGGTCCACGATAATGTTCTGTTTCAGTTTCACGGTAATGTTCCGTTTCTGGTCCACCATAATGTTCTGTTTCTGTTTCACGGTAATGTTCCGTTTCTGGTCCATGATAATGTTCTGTTTCACGGTAATGTTCTGTCTCTGGTCCATGGTAATGTTCTGTCTCTGGTCCACGGTAATGTTCGGTTTCAAGGTAAAGTTCGGTCTCTGGTCCACAGTAATGTTCTGTCTCTGGTCCGCGGTAATGTTCTGTCTCTGGTCCACGGTAATGTTCGATCTCTGGTCCACGATAATGTTCGGTTTCACGGTAATGTTCCGTCTCTGGTCCACGATAATGTTCTGTTTCGGTTTCACGATAATGTTCCGTCTCTGGTCCACGGTAATGTTCCGTCTCTGGTCCACGATAATGTTGTGTTTCTGTTTCACGGTAATGTTCCGTTTCTGGTCCATGGTAATGTTCTGTCTCTGGTCCACGGTAATGTTCTGTCTCTGGTCCACGGTAATGTTCTGTCTCTGGTCCACGGTAATGTTCGATCTCTGGTACACGATATTGTTCTGTTTCACGGTAATGTTCCGTCTCTGGTCCACGATAATGTTCTGTTTCTGTTTCACGGTAATGTTCCGTTTCTGGTCCACGATAATGTTCGGTTTCAAGGTAAAGTTCGGTCTCTGATCCACGGTAATGTTCTGTCTCTGGTCCACGGTAATGTTCGATCTCTGGTCCACGATAATGGTCGGTTTCACGGTAATGTTCGATCTCTGGTCCACGATAATGTTCTGTTTCTGTTTCACGGTAATGTTCCATTTCTGGTCCACGATAATTTTGTGTCGCTGTTTCACGGTAATGTTCCGTTTCTGGTCAACGATAATGTTCTGTTTCGGTTTCACGGTAATGTTCTGTCTCTGGTCCATGATAATGTTCCGTTTCTGGTCCACGATAATGTTCTGTTTCAGTTTCACGGTAATGTTCTGTTTCCGTTTCACGGTAATGTTCTGTCTCTGGTCCACGGTAATGTTTTGTTTCTGTTTCACGGTAATGTTCCGTTTCTGGTCCACGATAATGTTCGGTTTCAAGGTAAAGTTCGGTCTCTGATCCACGGTAATGTTCTGTCTCTGGTCCACGGTAATGTTCGATCTCTGGTCCACGATAATGGTCGGTTTCACGGTAATGTTCGATCTCTGGTCCACGATAATGTTCTGTTTCTGTTTCACGGTAATGTTCCATTTCTGGTCCACGATAATTTTGTGTCGCTGTTTCACGGTAATGTTCCGTTTCTGGTCAACGATAATGTTCTGTTTCGGTTTCACGGTAATGTTCTGTCTCTGGTCCATGATAATGTTCCGTTTCTGGTCCACGATAATGTTCTGTTTCAGTTTCACGGTAATGTTCTGTTTCCGTTTCACGGTAATGTTCTGTCTCTGGTCCACGGTAATGTTTTGTTTCTGTTTCACGGTAATGTTCCGTCTCTGGTCCACGATAATGTTGTGTTTCTGTTTCACGGTAATGTTTCGTTTCTGATCCACGATAATGTTGTGTTTCTGGTCCACGATAATGTTCCGTTTCTGGTCCACGATAATGTTCTGTCTCTGGTCCACGATAATGTTCCGTTTCTGGTCCACGATAATGTCTGTTTCAGTTTCACGGTAATGTTCTGTCTCTGGTCTACGATAATGTTCCATCTCTGGTCCACGATAATGTTCCGTCTCTGGTCCACGATAATGTTCTGTCTCTGATCCACGATAATTTTCAGTTTCTGGTCCACGATAATGTTCTGTTTCGGTTTCACGGTAATGTTCTGTCTCTGGTCCACGATAATGTTCCCTTTCTGGTCCACGATAATGTTCTGTTTTGGTTTCAAGGTAATGTTCTGTCTCTGGTCCATGGTAATGTTCCGTTTCTGGTCCACGATAATGTTCTGTTTCGGTTTCACGGTAATGTTCCGTTTCTAGTCCACGATAATGTTCTGTTTTGGTTTCAAGGTAATGTTCTGTCTCTGGTCCACGGAAATGTTCCGTTTCTGGTCCACGATAATGTTCTGTTTCGGTTTCACGGTAATGTTCCGTTTCTGGTCCATGATAATGTTCTTTTTCACGGTAATGTTTTGTCCCTGGTCCATGGTAATGTTCTGTCTCTGGTCCACGGTAATGTTCGGTTTCAAGGTAAAGTTCGGTCTCTGGTCCACAGTAATGTTCTGTCTTTGGTCCACGGTAATGTTCTGTCTCTGATCCACGGTAATGTTCTGTCTCTGGTCCACGGTAATGTTCGGTTTCACGGTAATGTTCCGTCTCTGGTCCACGATAATGTTCTGTTTCGGTTTCACGGTAATGTTCCGTCTCTGGTCCATGGTAATGTTCCGTCTCTGGTCCACGAAAATGTTGTGGTTCTGTTTCACGGTAATGTTCCGTTTCTGGTCCATGATAATGTTCTTTTTCACGGTAATGTTCTGACTCTGGTCCATGGTAATGATCTGTCTCTGGTCCACGGTAATGTTCGGTTTCAAGGTAAAGTTCGGTCTCTGGTCCACAGTAATGTTCTGTCTCTGGTCCACGGTAATGTTCTGTCTCTGGTCCACGGTAATGTTCTGTCTCTGGTCCACGGTAATGTTCGATCTCTGGTCCACGATAATGTTCGGTTTCACGGTAATGTTCCGTCTCTGGTCCACGATAATGTTCTGTTTCGGTTTCACGGTAATGTTCCGTTTCTGGTACACGATAATATTCTGTTTCGGTTTCACGGTAATGTTCCGTCTCTGGTCCACGGTAATGTTCCTTCTCTGGTCCACGATAATGTTGTGTTTATGTTTCACGGTAATGTTCCGTTTCTGGTCCATGATAATGTTCTGTTTCATGGTAATGTTCTGTCTCTGGTCCACAGTAATGTTCTGTCTCTGGTCCACGGTAATGTTCTGTCTCTGGTCCACGGTAACGTTAGGTTTCAAGGTAAAGTTCTGTCTCTGGTCCACGGTAACGTTAGATTTCAAGGTAAAGTTCTGTCTCTAGTCCACAGTAATGTTCTGTCTTTGGTCCACGGTAATGTTCTGTCTCTGGTCCACGGTAATGTTCTGTCTCTGGTCCACGATAATGTTCTGTTTCGGTTTCATGGTAATGTTCTGTCTCTGGTCCACGGTAATGTTCTGTGTCTGGTCAAAGATAATGTTCGGTTTCATGATAATGTTCGATCTCTGGTCCACGATAATGTTCGGTTTCACGGTAATGTTCCGTTTCTGGTCCACGATAATGTTCTGTTTCGGTTTCATGGTAATGTTCTGTCTCTGGTCCACGGTAATGTTCTGTGTCTGGTCCACGATAATGTTCGGTTTCACGGTAATGTTCCGTCTCTGGTCCACGATAATGTTCCGTCTTTGGTCCACGATAATGTTCTGTCTCTGGTCCATGATAATGTTCCGTTTCTGGTCCACGATAATGTTCTGTTTCGGTTTCACGGTAATGTTCTGTTTCTGTTTCACGGTAATGTTCTGTTTCGGTTTCACGGTAATGTTCTGTTTCTGTTTCACGGTAATGTTCTGTTTCCGTTTCACGGTAATGTTCTGTCTCTGGTTCACGGTAATGTTCTGTCTCTGGTCCACGCTAATGTTCTGTTTCTGTTTCACGGTAATGTTCCCTTTCTGGTCCACGATAATGTTGTGTTTCTGTTTCACGGTAATGTTCTGTCTCTGGTCCACGCTAATGTTCTGTGTCTGTTTCACGGTAATGTTCCGTTTCTAGTCCACGATAATGTTCTGTTTCGGTTTCACGGTAATGTTCGGTCTCTGGTCCACGGTAATGTTCGGTTTCACGATAATGTTTGGTCTCTGGTCCACGATAATGTTCGGTTTCACGGTAATGTTCTGGTCCACGGTAATGTTCTGGTCCACGGTAATGTTCCGTCTCTGGTCCACAGTAATGTTCCGTATCTGGTCCATGGTAATGTTCGGTTTCACGGTTATGTTCCATTTCTGGTCCACGGTAATGTTCTGTCTCTGGTCCACGATAATGTTCGATTTCTGGTCGACGATAATGTTCGGTTTCACGGTAATGTTCCGTCTCTGGTCCACGATAATGTTCGGTTTCACGGTAATGTTCTGTTTCGGTTTCACGGTAATGTTCTGTCTCTGGTCCACGGTAATGTTCCGTTTCTGTTTCACGGTAATTTTCTGTTTCCGTTTCACGGTAATGTTCTGTCTCTGGTCCACAGTAATATTCTGTCTCTGGTCCACGGTAATGTTCGATCTCTGGTCCACGATAATGTTCGGTTTCACGGTAATGTTCCGTCTCTGGTCCACGATAATGTTCTGTTTCTGTTTCACGGTAATGTTCCGTTTCTGGTCCACGATAATGTTCGGTTTCAAGGTAAAGTTCGGTCTCTGGTCCACGGTAATGTTCTGTTTCTGGTCCACGGTAATGTTCTGTGTCTGGTCCACGATAATGTTCGGTTTCACGGTAATGTTCCGTCTCTGGTCCACGATAATGTTCCGTCTTTGGTCCACGATAATGTTCTGTCTCTGGTCCATGATAATGTTCCATTTCTGGTCCACGATAATGTTCTGTTTCGGTTTCACGGTAATGTTCTGTTTCTGTTTCACGGTAATGTTCTGTTTCGGTTTCACGGTAATGTTCTGTTTCTGTTTCACGGTAATGTTCTGTCTCTGGTCCACGGTAATGTTGTGTTTCTTTTTCACGGTACTGTTCTGTCTCTGGTTCACGGTAATGTTCTGTCTCTGGTCCACGCTAATGTTCTGTTTCTGTTTCACGGTAATGTTCCGTTTCTGGTCGACGATAATGTTCCGTTTCTGTTTCACGGTAATGTTCTGTCTCTGGTCCACGCTAATGTTCTGTTTCTGTTTAACGGTAATGTTCCGGTTCTGGTCCACGATAATGTTGTGTTTCGGTTTCACGGTAATGTTCCGTTTCTGGTCCAAGATAATGTTCTGTTTCGGTTTCACGGTAATGTTCCGTCTCTGGTCCACGGTAATGTTCCGTCTCTGGTCCACGATAATGTTGTGTTTCTGTTTCACGGTAATGTTCCGTTTCTGGTCCTTGATAATGTTCTGTTTCACGATAATATTCTGTCTCTGGTCCATGGTAATGTTCTGTCTCTGGTCCACGGTAATGTTCTGTCTCTGGTCCACGGTAATGTTCTGTCTCTGGTCCACGGTAATGTTCTGTCTCTGGTCCACGATAATGTTCGGTTTCACGGTAATGTTCCGTCTCTGGTCCACGATAATGTTCTGTTTCTTTATCACGGTAATGTTCCGTTTCTGGTCCACGATAATTTTTTGTTTCTGTTTCACGGTAATGTTCCGTTTCTGGTCCACGATAATGTTCGGTTTCACGGTAATGTTCTGTCTCTGGTCCACGGTAATGTTCTGTTTCTGTTTCACGGTAATGTTCCGTTTCTGGTCCACGATAATGTTCGGTTTCACGGTAATGTTCCGTCTCTGGTCCACCGTAATGTTCGATCTCTGGTCCACGATAATGTTCGGTTTCACGGTAATGTTCCGTCTCTGGTCCACGATAATGTTCTGTTTCGGTTTCACGGTAATGTTCCGTTTCTGGTCCACGGTAATGTTCGGTTTCAAGGTAAAGTTCGGTCTCTGGTCCACAGTAATGTTCTGTCTCTGGTCCACGGTAATGTTCTGTTTCTGTATCACGGTAATGTTCCGTTTCTGGTCCACGATAATTTTGTGTTTCTGTTTCACGGTAATGTTCCTTTTCTGGTCCACGATAATGTTCGGTTTCACGGTAATGTTCCGTCTCTGGTCCACCGTAATGTTCGATCTCTGGTCCACGATAATGTTCGGTTTCACGGTAATGTTCCGTCTGTGGTCCACGATAATGTTCTGTTTCGGTTTCACGGTAATGTTCCGTTTCTGGTCCACGGTAATGTTCGGTTTCAAGGTAAAGTTCGGTTTCTGGTCCACAGTAATGTTCTGTCTCTGGTCCACGGTAATGTTCTGTCTCTGGTCCACGGTAATGTTCGATCTCTGGTCCACGATAATGTTCGGTTTCACGGTAATGTTCCGTCTCTGGTCCACGATAATGTTCTGTTTCGGTTTCACGGTAATGTTCCGTTTCTGGTCCACGGTAATGTTCTGTCTCTGGTCCACGGTAATGTTCTTTCTCTGGTCCACGGTAATGTTCTGTCTCTGGTCCACGGTAATGTTGTGTTTCTGTTTCACGGTAATGTTCCGTTTCTGGTCCTTGATAATGTTCTGTTTCACAGTAATGTTCTGTCTCTGGTCCATGGTAATGTTCTGTCTCTGGTCCACGGTAATGTTCTGTCTCTGGTCCACGGTAATGTTCGATCTCTGGTCCACGATAATGTTCGGTTTCACGGTAATGTTCCGTCTCTGGTCCACGATAATGTTCTGTTTCGGTTTCACGGTAATGTTCGGTCTCTGGTCCACGGTAATGTTCGGTTTCACGATAATGTTTGGTCTCTGGTCCACGATAATGTTCGGTTTCACGGTAATGTTCTGGTCCACGGTAATGTTCTGGTCCACGGTAATGTTCCGTCTCTGGTCCACAGTAATGTTCGATCTCTGGTCCACGATAATGTTCGGTTTCACGGTAATGTTCCGTTTCTGGTCCACGATAATGTTCTGTTTCGGTTTCATGGTAATGTTCTGTCTCTGGTCCACGGTAATGTTCTGTGTCTGGTCCACGATAATGTTCGGTTTCACGGTAATGTTCCGTCTCTGGTCCACGATAATGTTCCGTCTTTGGTCCACGATAATGTTCTGTCTCTGGTCCATGATAATGTTCCGTTTCTGGTCCACGATAATGTTCTGTTTCGGTTTCACGGTAATGTTCTGTTTCCGTTTCACGGTAATGTTCTGTCTCTGGTTCACGGTAATGTTCTGTCTCTGGTCCACGCTAATGTTCTGTTTCTGTTTCACGGTAATGTTCCGTTTCTAGTCCACGATAATGTTCTGTTTCGGTTTCACGGTAATGTTCGGTCTCTGGTCCACGGTAATGTTCGGTTTCACGATAATGTTTGGTCTCTGGTCCACGATAATGTTCGGTTTCACGGTAATGTTCTGGTCCACGGTAATGTTCTGGTCCACGGTAATGTTCCGTCTCTGGTCCACAGTAATGTTCCGTATCTGGTCCATGGTAATGTTCGGTTTCACGGTTATGTTCCATTTCTGGTCCACGGTAATGTTCTGTCTCTGGTCCACGATAATGTTCGATTTCTGGTCGACGATAATGTTCGGTTTCACGGTAATGTTCCGTCTCTGGTCCACGATAATGTTCGGTTTCACGGTAATGTTCTGTTTCGGTTTCACGGTAATGTTCTGTCTCTGGTCCACGGTAATGTTCCGTTTCTGTTTCACGGTAATTTTCTGTTTCCGTTTCACGGTAATGTTCTGTCTCTGGTCCACAGTAATATTCTGTCTCTGGTCCACGGTAATGTTCGATCTCTGGTCCACGATAATGTTCGGTTTCACGGTAATGTTCCGTCTCTGGTCCACGATAATGTTCTGTTTCTGTTTCACGGTAATGTTCCGTTTCTGGTCCACGATAATGTTCGGTTTCAAGGTAAAGTTCGGTCTCTGGTCCACGGTAATGTTCTGTTTCTGGTCCACGGTAATGTTCTGTATCTGGTCCACGATAATGTTCGGTTTCACGGTAATGTTCCGTCTCTGGTCCACGATAATGTTCCGTCTTTGGTCCACGATAATGTTCTGTCTCTGGTCCATGATAATGTTCCATTTCTGGTCCACGATAATGTTCTGTTTCGGTTTCACGGTAATGTTCTGTTTCTGTTTCACGGTAATGTTCTGTTTCGGTTTCACGGTAATGTTCTGTTTCTGTTTCACGGTAATGTTCTGTCTCTGGTCCACGGTAATGTTGTGTTTCTTTTTCACGGTACTGTTCTGTCTCTGGTTCACGGTAATGTTCTGTCTCTGGTCCACGCTAATGTTCTGTTTCTGTTTCACGGTAATGTTCCGTTTCTGGTCGACGATAATGTTCCGTTTCTGTTTCACGGTAATGTTCTGTCTCTGGTCCACGCTAATGTTCTGTTTCTGTTTAACGGTAATGTTCCGTTTCTGGTCCACGATAATGTTGTGTTTCGGTTTCACGGTAATGTTCCGTTTCTGGTCCAAGATAATGTTCTGTTTCGGTTTCACGGTAATGTTCCGTCTCTGGTCCACGGTAATGTTCCGTCTCTGGTCCACGATAATGTTGTGTTTCTGTTTCACGGTAATGTTCCGTTTCTGGTCCTTGATAATGTTCTGTTTCACGGTAATATTCTGTCTCTGGTCCATGGTAATGTTCTGTCTCTGGTCCACGGTAATGTTCTGTCTCTGGTCCACGGTAATGTTCTGTCTCTGGTCCACGGTAATGTTCTGTCTCTGGTCCACGGTAATGTTCTGTCTCTGGTCCACGATAATGTTCGGTTTCACGGTAATGTTCCGTCTCTGGTCCACGATAATGTTCTGTTTCTTTATCACGGTAATGTTCCGTTTCTGGTCCACGATAATTTTTTCTTTCTGTTTCACGGTAATGTTCCGTTTCTGGTCCACGATAATGTTCGGTTTCACGGTAATGTTCTGTCTCTGGTCCACGGTAATGTTCTGTTTCTGTATCACGGTAATGTTCCGTTTCTGGTCCACAATAATTTTGTGTTTCTGTTTCACGGTAATGTTCCTTTTCTGGTCCACGATAATGTTCGGTTTCACGGTAATGTTCCGTCTCTGGTCCACCGTAATGTTCGATCTCTGGTCCACGATAATGTTCGGTTTCACGGTAATGTTCCGTCTCTGGTCCACGATAATGTTCTGTTTCGGTTTCACGGTAATGTTCCGTTTCTGGTCCACGGTAATGTTCGGTTTCAAGGTAAAGTTCGGTCTCTGGTCCACAGTAATGTTCTGTCTCTGGTCCACGGTAATGTTCTGTTTCTGTATCACGGTAATGTTCCGTTTCTGGTCCACGATAATTTTGTGTTTCTGTTTCACGGTAATGTTCCTTTTCTGGTCCACGATAATGTTCGGTTTCACGGTAATGTTCCGTCTCTGGTCCACCGTAATGTTCGATCTCTGGTCCACGATAATGTTCGGTTTCACGGTAATGTTCCGTCTGTGGTCCACGATAATGTTCTGTTTCGGTTTCACGGTAATGTTCCGTTTCTGGTCCACGGTAATGTTCGGTTTCAAGGTAAAGTTCGGTTTCTGGTCCACAGTAATGTTCTGTCTCTGGTCCACGGTAATGTTCTGTCTCTGGTCCACGGTAATGTTCGATCTCTGGTCCACGATAATGTTCGGTTTCACGGTAATGTTCCGTCTCTGGTCCACGATAATGTTCGGTTTCACGGTAATGTTCCGTCTCTGGTCCACGATAATGTTCTGTTTCTGGTCCACGGTAATGTTCCGTTTCTGGTCCACGGTAATGTTCTGTCTCTGGTCCACGGTAATGTTCTTTCTCTGGTCCACTGTAATGTTCTGTCTCTGGTTCACGGTAATGTTGTGTTTCTGTTTCACGGTAATGTTCCGTTTCTGGTCCTTGATAATGTTCTGTTTCACAGTAATGTTCTGTCTCTGGTCCATGGTAATGTTCTGTCTCTGGTCCACGGTAATGTTCTGTCTCTGGTCCACGGTAATGTTCGATCTCTGGTCCACGATAATGTTCGGTTTCACGGTAATGTTCCGTCTCTGGTCCACGATAATGTTCTGTTTCGGTTTCACGGTAATGTTCCGTTTCTGGTCCACGGTAATGTTCTGTCTCTGGTCCACGGTAATGTTCTTTCTCTGGTCCACGGTAATGTTCGATCTCTGGTCCACGATAATGTTCGGTTTCACGGTAATGTTCCGTCTCTGGTCCACGATAATGTTCTGTTTCGGTTTCACGGTAATGTTCCGTTTCTGGTCCACGGTAATGTTCTGTCTCTGGTCCACGGTAATGTTCTTTCTCTGGTCCACGGTAATGTTCTGTCTCTGGTCCACGGTAATGTTGTGTTTCTGTTTCACGGTAATGTTCCGTTTCTGGTCCTTGATAATGTTCTGTTTCACAGTAATGTTCTGTCTCTGGTCCATGGTAATGTTCTGTCTCTGGTCCACGGTAATGTTCTGTCTCTGGTCCACGGTAATGTTCGATCTCTGGTCCACGATAATGTTCGGTTTCACGGTAATGTTCCGTCTCTGGTCCACGATAATGTTCTGTTTCTGTTTCACGGTAATGTTCTGTTTCTGGTCCACGATAATGTTCGGTTTCACGGTAATGTTCTGTCTCTGGTCCACGGTAATGTTCTGTGTCTGGTCCACGATAATGTTCGGTTTCACGGTAATGTTCCGTCTCTGGTCCACGATAATGGACCGTCTGTGGTCCACGATAATGTTATGTTTCTGTTTCACGGTAATGTTCCGTTTCTGGTCCACGATAATTTTGTGTTTCTGTTTCACAGTAATGTTCCGTTTCTGGTCCACGATAATGTTCTGTTTCGGTTTCACGGTAATGTTCTTTCTCTGGTCCACGATAATGTTCCTTTTCTGGTCCACGATAATATTCTGTTTCAGTTTCACGGTAATGTTCCGTTTCTGGTCCATGATAATGTTCTGTTTCTGTTTCACGGTAATGTTCCGTTTCTGGTCCATGATAATATTCTGTTTCACGGTAATGTTCTGTCTCTGGTCCATGGTAATGTTCTGTCTCTGGTCAACGGTAATGTTCGGTTTCAAGGTAAAGTTCGGTGTCTGGTCCACAGTAATGTTCTGTCTCTGGTCCGCGGTAATGTTCTGTCTCTGGTCCACGGTAATGTTCGATCTCTGGTCCACGATAATGTTCGGTTTCACGGTAATGTTCCGTCTCTGGTCCACGATAATGTTCTGTTTCGGTTTCACGGTAATGTTCCGTTTCTGGTCCACGATAATGTTCCTTTTCGGTTTCACGGTAATGTTCTGTCTCTGGTCCACGGTAATGTTCCGTTTCTGGTCTATGATAATGTTCTGTTTCACGGTAATGTTCTGTCTCTGGTCCATGGTAATGTTCTGTCTCTGGTCCACGGTAATGTTCTGTCTCTGGTCCACGGTAATGTTCTGTCTCTGGTCCACGATAATGTTCGGTTTCACGGTAATGTTCCGTTTCTGGTCCACGGTAATGTTCGGTTTCAAGGTAAAGTTCGGTTTCTGGTCCACAGTAATGTTCTGTCTCTGGTCCATGGTAATGTTCTGTCTTTGGTCCACGGTAATGTTCGATCTCTGGTCCACGATAATGTTCGGTTTCACGGTAATGTTCCGTCTCTGGTCCACGATAATTTTTTGTTTCTGTTTCACGGTAATGTTCCGTTTCTGGTCCACGATAATGTTCGGTTTCACGGTAATGTTCTGTCTCTGGTCCACGGTAATGTTCTGTTTCTGTATCACGGTAATGTTCCGTTTCTGGTCCACGATAATTTTGTGTTTCTGTTTCACGGTAATGTTCCTTTTCTGGTCCACGATAATGTTCGGTTTCACGGTAATGTTCCGTCTCTGGTCCACCGTAATGTTCGATCTCTGGTCCACGATAATGTTCGGTTTCACGGTAATGTTCCGTCTCTGGTCCACGATAATGTTCTGTTTCGGTTTCACGGTAATGTTCCGTTTCTGGTCCACGGTAATGTTCGGTTTCAAGGTAAAGTTCGGTCTCTGGTCCACAGTAATGTTCTGTCTCTGGTCCACGGTAATGTTCTGTTTCTGTATCACGGTAATGTTCCGTTTCTGGTCCACGATAATTTTGTGTTTCTGTTTCACGGTAATGTTCCTTTTCTGGTCCACGATAATGTTCGGTTTCACGGTAATGTTCCGTCTCTGGTCCACCGTAATGTTCGATCTCTGGTCCACGATAATGTTCGGTTTCACGGTAATGTTCCGTCTGTGGTCCACGATAATGTTCTGTTTCGGTTTCACGGTAATGTTCCGTTTCTGGTCCACGGTAATGTTCGGTTTCAAGGTAAAGTTCGGTTTCTGGTCCACAGTAATGTTCTGTCTCTGGTCCACGGTAATGTTCTGTCTCTGGTCCACGGTAATGTTCGATCTCTGGTCCACGATAATGTTCGGTTTCACGGTAATGTTCCGTCTCTGGTCCACGATAATGTTCGGTTTCACGGTAATGTTCCGTCTCTGGTCCACGATAATGTTCTGTTTCGGTTTCACGGTAATGTTCCGTTTCTGGTCCACGGTAATGTTCTGTCTCTGGTCCACGGTAATGTTCTTTCTCTGGTCCACTGTAATGTTCTGTCTCTGGTTCACGGTAATGTTGTGTTTCTGTTTCACGGTAATGTTCCGTTTCTGGTCCTTGATAATGTTCTGTTTCACAGTAATGTTCTGTCTCTGGTCCATGGTAATGTTCTGTCTCTGGTCCACGGTAATGTTCTGTCTCTGGTCCACGGTAATGTTCGATCTCTGGTCCACGATAATGTTCGGTTTCACGGTAATGTTCCGTCTCTGGTCCACGATAATGTTCTGTTTCGGTTTCACGGTAATGTTCCGTTTCTGGTCCACGGTAATGTTCTGTCTCTGGTCCACGGTAATGTTCTTTCTCTGGTCCACGGTAATGTTCGATCTCTGGTCCACGATAATGTTCGGTTTCACGGTAATGTTCCGTCTCTGGTCCACGATAATGTTCTGTTTCGGTTTCACGGTAATGTTCCGTTTCTGGTCCACGATAATGTTCTGTCTCTGGTCCACGGTAATGTTCTTTCTCTGGTCCACGGTAATGTTCTGTCTCTGGTCCACGGTAATGTTGTGTTTCTGTTTCACGGTAATGTTCCGTTTCTGGTCCTTGATAATGTTCTGTTTCACAGTAATGTTCTGTCTCTGGTCCACGGTAATGTTCGATCTCTGGTCCACGATAATGTTCGGTTTCACGGTATTGTTCCGTCTCTGGTCCACGATAATGTTCTGTTTCTGTTTCACGGTAATGTTCCGTTTCTGGTCCACGATAATGTTCGGTTTCACGGTAATGTTCTGTCTCTGGTCCACGGTAATGTTCTGTGTCTGGTCCACGATAATGTTCGGTTTCACGGTAATGTTCCGTCTCTGGTCCACGATAATGGACCGTCTGTGGTCCACGATAATGTTATGTTTCTGTTTCACGGTAATGTTCCGTTTCTGGTCCATGATAATTTTGTGTTTCTGTTTCACGGTAATGTTCCGTTTCTGGTCCACGATAATGTTCTGTTTCGGTTTCACGGTAATGTTCTTTCTCTGGTCCACGATAATGTTCCGTTTCTGGTCCACGATAATATTCTGTTTCAGTTTCACGGTAATGTTCCGTTTCTGGTCCATGATAATGTTCTGTTTCTGTTTCACGGTAATGTTCCGTTTCTGGTCCATGATAATATTCTGTTTCACGGTAATGTTCTGTCTCTGGTCCATGGTAATGTTCTGTCTCTGGTCAACGGTAATGTTCGGTTTCAAGGTAAAGTTCGGTGTCTGGTCCACAGTAATGTTCTGTCTCTGGTCCGCGGTAATGTTCTGTCTCTGGTCCACGGTAATGTTCGATCTCTGGTCCACGATAATGTTCGGTTTCACGGTAATGTTCCGTCTCTGGTCCACGATAATGTTCTGTTTCGGTCTCACGGTAATGTTCCGTTTCTGGTCCACGATAATGTTCCTTTTCGGTTTCACGGTAATGTTCTGTCTCTGGTCCACGGTAATGTTCCGTTTCTGGTCTATGATAATGTTCTGTTTCACGGTAATGTTCTGTCTCTGGTCCATGGTAATGTTCTGTCTCTGGTCCACGGTAATGTTCTGTCTCTGGTCCACGGTAATGTTCTGTCTCTGGTCCACGGTAATGTTCGATCTCTTGTCCACAATAATGTTCGGTTTCACGGTAATGTTCCGTCTCTGGTCCACGATAATGTTCTGTTTCTGTATCACTGTAATGTTCCGTTTCTGGTCCACGATAATTTTGTGTTTCTGTTTCACGGTAATGTTCCTTTTCTGGTCCACGATAATGTTTGGTTTCACGGTAATGTTCCGTCTCTGGTCCACCGTAATGTTCGATCTCTGGTCCACGATAATGTTCGGTTTCACGGTAATGTTCCGTCTGTGGTCCACGATAATGTTCTGTTTCGGTTTCACGGTAATGTTCCGTTTCTGGTCCACGGTAATGTTCGGTTTCAAGGTAAAGTTCGGTTTCTGGTCCACAGTAATGTTCTGTCTCTGGTCCATGGTAATGTTCTGTCTTTGGTCCACGGTAATGTTCGATCTCTGGTCCACGATAATGTTCGGTTTCACGGTAATGTTCCGTCTCTGGTCCACGATAATGTTCTGTTTCGGTTTCACGGTAATGTTCCGTTTCTGGTCCACGGTAATGTTCTGTCTCTGGTCCACGGTAATGTTCTTTCTCTGGTCCACGGTAATGTTCTGTCTCTGGTCCACGGTAATGTTGTGTTTCTGTTTCACGGTAATGTTCCGTTTCTGGTCCTTGATAATGTTCTGTTTCTGTATCACTGTAATGTTCTGTTTCTGGTCCACGATAATTTTGTGTTTCTGTTTCACGGTAATGTTCCGTTTCTGGTCCACGATAATGTTCGGTTTCAAGGTAAAGTTCGGTCTCTGGTCCACGGTAATGTTCTGTCTCTGGTCCACGGTAATGTTCTGTCTCTGGTCCACGGTAATGTTCTGTCTCTGGTCCACGGTAATGTTGGATCTCTGGTCCACGATAATGTTTGGTTTCACGGTAATGTTCCGTCTCTGGTCCACGATAATTTTGTATTTCTGTTTCACGGTAATGTTCCGTTTCTGGTCCACGATAATGTTCGGTTTCACGGTAATGTTCTGTCTCTGGTCCACGGTAATGTTCTGTGTCTGGTCCACGATAATGTTCGGTTTCACGGTAATGTTCTGTCTCTGGTCCACGATAATGTTCCGTCTTTGGTCCACGATAATGTTCTGTTTCTGTTTCACGGTAATGTTCCGTTTCTGGTCCACGATAATTTTGTGTTTCTGTTTCATGGTAATGTTCCGTTTCTGGTCCACGATAATGTTCTGTTTCAGTTTCACGGTAATGTTCTGTCTCTGGTCCATGATAATGTTCTGTTTCTGGTCCACGATAATGTTCTGTTTCAGTTTCACGGTAATGTTCTGTTTCCTTTTCACGGTAATCTTCTGTCTCTGGTCCATGGTAATGTTTTGTTTCTGTTTCACGGTAATGTTCCGTCTCTGGTCCACGATAATGTTCGGTTTCACGGTAATGTTCTGTCTCTGGTCCACGATAATGTTCTGTTTCTGTTTCACGGTAATGTTCCGTTTCTGGTCCACGATAATTTTGTGTTTCTGTTTCACGGTAATGTTCCGTTTCTGGTCCACGATAATGTTCTGTTTCGGTTTCACGGTAATGTTCTGTCTCTGGTCCATGGTAATATTCTGTCTCTGGTCCACGGTAATGTTCGGTTTCAAGGTAAAGTTCGGTCTCTGGTCCACGGTAATGTTCTGTCTCTGGTCCACGGAAATGTTCTGTCTCTGGTCCACGGTAATGTTCTGTCTCTGGTCCACGGTAATGTTCGGTTTCACGGTAATGTTCGGTCTCTGGTCCACGGTAATGTTCGGTTTCACGGTAATGTTTGGTCTCTGGTCCACGATAATGTTCGGTTTCACGATTATGTTCGGTTTCACCATAATGTTCTGGTCCACGGTAATGTTCTGGTCCACGGTAATGTTCCGTCTCTGGTCCACAGTAATGTTCCGTATCTGGTCCATGGTAATGTTCGGTTTCACGGTAATGTTCCATTTCTGGTCCACGGTAATGTTCTGTCTCTGGTCCACGATAATGTTCGATTTCTGGTCGACGATAATGTTCGGTTTCACGGTAATGTTCCGTCTCTGGTCCACGATAATGTTCGGTTTCACGGTAATGTTCCATTTCTGGTCCACGGTAATGTTCTGTCTCTGGTCCACGATAATGTTCGATCTCTGGTCCACGATAATGTTCGGTTTCACGGTAATGTTCCGTCTCTGGTCCACGATAATGTTCTGTTTCGGTTTCACTGTAATGTTCTGTCTCTGGTCCATGATAATGTTCCGTTTCTGGTCCACGATAATGTTCTGTTTCAGTTTCACGGTAATGTTCCGTTTCTGGTCCACGATAATGTTCTGTTTCTGTTTCACGGTAATGTTCCGTTTCTGGTCCATGATAATGTTCGGCTTCACGGTAATGTTCCGTCTCTGGTCCACGATAATGTTCGGTTTCACGGTAATGTTCTGTTTCGGTTTCACGGTAATGTTCTGTCTCTGGTCCACGGTAATGTTCCGTTTCTGTTTCACGGTAATTTTCTGTTTCCGTTTCACGGTAATGTTCTGTCTCTGGTCCTCGGTAATGTTGTGTTTTTGTTTCACGGTAATGTTCCGTCTCTGGTCCACGATAATGTTCCGTTTCTGGTCCACGATAATGTTCTGTTTAGGTTTCACGGTAATGTTCCGTCTCTGGTCCACGATAATGTTCCGTCTCTGGTCCACGATAATGTTGTGTTTCTGGTCCATGGTAATGTTCTGTCTCTGGTCCACGGTAATGTTCTGTCTCTGGTCCACGGTAATGTTCTGTCTCTGGTCCACAGTAATATTCTGTCTCTGGTCCACGGTAATGTTCGATCTCTGGTCCACGATAATGTTCGGTTTCACGGTAATGTTCCGTCTCTGGTCCACGATAATGTTCTGTTTCTTTATCACGGTAATGTTCCGTTTCTGGTCCACGATAATTTTGTGTTTCTGTTTCACGGTAATGTTCCGTTTCTGGTCCACGATAATGTTCGGTTTCAAGGTAAAGTTCGGTCTCTGGTCCACGGTAATGTTCCGTCTTTGGTCCACGATAATGTTCTGTCTCTGGTCCATAATAATGTTCCGTTTCTGGTCCACGATAATGTTCCGTTTCTGGTCCACGATAATGTTCCGTTTCACGGTAATGTTCCGTCTATGGTCCACGATAATGTTCCGTCTTTGGTCCACGATAATGTTCTGTCTCTGGTCCATAATAATGTTCCGTTTCTGGTCCACGATAATGTTCTGTTTCGGTTTCACGGTAATTTTCTGTTTCACGGTAATGTTCTGTCTCTGGTCCACGGTAATGTTGTGTTTCTTTTTCACGGTAATGTTCTGTCTCTGGTTCACGATAATTTTGTGTTTCTGTTTCACGGTAATGTTCCGTTTCTGGTCCACGATAATGTTCGGTTTCAAGGTAAAGTTCGGTCTCTGGTCCACGGTAATGTTCTGTCTCTGGTCCACGGTAATGTTCTCTCTCTGGTCCACGGTAATGTTCTGTCTCTGGTCCACGGTAATGTTGGATTTCTGGTGCACGATAATGTTCGGTTTCACGGTAATGTTCCGTCTCTGGTCCACGATAATGCTCTGTTTCTGTATCACGGTAATGTTCCGTTTCTGGTCCACGATAATTTTGTGTTTCTGTTTCACGGTAATGTTCCGTATCTGGTCCACGATAATGTTCGGTTTCACGGTAATGTTCTGTCTCTGGTCCACGGTAATGTTCTGTGTCTGGTCCACGATAATGTTCGGTTTCACGGTAATGTTCTGTCTCTGGTCCACGATAATGTTCCGTCTTTGGTCCACGATAATGTTCTGTTTCTGTTTCACGGTAATGTTCCGTTTCTGGTCCACGATAATTTTGTGTTTCTGTTTCACGGTAATGTTCCGTTTCTGGTCCACGATAATGTTCTGTTTCAGTTTCACGGTAATGTTCTGTCTCTGGTCCATGATAATGTTCCGTTTCTGGTCCACGATAATGTTCTGTTTCAGTTTCACGGTAATGTTCTGTTTCCGTTTCACGGTAATCTTCTGTCTCTGGTCCATGGTAATGTTTTGTTTCTGTTTCACGGTAATGTTCCGTCTCTGGTCCACGATAATGTTCGGTTTCACGGTAATGTTCTGTCTCTGGTCCACGATAATGTTCCGTCTTTGGTCCACGATAAGGTTCTGTTTCTGTTTCCCGGTAATGTTCCGTTTCTGGTCCACGATAATTTTGTGTTTCTGTTTCACGGTAATGTTCCGTTTCTGGTCCACGATAATGTTCTGTTTCGGTTTCAAGGTAAAGTTCGGTCGCTGGTCCACGGTAATGTTCTGTCTCTGGTCCACGGTAATGTTCTGTCTCTGGTAAACGGTAATGTTCTGTCTCTCGTCCACGGAAATGTTCTGTCTCAGGTCCACGGTAATGTTCTGTCTCTGGTCCACGGTAATGTTCGGTTTCACGGTAATGTTCGGTCTCTGGTCCACGGTAATGTTCGGTTTCACGGTAATGTTTGGTCTCTGGTCCACGATAATGTTCGGTTTCACGATTATGTTCGGTTTCACGATAATGTTCTGGTCCACGGTAATGTTCTGGTCCACGGTAATGTTCCGTCTCTGGTCCACAGTAATGTTCCGTATCTGGTCCATGGTAATGTTCGGTTTCACGGTAATGTTCCATTTCTGGTCCACGGTAATGTTCTGTCTCTGGTCCACGATAATGTTCGGTTTCACGGTAATGTTCTGTCTCTGGTCCACGATAATGTTCTGTTTCTGTTTCACGGTAATGTTCCGTTTCTGGTCCACGATAATTTTGTGTTTCTGTTTCACGGTAATGTTCCGTTTCTGGTCCACGATAATGTTCTGTTTCGGTTTCACGGTAATGTTCTGTCTCTGGTCCATGGTAATATTCTGTCTCTGGTCCACGGTAATGTTCGGTTTCAAGGTAAAGTTCGGTCTCTGGTCCACGGTAATGTTCTGTCTCTGGTCCACGGAAATGTTCTGTCTCTGGTCCACGGTAATGTTCTGTCTCTGGTCCACGGTAATGTTCGGTTTCACGGTAATGTTCGGTCTCTGGTCCACGGTAATGTTCGGTTTCACGGTAATGTTTGGTCTCTGGTCCACGATAATGTTCGGTTTCACGATTATGTTCGGTTTCACCATAATGTTCTGGTCCACGGTAATGTTCTGGTCCACGGTAATGTTCCGTCTCTGGTCCACAGTAATGTTCCGTATCTGGTCCATGGTAATGTTCGGTTTCACGGTAATGTTCCATTTCTGGTCCACGGTAATGTTCTGTCTCTGGTCCACGATAATGTTCGATTTCTGGTCGACGATAATGTTCGGTTTCACGGTAATGTTCCGTCTCTGGTCCACGATAATGTTCGGTTTCACGGTAATGTTCCATTTCTGGTCCACGGTAATGTTCTGTCTCTGGTCCACGATAATGTTCGATCTCTGGTCCACGATAATGTTCGGTTTCACGGTAATGTTCCGTCTCTGGTCCACGATAATGTTCTGTTTCGGTTTCACTGTAATGTTCTGTCTCTGGTCCATGATAATGTTCCGTTTCTGGTCCACGATAATGTTCTGTTTCAGTTTCACGGTAATGTTCCGTTTCTGGTCCACGATAATGTTCTGTTTCTGTTTCACGGTAATGTTCCGTTTCTGGTCCATGATAATGTTCGGCTTCACGGTAATGTTCCGTCTCTGGTCCACGATAATGTTCGGTTTCACGGTAATGTTCTGTTTCGGTTTCACGGTAATGTTCTGTCTCTGGTCCACGGTAATGTTCCGTTTCTGTTTCACGGTAATTTTCTGTTTCCGTTTCACGGTAATGTTCTGTCTCTGGTCCTCGGTAATGTTGTGTTTTTGTTTCACGGTAATGTTCCGTCTCTGGTCCACGATAATGTTCCGTTTCTGGTCCACGATAATGTTCTGTTTAGGTTTCACGGTAATGTTCCGTCTCTGGTCCACGATAATGTTCCGTCTCTGGTCCACGATAATGTTGTGTTTCTGGTCCATGGTAATGTTCTGTCTCTGGTCCACGGTAATGTTCTGTCTCTGGTCCACGGTAATGTTCTGTCTCTGGTCCACAGTAATATTCTGTCTCTGGTCCACGGTAATGTTCGATCTCTGGTCCACGATAATGTTCGGTTTCACGGTAATGTTCCGTCTCTGGTCCACGATAATGTTCTGTTTCTTTATCACGGTAATGTTCCGTTTCTGGTCCACGATAATTTTGTGTTTCTGTTTCACGGTAATGTTCCGTTTCTGGTCCACGATAATGTTCGGTTTCAAGGTAAAGTTCGGTCTCTGGTCCACGGTAATGTTCTGTCCCTGGTCCACGGTAATGTTCTGTGTCTGGTCCACGATAATGTTCCGTTTCACGGTAATGTTCCGTCTATGGTCCACGATAATGTTCCGTCTTTGGTCCACGATAATGTTCTGTCTCTGGTCCATAATAATGTTCCGTTTCTGGTCCACGATAATGTTCTGTTTCGGTTTCACGGTAATTTTCTGTTTCACGGTAATGTTCTGTCTCTGGTCCACGGTAATGTTGTGTTTCTTTTTCACGGTAATGTTCTGTCTCTGGTTCACGATAATTTTGTGTTTCTGTTTCACGGTAATGTTCCGTTTCTGGTCCACGATAATGTTCGGTTTCAAGGTAAAGTTCGGTCTCTGGTCCACGGTAATGTTCTGTCTCTGGTCCACGGTAATGTTCTCTCTCTGGTCCACGGTAATGTTCTGTCTCTGGTCCACGGTAATGTTGGATTTCTGGTGCACGATAATGTTCGGTTTCACGGTAATGTTCCGTCTCTGGTCCACGATAATGCTCTGTTTCTGTATCACGGTAATGTTCCGTTTCTGGTCCACGATAATTTTGTGTTTCTGTTTCACGGTAATGTTCCGTATCTGGTCCACGATAATGTTCGGTTTCACGGTAATGTTCTGTCTCTGGTCCACGGTAATGTTCTGTGTCTGGTCCACGATAATGTTCGGTTTCACGGTAATGTTCTGTCTCTGGTCCACGATAATGTTCCGTCTTTGGTCCACGATAATGTTCTGTTTCTGTTTCACGGTAATGTTCCGTTTCTGGTCCACGATAATTTTGTGTTTCTGTTTCACGGTAATGTTCCGTTTCTGGTCCACGATAATGTTCTGTTTCGGTTTCACGGTAATGTTCTGTCTCTGGTCCATGATAATGTTCCGTTTCTGGTCCACGATAATGTTCTGTTTCAGTTTCACGGTAATGTTCTGTTTCCGTTTCACGGTAATCTTCTGTCTCTGGTCCATGGTAATGTTTTGTTTCTGTTTCACGGTAATGTTCCGTCTCTGGTCCACGATAATGTTCGGTTTCACGGTAATGTTCTGTCTCTGGTCCACGATAATGTTCCGTCTTTGGTCCACGATAAGGTTCTGTTTCTGTTTCCCGGTAATGTTCCGTTTCTGGTCCACGATAATTTTGTGTTTCTGTTTCACGGTAATGTTCCGTTTCTGGTCCACGATAATGTTCTGTTTCGGTTTCAAGGTAAAGTTCGGTCGCTGGTCCACGGTAATGTTCTGTCTCTGGTCCACGGTAATGTTCTGTCTCTGGTAAACGGTAATGTTCTGTCTCTCGTCCACGGAAATGTTCTGTCTCAGGTCCACGGTAATGTTCTGTCTCTGGTCCACGGTAATGTTCGGTTTCACGGTAATGTTCGGTCTCTGGTCCACGGTAATGTTCGGTTTCACGGTAATGTTTGGTCTCTGGTCCACGATAATGTTCGGTTTCACGATTATGTTCGGTTTCACGATAATGTTCTGGTCCACGGTAATGTTCTGGTCCACGGTAATGTTCCGTCTCTGGTCCACAGTAATGTTCCGTATCTGGTCCATGGTAATGTTCGGTTTCACGGTAATGTTCCATTTCTGGTCCACGGTAATGTTCTGTCTCTGGTCCACGATAATGTTCGATTTCTGGTCGACGATAATGTTCGGTTTCACGGTAATGTTCCGTCTCTGGTCCACGATAATGTTCTGTTTCGGTTTCACGGTAATGTTCTGTCTCTGGTCCATAATAATGATCCTTTTCTGGTCCACGATAATGTTCTGTTTCAGTTTCACGGTAATGTTCCGTTTCTGGTCCACGATAATGTTCTGTTTCTGTTTCACGGTAATGTTCCGTTTCTGGTCCATGATAATGTTCGGTTTCACGGTAATGTTCTGTCTCTGGTCCACAGTAATGTTCTGTCTCTGGTCCACGGTAATGTTCTGTCTTTGGTCCACGGTAATGTTCGATCTCTGGTCCACGATAATGTTCGGTTTCACGGTAATGTTCCGTCTCTGGTCCACGATAATGTTCTGTTTCGGTTTCACGGTAATGTTCCGTTTCTGGTCCACGGTAATGTTCTGTCTCTGGTCCACGGTAATGTTCTTTCTCTGGTCCACGGTAATGTTCTGTCTCTGGTCCACGGTAATGTTGTGTTTCTGTTTCACGGTAATGTTCCGTTTCTGGTCCTTGATAATGTTCTGTTTCTGTATCACTGTAATGTTCTGTTTCTGGTCCACGATAATTTTGTGTTTCTGTTTCACGGTAATGTTCCGTTTCTGGTCCACGATAATGTTCGGTTTCAAGGTAAAGTTCGGTCTCTGGTCCACGGTAATGTTCTGTCTCTGGTCCACGGTAATGTTCTGTCTCTGGTCCACGGTAATGTTCTGTCTCTGGTCCACGGTAATGTTGGATCTCTGGTCCACGATAATGTTTGGTTTCACGGTAATGTTCCGTCTCTGGTCCACGATAATTTTGTATTTCTGTTTCACGGTAATGTTCCGTTTCTGGTCCACGATAATGTTCGGTTTCACGGTAATGTTCTGTCTCTGGTCCACGGTAATGTTCTGTGTCTGGTCCACGATAATGTTCGGTTTCACGGTAATGTTCTGTCTCTGGTCCACGATAATGTTCCGTCTTTGGTCCACGATAATGTTCTGTTTCTGTTTCACGGTAATGTTCCGTTTCTGGTCCACGATAATTTTGTGTTTCTGTTTCATGGTAATGTTCCGTTTCTGGTCCACGATAATGTTCTGTTTCAGTTTCACGGTAATGTTCTGTCTCTGGTCCATGATAATGTTCTGTTTCTGGTCCACGATAATGTTCTGTTTCAGTTTCACGGTAATGTTCTGTTTCCTTTTCACGGTAATCTTCTGTCTCTGGTCCATGGTAATGTTTTGTTTCACGGTAATGTTTGGTCTCTGGTCCACGATAATGTTCGGTTTCACGATTATGTTCGGTTTCACCATAATGTTCTGGTCCACGGTAATGTTCTGGTCCACGGTAATGTTCCGTCTCTGGTCCACAGTAATGTTCCGTATCTGGTCCATGGTAATGTTCGGTTTCACGGTAATGTTCCATTTCTGGTCCACGGTAATGTTCTGTCTCTGGTCCACGATAATGTTCGATTTCTGGTCGACGATAATGTTCGGTTTCACGGTAATGTTCCGTCTCTGGTCCACGATAATGTTCGGTTTCACGGTAATGTTCCATTTCTGGTCCACGGTAATGTTCTGTCTCTGGTCCACGATAATGTTCGATCTCTGGTCCACGATAATGTTCGGTTTCACGGTAATGTTCCGTCTCTGGTCCACGATAATGTTCTGTTTCGGTTTCACTGTAATGTTCTGTCTCTGGTCCATGATAATGTTCCGTTTCTGGTCCACGATAATGTTCTGTTTCAGTTTCACGGTAATGTTCCGTTTCTGGTCCACGATAATGTTCTGTTTCTGTTTCACGGTAATGTTCCGTTTCTGGTCCATGATAATGTTCGGCTTCACGGTAATGTTCCGTCTCTGGTCCACGATAATGTTCGGTTTCACGGTAATGTTCTGTTTCGGTTTCACGGTAATGTTCTGTCTCTGGTCCACGGTAATGTTCCGTTTCTGTTTCACGGTAATTTTCTGTTTCCGTTTCACGGTAATGTTCTGTCTCTGGTCCTCGGTAATGTTGTGTTTTTGTTTCACGGTAATGTTCCGTCTCTGGTCCACGATAATGTTCCGTTTCTGGTCCACGATAATGTTCTGTTTAGGTTTCACGGTAATGTTCCGTCTCTGGTCCACGATAATGTTCCGTCTCTGGTCCACGATAATGTTGTGTTTCTGGTCCATGGTAATGTTCTGTCTCTGGTCCACGGTAATGTTCTGTCTCTGGTCCACGGTAATGTTCTGTCTCTGGTCCACAGTAATATTCTGTCTCTGGTCCACGGTAATGTTCGATCTCTGGTCCACGATAATGTTCGGTTTCACGGTAATGTTCCGTCTCTGGTCCACGATAATGTTCTGTTTCTTTATCACGGTAATGTTCCGTTTCTGGTCCACGATAATTTTGTGTTTCTGTTTCACGGTAATGTTCCGTTTCTGGTCCACGATAATGTTCGGTTTCAAGGTAAAGTTCGGTCTCTGGTCCACGGTAATGTTCTGTCCCTGGTCCACGGTAATGTTCTGTGTCTGGTCCACGATAATGTTCCGTTTCACGGTAATGTTCCGTCTATGGTCCACGATAATGTTCCGTCTTTGGTCCACGATAATGTTCTGTCTCTGGTCCATAATAATGTTCCGTTTCTGGTCCACGATAATGTTCTGTTTCGGTTTCACGGTAATTTTCTGTTTCACGGTAATGTTCTGTCTCTGGTCCACGGTAATGTTGTGTTTCTTTTTCACGGTAATGTTCTGTCTCTGGTTCACGATAATTTTGTGTTTCTGTTTCACGGTAATGTTCCGTTTCTGGTCCACGATAATGTTCGGTTTCAAGGTAAAGTTCGGTCTCTGGTCCACGGTAATGTTCTGTCTCTGGTCCACGGTAATGTTCTCTCTCTGGTCCACGGTAATGTTCTGTCTCTGGTCCACGGTAATGTTGGATTTCTGGTCCACGATAATGTTCGGTTTCACGGTAATGTTCCGTCTCTGGTCCACGATAATGCTCTGTTTCTGTATCACGGTAATGTTCCGTTTCTGGTCCACGATAATTTTGTGTTTCTGTTTCACGGTAATGTTCCGTATCTGGTCCACGATAATGTTCGGTTTCACGGTAATGTTCTGTCTCTGGTCCACGGTAATGTTCTGTGTCTGGTCCACGATAATGTTCGGTTTCACGGTAATGTTCTGTCTCTGGTCCACGATAATGTTCCGTCTTTGGTCCACGATAATGTTCTGTTTCTGTTTCACGGTAATGTTCCGTTTCTGGTCCACGATAATTTTGTGTTTCTGTTTCACGGTAATGTTCCGTTTCTGGTCCACGATAATGTTCTGTTTCGGTTTCACGGTAATGTTCTGTCTCTGGTCCATGATAATGTTCCGTTTCTGGTCCACGAGAATGTTCTGTTTCAGTTTCACGGTAATGTTCTGTTTCCGTTTCACGGTAATCTTCTGTCTCTGGTCCATGGTAATGTTTTGTTTCTGTTTCACGGTAATGTTCCGTCTCTGGTCCACGATAATGTTCGGTTTCACGGTAATGTTCTGTCTCTGGTCCACGATAATGTTCCGTCTTTGGTCCACGATAAGGTTCTGTTTCTGTTTCCCGGTAATGTTCCGTTTCTGGTCCACGATAATTTTGTGTTTCTGTTTCACGGTAATGTTCCGTTTCTGGTCCACGATAATGTTCTGTTTCGGTTTCAAGGTAAAGTTCGGTCGCTGGTCCACGGTAATGTTCTGTCTCTGGTCCACGGTAATGTTCTGTCTCTGGTAAACGGTAATGTTCTGTCTCTCGTCCACGGAAATGTTCTGTCTCAGGTCCACGGTAATGTTCTGTCTCTGGTCCACGGTAATGTTCGGTTTCACGGTAATGTTCGGTCTCTGGTCCACGGTAATGTTCGGTTTCACGGTAATGTTTGGTCTCTGGTCCACGATAATGTTCGGTTTCACGATTATGTTCGGTTTCACGATAATGTTCTGGTCCACGGTAATGTTCTGGTCCACGGTAATGTTCCGTCTCTGGTCCACAGTAATGTTCCGTATCTGGTCCATGGTAATGTTCGGTTTCACGGTAATGTTCCATTTCTGGTCCACGGTAATGTTCTGTCTCTGGTCCACGATAATGTTCGATTTTTGGTCGACGATAATGTTCGGTTTCACGGTAATGTTCCGTCTCTGGTCCACGATAATGTTCTGTTTCGGTTTCACGGTAATGTTCTGTCTCTGGTCCATAATAATGATCCTTTTCTGGTCCACGATAATGTTCTGTTTCAGTTTCACGGTAATGTTCCGTTTCTGGTCCACGATAATGTTCTGTTTCTGTTTCACGGTAATGTTCCGTTTCTGGTCCATGATAATGTTCGGTTTCACGGTAATGTTCTGTCTCTGGTCCATGGTAATGTTCTGTCTCTGGTCCACGGTAATGTTCGGTTTCAAGGTAAAGTTCGGTCTCTGGTCCACAGTAATGTTCTGTCTCTGGTCCGCAGTTATGTTCTGTCTGGTCCACGGTAATGTTCGATCTCTGTTCCACGATAATGTTCTGTTTCGGTTTCACGGTAATGTTCCGTTTCTGGTCCACGATAATGTTCTGTTTCGGTTTCACGGTAATGTTCCGTCTCTGGTCCACGATAATGTTCTGTTTCGGTTTCACGGTAATGTTCCGTTTCTGGTCCACGATAATGTTCTCTTTCGGTTTCACGGTAATGTTCCGTCTCTGGTCCACGATAGTGTTGTGTTTCTGTTTCACGGTAATGTTCCGTTTCTGGTCAATGATAATGTTCTGTTTCACGGTAATGTTATGTCTCTGGTCCATGGTAATGTTCTGTCTCTGGTCCACCATAATGTTCTGTCTCTGGTCCACGGTAATGTTTTGTCTCTGGTCCACGGTAATGTTCTGTCTCTGGTCCACGGTAATGTTCGATCTCTGGTCCACGATAATGTTCGGTTTCTGTATCACGGTAATGTTCCGTTTCTGGTCCACGATAATTTTGTGTTTCTGTTTCACGGTAATGTTCCGTTTCTGGTCCACGATAATGTTCGGTTTCACGGTAATGTTCTGTCTCTGGTCCACGGTAATGTTCTGTGTCTGGTCCACGATAATGTTCGGTTTCACGGTAATGTTCTGTCTCTGGTCCACGATAATGTTCCGTCTTTGGTCCACGATAATGTTCTGTTTCTGTTTCACGGTAATGTTCCGTTTCTGGTCCACGATAATTTTGTGTTTCTGTTTCATGGTAATGTTCCGTTTCTGGTCCACGATAATGTTCTGTTTCAGTTTCACGGTAATGTTCTGTCTCTGGTCCATGATAATGTTCTGTTTCTGGTCCACGATAATGTTCTGTTTCAGTTTCACGGTAATGTTCTGTTTCCTTTTCACGGTAATCTTCTGTCTCTGGTCCATGGTAATGTTTTGTTTCACGGTAATGTTTGGTCTCTGGTCCACGATAATGTTCGGTTTCACGATTATGTTCGGTTTCACCATAATGTTCTGGTCCACGGTAATGTTCTGGTCCACGGTAATGTTCCGTCTCTGGTCCACAGTAATGTTCCGTATCTGGTCCATGGTAATGTTCGGTTTCACGGTAATGTTCCATTTCTGGTCCACGGTAATGTTCTGTCTCTGGTCCACGATAATGTTCGATTTCTGGTCGACGATAATGTTCGGTTTCACGGTAATGTTCCGTCTCTGGTCCACGATAATGTTCGGTTTCACGGTAATGTTCCATTTCTGGTCCACGGTAATGTTCTGTCTCTGGTCCACGATAATGTTCGATCTCTGGTCCACGATAATGTTCGGTTTCACGGTAATGTTCCGTCTCTGGTCCACGATAATGTTCTGTTTCGGTTTCACTGTAATGTTCTGTCTCTGGTCCATGATAATGTTCCGTTTCTGGTCCACGATAATGTTCTGTTTCAGTTTCACGGTAATGTTCCGTTTCTGGTCCACGATAATGTTCTGTTTCTGTTTCACGGTAATGTTCCGTTTCTGGTCCATGATAATGTTCGGCTTCACGGTAATGTTCCGTCTCTGGTCCACGATAATGTTCCGTTTCTGTTTCACGGTAATTTTCTGTTTCCGTTTCACGGTAATGTTCTGTCTCTGGTCCTCGGTAATGTTGTGTTTTTGTTTCACGGTAATGTTCCGTCTCTGGTCCACGATAATGTTCCGTTTCTGGTCCACGATAATGTTCTGTTTAGGTTTCACGGTAATGTTCCGTCTCTGGTCCACGATAATGTTCCGTCTCTGGTCCACGATAATGTTGTGTTTCTGGTCCATGGTAATGTTCTGTCTCTGGTCCACGGTAATGTTCTGTCTCTGGTCCACGGTAATGTTCTGTCTCTGGTCCACAGTAATATTCTGTCTCTGGTCCACGGTAATGTTCGATCTCTGGTCCACGATAATGTTCGGTTTCACGGTAATGTTCCGTCTCTGGTCCACGATAATGTTCTGTTTCTTTATCACGGTAATGTTCCGTTTCTGGTCCACGATAATTTTGTGTTTCTGTTTCACGGTAATGTTCCGTTTCTGGTCCACGATAATGTTCGGTTTCAAGGTAAAGTTCGGTCTCTGGTCCACGGTAATGTTCTGTCCCTGGTCCACGGTAATGTTCTGTGTCTGGTCCACGATAATGTTCCGTTTCACGGTAATGTTCCGTCTATGGTCCACGATAATGTTCCGTCTTTGGTCCACGATAATGTTCTGTCTCTGGTCCATAATAATGTTCCGTTTCTGGTCCACGATAATGTTCTGTTTCGGTTTCACGGTAATTTTCTGTTTCACGGTAATGTTCTGTCTCTGGTCCACGGTAATGTTGTGTTTCTTTTTCACGGTAATGTTCTGTCTCTGGTTCACGATAATTTTGTGTTTCTGTTTCACGGTAATGTTCCGTTTCTGGTCCACGATAATGTTCGGTTTCAAGGTAAAGTTCGGTCTCTGGTCCACGGTAATGTTCTGTCTCTGGTCCACGGTAATGTTCTCTCTCTGGTCCACGGTAATTTTCTGTCTCTGGTCCACGGTAATGTTGGATTTCTGGTCCACGATAATGTTCGGTTTCACGGTAATGTTCCGTCTCTGGTCCACGATAATGCTCTGTTTCTGTATCACGGTAATGTTCCGTTTCTGGTCCACGATAATTTTGTGTTTCTGTTTCACGGTAATGTTCCGTATCTGGTCCACGATAATGTTCGGTTTCACGGTAATGTTCTGTCTCTGGTCCACGGTAATGTTCTGTGTCTGGTCCACGATAATGTTCGGTTTCACGGTAATGTTCTGTCTCTGGTCCACGATAATGTTCCGTCTTTGGTCCACGATAATGTTCTGTTTCTGTTTCACGGTAATGTTCCGTTTCTGGTCCACGATAATTTTGTGTTTCTGTTTCACGGTAATGTTCCGTTTCTGGTCCACGATAATGTTCTGTTTCGGTTTCACGGTAATGTTCTGTCTCTGGTCCATGATAATGTTCCGTTTCTGGTCCACGAGAATGTTCTGTTTCAGTTTCACGGTAATGTTCTGTTTCCGTTTCACGGTAATCTTCTGTCTCTGGTCCATGGTAATGTTTTGTTTCTGTTTCACGGTAATGTTCCGTCTCTGGTCCACGATAATGTTCGGTTTCACGGTAATGTTCTGTCTCTGGTCCACGATAATGTTCCGTCTTTGGTCCACGATAAGGTTCTGTTTCTGTTTCCCGGTAATGTTCCGTTTCTGGTCCACGATAATTTTGTGTTTCTGTTTCACGGTAATGTTCCGTTTCTGGTCCACGATAATGTTCTGTTTCGGTTTCAAGGTAAAGTTCGGTCGCTGGTCCACGGTAATGTTCTGTCTCTGGTCCACGGTAATGTTCTGTCTCTGGTAAACGGTAATGTTCTGTCTCTCGTCCACGGAAATGTTCTGTCTCAGGTCCACGGTAATGTTCTGTCTCTGGTCCACGGTAATGTTCGGTTTCACGGTAATGTTCGGTCTCTGGTCCACGGTAATGTTCGGTTTCACGATAATGTTCTGGTCCACGGTAATGTTCTGGTCCACGGTAATGTTCCGTCTCTGGTCCACAGTAATGTTCCGTATCTGGTCCATGGTAATGTTCGGTTTCACGGTAATGTTCCATTTCTGGTCCACGGTAATGTTCTGTCTCTGGTCCACGATAATGTTCGATTTTTGGTCGACGATAATGTTCGGTTTCACGGTAATGTTCCGTCTCTGGTCCACGATAATGTTCTGTTTCGGTTTCACGGTAATGTTCTGTCTCTGGTCCATAATAATGATCCTTTTCTGGTCCACGATAATGTTCTGTTTCAGTTTCACGGTAATGTTCCGTTTCTGGTCCACGATAATGTTCTGTTTCTGTTTCACGGTAATGTTCCGTTTCTGGTCCATGATAATGTTCGGTTTCACGGTAATGTTCTGTCTCTGGTCCATGGTAATGTTCTGTCTCTGGTCCACGGTAATGTTCGGTTTCAAGGTAAAGTTCGGTCTCTGGTCCACAGTAATGTTCTGTCTCTGGTCCGCAGTTATGTTCTGTCTGGTCCACGGTAATGTTCGATCTCTGTTCCACGATAATGTTCTGTTTCGGTTTCACGGTAATGTTCCGTTTCTGGTCCACGATAATGTTCTGTTTCGGTTTCACGGTAATGTTCCGTCTCTGGTCCACGATAATGTTCTGTTTCGGTTTCACGGTAATGTTCCGTTTCTGGTCCACGATAATGTTCTCTTTCGGTTTCACGGTAATGTTCCGTCTCTGGTCCACGATAGTGTTGTGTTTCTGTTTCACGGTAATGTTCCGTTTCTGGTCAATGATAATGTTCTGTTTCACGGTAATGTTATGTCTCTGGTCCATGGTAATGTTCTGTCTCTGGTCCACCATAATGTTCTGTCTCTGGTCCACGGTAATGTTTTGTCTCTGGTCCACGGTAATGTTCTGTCTCTGGTCCACGGTAATGTTCGATCTCTGGTCCACGATAATGTTCGGTTTCTGTATCACGGTAATGTTCCGTTTCTGGTCCACGATAATTTTGTGTTTCTGTTTCACGGTAATGTTCCGTTTCTGGTCCACGATAATGTTCGGTTTCACGGTAATGTTCTGTCTCTGGTCCACGGTAATGTTCTGTGTCTGGTCCACGATAATGTTCGGTTTCACGGTAATGTTCTGTCTCTGGTCCACGATAATGTTCCGTCTTTGGTCCACGATAATGTTCTGTTTCTGTTTCACGGTAATGTTCCGTTTCTGGTCCACGATAATTTTGTGTTTCTGTTTCATGGTAATGTTCCGTTTCTGGTCCACGATAATGTTCTGTTTCAGTTTCACGGTAATGTTCTGTCTCTGGTCCATGATAATGTTCTGTTTCTGGTCCACGATAATGTTCTGTTTCAGTTTCACGGTAATGTTCTGTTTCCTTTTCACGGTAATCTTCTGTCTCTGGTCCATGGTAATGTTTTGTTTCACGGTAATGTTTGGTCTCTGGTCCACGATAATGTTCGGTTTCACGATTATGTTCGGTTTCACCATAATGTTCTGGTCCACGGTAATGTTCTGGTCCACGGTAATGTTCCGTCTCTGGTCCACAGTAATGTTCCGTATCTGGTCCATGGTAATGTTCGGTTTCACGGTAATGTTCCATTTCTGGTCCACGGTAATGTTCTGTCTCTGGTCCACGATAATGTTCGATTTCTGGTCGACGATAATGTTCGGTTTCACGGTAATGTTCCGTCTCTGGTCCACGATAATGTTCGGTTTCACGGTAATGTTCCATTTCTGGTCCACGGTAATGTTCTGTCTCTGGTCCACGATAATGTTCGATCTCTGGTCCACGATAATGTTCGGTTTCACGGTAATGTTCCGTCTCTGGTCCACGATAATGTTCTGTTTCGGTTTCACTGTAATGTTCTGTCTCTGGTCCATGATAATG
This sequence comes from Leuresthes tenuis, assembly GCF_036924035.1. Classification (NCBI taxonomy): domain Eukaryota; kingdom Metazoa; phylum Chordata; class Actinopteri; order Atheriniformes; family Atherinopsidae; genus Leuresthes; species Leuresthes tenuis. The sequence goes on along the minus strand of NW_027325413.1, from coordinate 210,233 downwards.
TTCCGTTTCTGGTCCACGATAATGTTCTGTTTCAGTTTCACGGTAATGTTCCGTTTCTGGTCCACGATAATGTTCTGTTTCTGTTTCACGGTAATGTTCCGTTTCTGGTCCATGATAATGTTCGGCTTCACGGTAATGTTCCGTCTCTGGTCCACGATAATGTTCGGTTTCACGGTAATGTTCTGTTTCGGTTTCACGGTAATGTTCTGTCTCTGGTCCACGGTAATGTTCCGTTTCTGTTTCACGGTAATTTTCTGTTTCCGTTTCACGGTAATGTTCTGTCTCTGGTCCTCGGTAATGTTGTGTTTTTGTTTCACGGTAATGTTCCGTCTCTGGTCCACGATAATGTTCCGTTTCTGGTCCACGATAATGTTCTGTTTAGGTTTCACGGTAATGTTCCGTCTCTGGTCCACGATAATGTTCCGTCTCTGGTCCACGATAATGTTGTGTTTCTGGTCCATGGTAATGTTCTGTCTCTGGTCCACGGTAATGTTCTGTCTCTGGTCCACGGTAATGTTCTGTCTCTGGTCCACAGTAATATTCTGTCTCTGGTCCACGGTAATGTTCGATCTCTGGTCCACGATAATGTTCGGTTTCACGGTAATGTTCCGTCTCTGGTCCACGATAATGTTCTGTTTCTTTATCACGGTAATGTTCCGTTTCTGGTCCACGATAATTTTGTGTTTCTGTTTCACGGTAATGTTCCGTTTCTGGTCCACGATAATGTTCGGTTTCAAGGTAAAGTTCGGTCTCTGGTCCACGGTAATGTTCTGTCCCTGGTCCACGGTAATGTTCTGTGTCTGGTCCACGATAATGTTCCGTTTCACGGTAATGTTCCGTCTATGGTCCACGATAATGTTCCGTCTTTGGTCCACGATAATGTTCTGTCTCTGGTCCATAATAATGTTCCGTTTCTGGTCCACGATAATGTTCTGTTTCGGTTTCACGGTAATTTTCTGTTTCACGGTAATGTTCTGTCTCTGGTCCACGGTAATGTTGTGTTTCTTTTTCACGGTAATGTTCTGTCTCTGGTTCACGATAATTTTGTGTTTCTGTTTCACGGTAATGTTCCGTTTCTGGTCCACGATAATGTTCGGTTTCAAGGTAAAGTTCGGTCTCTGGTCCACGGTAATGTTCTGTCTCTGGTCCACGGTAATGTTGGATTTCTGGTCCACGATAATGTTCGGTTTCACGGTAATGTTCCGTCTCTGGTCCACGATAATGCTCTGTTTCTGTATCACGGTAATGTTCCGTTTCTGGTCCACGATAATTTTGTGTTTCTGTTTCACGGTAATGTTCCGTATCTGGTCCACGATAATGTTCGGTTTCACGGTAATGTTCTGTCTCTGGTCCACGGTAATGTTCTGTGTCTGGTCCACGATAATGTTCGGTTTCACGGTAATGTTCTGTCTCTGGTCCACGATAATGTTCCGTCTTTGGTCCACGATAATGTTCTGTTTCTGTTTCACGGTAATGTTCCGTTTCTGGTCCACGATAATTTTGTGTTTCTGTTTCACGGTAATGTTCCGTTTCTGGTCCACGATAATGTTCTGTTTCGGTTTCACGGTAATGTTCTGTCTCTGGTCCATGATAATGTTCCGTTTCTGGTCCACGATAATGTTCTGTTTCAGTTTCACGGTAATGTTCTGTTTCCGTTTCACGGTAATCTTCTGTCTCTGGTCCATGGTAATGTTTTGTTTCTGTTTCACGGTAATGTTCCGTCTCTGGTCCACGATAATGTTCGGTTTCACGGTAATGTTCTGTCTCTGGTCCACGATAATGTTCCGTCTTTGGTCCACGATAAGGTTCTGTTTCTGTTTCCCGGTAATGTTCCGTTTCTGGTCCACGATAATTTTGTGTTTCTGTTTCACGGTAATGTTCCGTTTCTGGTCCACGATAATGTTCTGTTTCGGTTTCAAGGTAAAGTTCGGTCGCTGGTCCACGGTAATGTTCTGTCTCTGGTCCACGGTAATGTTCTGTCTCTGGTCCACGGTAATGTTCTGTCTCTGGTAAACGGTAATGTTCTGTCTCTCGTCCACGGAAATGTTCTGTCTCAGGTCCACGGTAATGTTCTGTCTCTGGTCCACGGTAATGTTCGGTTTCACGGTAATGTTCGGTCTCTGGTCCACGGTAATGTTCGGTTTCACGGTAATGTTTGGTCTCTGGTCCACGATAATGTTCGGTTTCACGATTATGTTCGGTTTCACGATAATGTTCTGGTCCACGGTAATGTTCTGGTCCACGGTAATGTTCCGTCTCTGGTCCACAGTAATGTTCCGTATCTGGTCCATGGTAATGTTCGGTTTCACGGTAATGTTCCATTTCTGGTCCACGGTAATGTTCTGTCTCTGGTCCACGATAATGTTCGATTTCTGGTCGACGATAATGTTCGGTTTCACGGTAATGTTCCGTCTCTGGTCCACGATAATGTTCTGTTTCGGTTTCACGGTAATGTTCTGTCTCTGGTCCATAATAATGATCCTTTTCTGGTCCACGATAATGTTCTGTTTCAGTTTCACGGTAATGTTCCGTTTCTGGTCCACGATAATGTTCTGTTTCTGTTTCACGGTAATGTTCCGTTTCTGGTCCATGATAATGTTCGGTTTTGCGGTAATGTTCTGTCTCTGGTCCATGGTAATGTTCTGTCTCTGGTCCACGGTAATGTTCGGTTTCAAGGTAAAGTTCGGTCTCTGGTCCACAGTAATGTTCTGTCTCTGGTCCGCAGTTATGTTCTGTCTGGTCCACGGTAATGTTCGATCTCTGGTCCACGATAATGTTCTGTTTCGGTTTCACGGTAATGTTCCGTTTCTGGTCCACGATAATGTTCTGTTTCGGTTTCACGGTAATGTTCCGTCTCTGGTCCACGATAATGTTCTGTTTCGGTTTCACGGTAATGTTCCGTTTCTGGTCCACGATAATGTTCTCTTTCGGTTTCACGGTAATGTTCCGTCTCTGGTCCAAGATAGTGTTGTGTTTCTGTTTCACGGTAATGTTCCGTTTCTGGTCAATGATATTGTTCTGTTTCACGGTAATGTTATGTCTCTGGTCCATGATAATGTTCTGTTTCACGGTAATGTTCTGTCTCTGGTCCACGGTAATGTTTTGTCTCTGGTCCACGGTAATGTTCTGTCTCTGGTCCACGGTAATGTTCGATCTCTGGTCCACGATAATGTTCGGTTTCTGTATCACGGTAATGTTCCGTTTCTGGTCCACGATAATGTTCGGTTTCACGGTAATGTTCTGTCTCTGGTCCACGGTAATATTCTGTGTCTGGTCCACGATAATGTTCGGTTTCACGGTAATGTTCCGTCTTTGGTCCACGATAATGTTCTGTTTCTGTTTCACGGTAATGTTCCGTTTCTGGTCCACGATAATGTTCTGTTTCGGTTTCACGGTAATGTTCTGTTTCCGTTTCACGGTAATGTTCTGTCTCTGGTCCACGATAATATTTTGTCTCTATTTCACGGTAATGTTCCGTCTCTGGTCCACGGTAATGTTTGGTTTCACGGTAATGTTCCGTCTCTGGTCCACGATAATGTTGTGTTTCTGTTTCACCGTAATGTTCCGTTTCTGGTCCACGATAATGTTTTGTTTCTGGTCCACGATAATGTTCCGTTTCTGGTCCACGTTAATGTTCTGTTTAGGTTTCACGGTAATGTTCCGTCTCTGGTCCACGATAATGTTCCGTCTCTGGTCCATGATAATGTTCCGTTTCTGGTCCACGACAATGTTCTGTTTCGGTTTCACGGTAATGTTCCGTTTCTAGTACACGATAATGATCTGTTTCTGTTTCACGGTAATGTTCCGTTTCTGGTCCATGATAATGTACTGTTTCACGGTAATGTTCTGTCCCTGGTCCATGGTAATGTTCTGTCTCTGGTCCACGGTAATGTTCGGTTTCAAGGTAAAGTTCGGTCTCTGGTCCACAGTAATGTTCTGTCTCTGGTCCACGGTAATGTTCGGTCTCTGGTCCACGGTAATGTTCTATCTCTGGTCCACGGTAATGTTCTGTCTCTGGTCCACGGTAATGTTCGATCTCTGGTCCACGATAATGAACGGTTTCACGGTAATGTTCCGTCTCTGGTCCACGATAATGTTCTGTTTCGGTTTCACGGTAATGTTCCGTCTCTGGTCAAAGGTAATGTTCCGTCTCTGGTCCACGAAAATGTTGTTTTTCTATTTCACGGTAATGTTCCGTTTCTGGTCCATGATAATGTTCTGTTTCACGGTAATGTTCCGTTTCCTGTCCATGATAATGTTCTTTTTCACGGTAATGTTCTGTCTCTGGTCCATGGTAATGTTCTGTCTCTGGTCCACGGTAAAGTTCGGTCTCTGGTCCACGATAATGTTGTTTTTCTATTTCACGGTAATGTTCCGTTTCTGGTCCATGATAATGTTCTGTTTCATGGTAATGTTCTGTCTCTGGTCCACGGTAACGTTCGGTTTCAAGGTAAAGTTCGGTCTCTGGTCCACAGTAATGTTCTGTCTCTGGTCCACGGTAATGTTCTGTCTCTGGTCCACGGTAATGTTCTGTCTCTGGTCCACGGTAATGTTTGATCTCTGGTCCACGATAATGTTGGGTTTCACGGTAATCTTCCGTCTCTGGTCCACGATAATGTTCTGTTTCGGTTTCACGGTAATGTTCCGTTTCTGGTCCACGGTAATGTTCGGTTTCAAGGTAAAGTTCGGTCTCTGGTCCACAGTAATGTTCTGTCTCTGGTCCACGGTAATGTTCTGTCTCTGGTCCACGGTAATGTTCTGTCTCTGGTCCACGGTAATGTTTGATCTCTGGTCCACGATAATGTTGGGTTTCACGGTAATCTTCCGTCTCTGGTCCACGGTAATGTTCGGTTTCACGGTAATGTTTGGTCTCTGGTCCACGATAATGTTCGGTTTCACGATTATGTTCGGTTTCACGATAATGTTCTGGTCCACGGTAATGTTCTGGTCCACGGTAATGTTCCGTCTCTGGTCCACAGTAATGTTCCGTATCTGGTCCATGGTAATGTTCGGTTTCACGGTAATGTTCCATTTCTGGTCCACGGTAATGTTCTGTCTCTGGTCCACGATAATGTTCGATTTCTGGTCGACGATAATGTTCGGTTTCACGGTAATGTTCCGTCTCTGGTCCACGATAATGTTCTGTTTCGGTTTCACGGTAATGTTCTGTCTCTGGTCCATAATAATGATCCTTTTCTGGTCCACGATAATGTTCTGTTTCAGTTTCACGGTAATGTTCCGTTTCTGGTCCACGATAATGTTCTGTTTCTGTTTCACGGTAATGTTCCGTTTCTGGTCCATGATAATGTTCGGTTTCACGGTAATGTTCTGTCTCTGGTCCACAGTAATGTTCTGTGTCTGGTCCACGGTAATGTTCTGTCTTTGGTCCACGGTAATGTTCGATCTCTGGTCCACGATAATGTTCGGTTTCACGGTAATGTTCCGTCTCTGGTCCACGATAATGTTCTGTTTCGGTTTCACGGTAATGTTCCGTTTCTGGTCCACGGTAATGTTCTGTCTCTGGTCCACGGTAATGTTCTTTCTCTGGTCCACGGTAATGTTCTGTCTCTGGTCCACGGTAATGTTGTGTTTCTGTTTCACGGTAATGTTCCGTTTCTGGTCCTTGATAATGTTCTGTTTCTGTATCACTGTAATGTTCTGTTTCTGGTCCACGATAATTTTGTGTTTCTGTTTCACGGTAATGTTCCGTTTCTGGTCCACGATAATGTTCGGTTTCAAGGTAAAGTTCGGTCTCTGGTCCACGGTAATGTTCTGTCTCTGGTCCACGGTAATGTTCTGTCTCTGGTCCACGGTAATGTTCTGTCTCTGGTCCACGGTAATGTTGGATCTCTGGTCCACGATAATGTTTGGTTTCACGGTAATGTTCCGTCTCTGGTCCACGATAATTTTGTATTTCTGTTTCACGGTAATGTTCCGTTTCTGGTCCACGATAATGTTCGGTTTCACGGTAATGTTCTGTCTCTGGTCCACGGTAATGTTCTGTGTCTGGTCCACGATAATGTTCGGTTTCACGGTAATGTTCTGTCTCTGGTCCACGATAATGTTCCGTCTTTGGTCCACGATAATGTTCTGTTTCTGTTTCACGGTAATGTTCCGTTTCTGGTCCACGATAATTTTGTGTTTCTGTTTCATGGTAATGTTCCGTTTCTGGTCCACGATAATGTTCTGTTTCAGTTTCACGGTAATGTTCTGTCTCTGGTCCATGATAATGTTCTGTTTCTGGTCCACGATAATGTTCTGTTTCAGTTTCACGGTAATGTTCTGTTTCCTTTTCACGGTAATCTTCTGTCTCTGGTCCATGGTAATGTTTTGTTTCACGGTAATGTTTGGTCTCTGGTCCACGATAATGTTCGGTTTCACGATTATGTTCGGTTTCACCATAATGTTCTGGTCCACGGTAATGTTCTGGTCCACGGTAATGTTCCGTCTCTGGTCCACAGTAATGTTCCGTATCTGGTCCATGGTAATGTTCGGTTTCACGGTAATGTTCCATTTCTGGTCCACGGTAATGTTCTGTCTCTGGTCCACGATAATGTTCGATTTCTGGTCGACGATAATGTTCGGTTTCACGGTAATGTTCCGTCTCTGGTCCACGATAATGTTCGGTTTCACGGTAATGTTCCATTTCTGGTCCACGGTAATGTTCTGTCTCTGGTCCACGATAATGTTCGATCTCTGGTCCACGATAATGTTCGGTTTCACGGTAATGTTCCGTCTCTGGTCCACGATAATGTTCTGTTTCGGTTTCACTGTAATGTTCTGTCTCTGGTCCATGATAATGTTCCGTTTCTGGTCCACGATAATGTTCTGTTTCAGTTTCACGGTAATGTTCCGTTTCTGGTCCACGATAATGTTCTGTTTCTGTTTCACGGTAATGTTCCGTTTCTGGTCCATGATAATGTTCGGCTTCACGGTAATGTTCCGTCTCTGGTCCACGATAATGTTCGGTTTCACGGTAATGTTCTGTTTCGGTTTCACGGTAATGTTCTGTCTCTGGTCCACGGTAATGTTCCGTTTCTGTTTCACGGTAATTTTCTGTTTCCGTTTCACGGTAATGTTCTGTCTCTGGTCCTCGGTAATGTTGTGTTTTTGTTTCACGGTAATGTTCCGTCTCTGGTCCACGATAATGTTCCGTTTCTGGTCCACGATAATGTTCTGTTTAGGTTTCACGGTAATGTTCCGTCTCTGGTCCACGATAATGTTCCGTCTCTGGTCCACGATAATGTTGTGTTTCTGGTCCATGGTAATGTTCTGTCTCTGGTCCACGGTAATGTTCTGTCTCTGGTCCACGGTAATGTTCTGTCTCTGGTCAACAGTAATATTCTGTCTCTGGTCCACGGTAATGTTCGATCTCTGGTCCACGATAATGTTCGGTTTCACGGTAATGTTCCGTCTCTGGTCCACGATAATGTTCTGTTTCTTTATCACGGTAATGTTCCGTTTCTGGTCCACGATAATTTTGTGTTTCTGTTTCACGGTAATGTTCCGTTTCTGGTCCACGATAATGTTCGGTTTCAAGGTAAAGTTCGGTCTCTGGTCCACGGTAATGTTCTGTCCCTGGTCCACGGTAATGTTCTGTGTCTGGTCCACGATAATGTTCCGTTTCACGGTAATGTTCCGTCTATGGTCCACGATAATGTTCCGTCTTTGGTCCACGATAATGTTCTGTCTCTGGTCCATAATAATGTTCCGTTTCTGGTCCACGATAATGTTCTGTTTCGGTTTCACGGTAATTTTCTGTTTCACGGTAATGTTCTGTCTCTGGTCCACGGTAATGTTGTGTTTCTTTTTCACGGTAATGTTCTGTCTCTGGTTCACGATAATTTTGTGTTTCTGTTTCACGGTAATGTTCCGTTTCTGGTCCACGATAATGTTCGGTTTCAAGGTAAAGTTCGGTCTCTGGTCCACGGTAATGTTCTGTCTCTGGTCCACGGTAATGTTCTCTCTCTGGTCCACGGTAATGTTCTGTCTCTGGTCCACGGTAATGTTGGATTTCTGGTCCACGATAATGTTCGGTTTCACGGTAATGTTCCGTCTCTGGTCCACGATAATGCTCTGTTTGTGTATCACGGTAATGTTCCGTTTCTGGTCCACGATAATTTTGTGTTTCTGTTTCACGGTAATGTTCCGTATCTGGTCCACGATAATGTTCGGTTTCACGGTAATGTTCTGTCTCTGGTCCACGGTAATGTTCTGTGTCTGGTCCACGATAATGTTCGGTTTCACGGTAATGTTCTGTCTCTGGTCCACGATAATGTTCCGTCTTTGGTCCACGATAATGTTCTGTTTCTGTTTCACGGTAATGTTCCGTTTCTGGTCCACGATAATTTTGTGTTTCTGTTTCACGGTAATGTTCCGTTTCTGGTCCACGATAATGTTCTGTTTCGGTTTCACGGTAATGTTCTGTCTCTGGTCCATGATAATGTTCCGTTTCTGGTCCACGATAATGTTCTGTTTCAGTTTCACGGTAATGTTCTGTTTCCGTTTCACGGTAATCTTCTGTCTCTGGTCCATGGTAATGTTTTGTTTCTGTTTCACGGTAATGTTCCGTCTCTGGTCCACGATAATGTTCGGTTTCACGGTAATGTTCTGTCTCTGGTCCACGATAATGTTCCGTCTTTGGTCCACGATAAGGTTCTGTTTCTGTTTCCCGGTAATGTTCCGTTTCTGGTCCACGATAATTTTGTGTTTCTGTTTCACGGTAATGTTCCTTTTCTGGTCCACGATAATGTTCTGTTTCGGTTTCAAGGTAAAGTTCGGTCGCTGGTCCACGGTAATGTTCTGTCTCTGGTCCACGGTAATGTTCTGTCTCTGGTAAACGGTAATGTTCTGTCTCTCGTCCACGGAAATGTTCTGTCTCAGGTCCACGGTAATGTTCTGTCTCTGGTCCACGGTAATGTTCGGTTTCACGGTAATGTTCGGTCTCTGGTCCACGGTAATGTTCGGTTTCACGGTAATGTTTGGTCTCTGGTCCACGATAATGTTCGGTTTCACGATTATGTTCGGTTTCACGATAATGTTCTGGTCCACGGTAATGTTCTGGTCCACGGTAATGTTCCGTCTCTGGTCCACAGTAATGTTCCGTATCTGGTCCATGGTAATGTTCGGTTTCACGGTAATGTTCCATTTCTGGTCCACGGTAATGTTCTGTCTCTGGTCCACGATAATGTTCGATTTTTGGTCGACGATAATGTTCGGTTTCACGGTAATGTTCCGTCTCTGGTCCACGATAATGTTCTGTTTCGGTTTCACGGTAATGTTCTGTCTCTGGTCCATAATAATGATCCTTTTCTGGTCCACGATAATGTTCTGTTTCAGTTTCACGGTAATGTTCCGTTTCTGGTCCACGATAATGTTCTGTTTCTGTTTCACGGTAATGTTCCGTTTCTGGTCCATGATAATGTTCGGTTTCACGGTAATGTTCTGTCTCTGGTCCATGGTAATGTTCTGTCTCTGGTCCACGGTAATGTTCGGTTTCAAGGTAAAGTTCGGTCTCTGGTCCACAGTAATGTTCTGTCTCTGGTCCGCAGTTATGTTCTGTCTGGTCCACGGTAATGTTCGATCTCTGGTCCACGATAATGTTCTGTTTCGGTTTCACGGTAATGTTCCGTTTCTGGTCCACGATAATGTTCTGTTTCGGTTTCACGGTAATGTTCCGTCTCTGGTCCACGATAATGTTCTGTTTCGGTTTCACGGTAATGTTCCGTTTCTGGTCCACGATAATGTTCTCTTTCGGTTTCACGGTAATGTTCCGTCTCTGGTCCACGATAGTGTTGTGTTTCTGTTTCACGGTAATGTTCCGTTTCTGGTCAATGATAATGTTCTGTTTCACGGTAATGTTATGTCTCTGGTCCATGGTAATGTTCTGTCTCTGGTCCACCATAATGTTCTGTCTCTGGTCCACGGTAATGTTTTGTCTCTGGTCCACGGTAATGTTCTGTCTCTGGTCCACGGTAATGTTCGATCTCTGGTCCACGATAATGTTCGGTTTCTGTATCACGGTAATGTTCCGTTTCTGGTCCACGATAATTTTGTGTTTCTGTTTCACGGTAATGTTCCGTTTCTGGTCCACGATAATGTTCGGTTTCACGGTAATGTTCTGTCTCTGGTCCACGGTAATGTTCTGTGTCTGGTCCACGATAATGTTCGGTTTCACGGTAATGTTCTGTCTCTGGTCCACGATAATGTTCCGTCTTTGGTCCACGATAATGTTCTGTTTCTGTTTCACGGTAATGTTCCGTTTCTGGTCCACGATAATTTTGTGTTTCTGTTTCATGGTAATGTTCCGTTTCTGGTCCACGATAATGTTCTGTTTCAGTTTCACGGTAATGTTCTGTCTCTGGTCCATGATAATGTTCTGTTTCTGGTCCACGATAATGTTCTGTTTCAGTTTCACGGTAATGTTCTGTTTCCTTTTCACGGTAATCTTCTGTCTCTGGTCCATGGTAATGTTTTGTTTCACGGTAATGTTTGGTCTCTGGTCCACGATAATGTTCGGTTTCACGATTATGTTCGGTTTCACCATAATGTTCTGGTCCACGGTAATGTTCTGGTCCACGGTAATGTTCCGTCTCTGGTCCACAGTAATGTTCCGTATCTGGTCCATGGTAATGTTCGGTTTCACGGTAATGTTCCATTTCTGGTCCACGGTAATGTTCTGTCTCTGGTCCACGATAATGTTCGATTTCTGGTCGACGATAATGTTCGGTTTCACGGTAATGTTCCGTCTCTGGTCCACGATAATGTTCGGTTTCACGGTAATGTTCCATTTCTGGTCCACGGTAATGTTCTGTCTCTGGTCCACGATAATGTTCGATCTCTGGTCCACGATAATGTTCGGTTTCACGGTAATGTTCCGTCTCTGGTCCACGATAATGTTCTGTTTCGGTTTCACTGTAATGTTCTGTCTCTGGTCCATGATAATGTTCCGTTTCTGGTCCACGATAATGTTCTGTTTCAGTTTCACGGTAATGTTCCGTTTCTGGTCCACGATAATGTTCTGTTTCTGTTTCACGGTAATGTTCCGTTTCTGGTCCATGATAATGTTCGGCTTCACGGTAATGTTCCGTCTCTGGTCCACGATAATGTTCGGTTTCACGGTAATGTTCTGTTTCGGTTTCACGGTAATGTTCTGTCTCTGGTCCACGGTAATGTTCCGTTTCTGTTTCACGGTAATTTTCTGTTTCCGTTTCACGGTAATGTTCTGTCTCTGGTCCTCGGTAATGTTGTGTTTTTGTTTCACGGTAATGTTCCGTCTCTGGTCCACGATAATGTTCCGTTTCTGGTCCACGATAATGTTCTGTTTAGGTTTCACGGTAATGTTCCGTCTCTGGTCCACGATAATGTTCCGTCTCTGGTCCACGATAATGTTGTGTTTCTGGTCCATGGTAATGTTCTGTCTCTGGTCCACGGTAATGTTCTGTCTCTGGTCCACGGTAATGTTCTGTCTCTGGTCCACAGTAATATTCTGTCTCTGGTCCACGGTAATGTTCGATCTCTGGTCCACGATAATGTTCGGTTTCACGGTAATGTTCCGTCTCTGGTCCACGATAATGTTCTGTTTCTTTATCACGGTAATGTTCCGTTTCTGGTCCACGATAATTTTGTGTTTCTGTTTCACGGTAATGTTCCGTTTCTGGTCCACGATAATGTTCGGTTTCAAGGTAAAGTTCGGTCTCTGGTCCACGGTAATGTTCTGTCCCTGGTCCACGGTAATGTTCTGTGTCTGGTCCACGATAATGTTCCGTTTCACGGTAATGTTCCGTCTATGGTCCACGATAATGTTCCGTCTTTGGTCCACGATAATGTTCTGTCTCTGGTCCATAATAATGTTCCGTTTCTGGTCCACGATAATGTTCTGTTTCGGTTTCACGGTAATTTTCTGTTTCACGGTAATGTTCTGTCTCTGGTCCACGGTAATGTTGTGTTTCTTTTTCACGGTAATGTTCTGTCTCTGGTTCACGATAATTTTGTGTTTCTGTTTCACGGTAATGTTCCGTTTCTGGTCCACGATAATGTTCGGTTTCAAGGTAAAGTTCGGTCTCTGGTCCACGGTAATGTTCTGTCTCTGGTCCACGGTAATGTTCTCTCTCTGGTCCACGGTAATGTTCTGTCTCTGGTCCACGGTAATGTTGGATTTCTGGTCCACGATAATGTTCGGTTTCACGGTAATGTTCCGTCTCTGGTCCACGATAATGCTCTGTTTCTGTATCACGGTAATGTTCCGTTTCTGGTCCACGATAATTTTGTGTTTCTGTTTCACGGTAATGTTCCGTATCTGGTCCACGATAATGTTCGGTTTCACGGTAATGTTCTGTCTCTGGTCCACGGTAATGTTCTGTGTCTGGTCCACGATAATGTTCGGTTTCACGGTAATGTTCTGTCTCTGGTCCACGATAATGTTCCGTCTTTGGTCCACGATAATGTTCTGTTTCTGTTTCACGGTAATGTTCCGTTTCTGGTCCACGATAATTTTGTGTTTCTGTTTCACGGTAATGTTCCGTTTCTGGTCCACGATAATGTTCTGTTTCGGTTTCACGGTAATGTTCTGTCTCTGGTCCATGATAATGTTCCGTTTCTGGTCCACGATAATGTTCTGTTTCAGTTTCACGGTAATGTTCTGTTTCCGTTTCACGGTAATCTTCTGTCTCTGGTCCATGGTAATGTTTTGTTTCTGTTTCACGGTAATGTTCCGTCTCTGGTCCACGATAATGTTCGGTTTCACGGTAATGTTCTGTCTCTGGTCCACGATAATGTTCCGTCTTTGGTCCACGATAAGGTTCTGTTTCTGTTTCCCGGTAATGTTCCGTTTCTGGTCCACGATAATTTTGTGTTTCTGTTTCACGGTAATGTTCCGTTTCTGGTCCACGATAATGTTCTGTTTCGGGTTCAAGGTAAAGTTCGGTCGCTGGTCCACGGTAATGTTCTGTCTCTGGTCCACGGTAATGTTCTGTCTCTGGTAAACGGTAATGTTCTGTCTCTCGTCCACGGAAATGTTCTGTCTCAGGTCCACGGTAATGTTCTGTCTCTGGTCCACGGTAATGTTCGGTTTCACGGTAATGTTCGGTCTCTGGTCCACGGTAATGTTCGGTTTCACGGTAATGTTTGGTCTCTGGTCCACGATAATGTTCGGTTTCACGATTATGTTCGGTTTCACGATAATGTTCTGGTCCACGGTAATGTTCCGTCTCTGGTCCACAGTAATGTTCCGTATCTGGTCCATGGTAATGTTCGGTTTCACGGTAATGTTCCATTTCTGGTCCACGGTAATGTTCTGTCTCTGGTCCACGATAATGTTCGATTTCTGGTCGATGATAATGTTCGGTTTCACGGTAATGTTCCGTCTCTGGTCCACGATAATGTTCTGTTTCGGTTTCACGGTAATGTTCTGTCTCTGGTCCATAATAATGATCCTTTTCTGGTCCACGATAATGTTCTGTTTCAGTTTCACGGTAATGTTCCGTTTCTGGTCCACGATAATGTTCTGTTTCTGTTTCACGGTAATGTTCCGTTTCTGGTCCATGATAATGTTCGGTTTTGCGGTAATGTTCTGTCTCTGGTCCATGGTAATGTTCTGTCTCTGGTCCACGGTAATGTTCGGTTTCAAGGTAAAGTTCGGTCTCTGGTCCACAGTAATGTTCTGTCTCTGGTCCGCAGTTATGTTCTGTCTGGTCCACGGTAATGTTCGATCTCTGGTCCACGATAATGTTCTGTTTCGGTTTCACGGTAATGTTCCGTTTCTGGTCCACGATAATGTTCTGTTTCGGTTTCACGGTAATGTTCCGTCTCTGGTCCACGATAATGTTCTGTTTCGGTTTCACGGTAATGTTCCGTTTCTGGTCCACGATAATGTTCTCTTTCGGTTTCACGGTAATGTTCCGTCTCTGGTCCACGATAGTGTTGTGTTTCTGTTTCACGGTAATGTTCCGTTTCTGGTCAATGATAATGTTCTGTTTCACGGTAATGTTATGTCTCTGGTCCATGGTAATGTTCTGTCTCTGGTCCACCATAATGTTCTGTCTCTGGTCCACGGTAATGTTTTGTCTCTGGTCCACGGTAATGTTCTGTCTCTGGTCCACGGTAATGTTCGATCTCTGGTCCACGATAATGTTCGGTTTCTGTATCACGGTAATGTTCCGTTTTCTGGTCCACGATAATTTTGTGTTTCTGTTTCACGGTAATGTTCCGTTTCTGGTCCACGATAATGTTCGGTTTCACGGTAATGTTCTGTCTCTGGTCCACGGTAATATTCTGTGTCTGGTCCACGATAATGTTCGGTTTCACGGTAATGTTCCGTCTTTGGTCCACGATAATGTTCTGTTTCTGTTTCACGGTAATGTTCCGTTTCTGGTCCACGATAATGTTCTGTTTCGGTTTCACGGTAATGTTCTGTTTCCGTTTCACGGTAATGTTCTGTCTCTGGTCCACGATAATATTTTGTCTCTATTTCACGGTAATGTTCCGTCTCTGGTCCACGGTAATGTTCGGTTTCACGGTAATGTTCCGTCTCTGGTCCACGATAATGTTGTGTTTCTGTTTCACCGTAATGTTCCGTTTCTGGTCCACGATAATGTTTTGTTTCTGGTCCACGATAATGTTCCGTTTCTGGTCCACGTTAATGTTCTGTTTAGGTTTCACGGTAATGTTCCGTCTCTGGTCCACGATAATGTTCCGTCTCTGGTCCATGATAATGTTCCGTTTCTGGTCCACGACAATGTTCTGTTTCGGTTTCACGGTAATGTTCCGTTTCTAGTACACGATAATGATCTGTTTCTGTTTCACGGTAATGTTCCGTTTCTGGTCCATGATAATGTACTGTTTCACGGTAATGTTCTGTCCCTGGTCCATGGTAATGTTCTGTCTCTGGTCCACGGTAATGTTCGGTTTCAAGGTAAAGTTCGGTCTCTGGTCCACAGTAATGTTCTGTCTCTGGTCCACGGTAATGTTCGGTCTCTGGTCCACGGTAATGTTCTATCTCTGGTCCACGGTAATGTTCTGTCTCTGGTCCACGGTAATGTTCGATCTCTGGTCCACGATAATGAACGGTTTCACGGTAATGTTCCGTCTCTGGTCCACGATAATGTTCTGTTTCGGTTTCACGGTAATGTTCCGTCTCTGGTCAAAGGTAATGTTCCGTCTCTGGTCCACGAAAATGTTGTTTTTCTATTTCACGGTAATGTTCCGTTTCTGGTCCATGATAATGTTCTGTTTCACGGTAATGTTCCGTTTCCTGTCCATGATAATGTTCTTTTTCACGGTAATGTTCTGTCTCTGGTCCATGGTAATGTTCTGTCTCTGGTCCACGGTAAAGTTCGGTCTCTGGTCCACGATAATGTTGTTTTTCTATTTCACGGTAATGTTCCGTTTCTGGTCCATGATAATGTTCTGTTTCATGGTAATGTTCTGTCTCTGGTCCACGGTAACGTTCGGTTTCAAGGTAAAGTTCGGTCTCTGGTCCACAGTAATGTTCTGTCTCTGGTCCACGGTAATGTTCGATGTCTGGTCCACGATAATGTTCGGTTTCACGGTAATGTTCCGTCTCTGGTCCACGATTATGTTCTGTTTCGGTTTCACGGTAATGTTCTGTCTCTGGTCCACGGTAACGTTCGGTTTCAAGGTAAAGTTCGGTCTCTGGTCCACAGTAATGTTCTGTCTCTGGTTCACGGTAATGTTCGATGTCTGGTCCACGATAATGTTCGGTTTCACGGTAATGTTCCGTCTCTGGTCCACGATTATGTTCTGTTTCGGTTTCACGGTAATGTTCCGTTTCTGGTCCACGGTAATGTTCGGTTTCAAGGTAAAGTTCGGTCTCTGGTCCACAGTAATGTTCTGTCTCTGGTCCACGGTAATGTTCTGTCTCTGGTCCACGGTAATGTTCTGTCTCTGGTCCACGGTAATGTTTGATCTCTGGTCCACGATAATGTTGGGTTTCACGGTAATCTTCCGTCTCTGGTCCACGATAATGTTCTGTTTCGGTTTCACGGTAATGTTCCGTTTCTGGTGCACGGTAATGTTCTGTCTCTGGTCCACGGTAATGTTCTTTCTCTGGTCCACGGTAATGTTCCGTCTCTGGTCCACGGTAATGTTGTGTTTCTGTTTCACGGTAATGTTCCGTTTCTGGTCCTTGATAATGTTCTGTTTCACGGTAATGTTCTGTCTCTGGTCCATGGTAATGTTCTGTCTCTGGTCCACGGTAATGTTCTGTCTCTGGTCCACGGTAATGTTCGATCTCTGGTCCACGATAATGTTCGGTTTCACGGTAATGTTCCGTCTCTGGTCCACGATAATGTTCTGTTTCTGTATCACGGTAATGTTCCGTTTCTGGTCCACGATAATTTTGTGTTTCTGTTTCACGGTAATGTTCCGTTTCTGGTCCACGATAATGTTCGGTTTCAAGGTAATGTCCTGTCTCTGGTCCACGATAATAATGTGTTTCTGTTTCACGGTAATGTTCCGTTTCTGGTCCACGATAATTTTGTGTTTCTGTTTCACGGTAATGTTCCGTTTCTGGTCCACGATAATGATCCGTCTCTGGTCCACGATAATGTTCTGTCTCTGGTCCACGATAATGTTCTGTCTCTGGTCCACGATAATGTTCCGTTTCTGGTCCACGATAATGTTCTGTTTCGGTTTCACGGTAATGTTGTGTCTCTGGTCCACGGTAATGTTCCGTTTCTGGTCCACGATAATATTCTGTTTCGGTTTCACGGTAATGTTCCGTTTATAGTCCACGATAATGTTCTGTTTCGGTTTCACGGTAATGTTCCGTTTCTGGTCCACGGTAATGTTCTGTCTCTGGTCCACGGTAATGTTCTTTCTCTGGTCCACGGTAATGTTCTGTCTCTGGTCCACAGTAATGTTCAGTCTCTGGTCCACGATAATGTTCTGTTTCGGTTTCACGGTAATGTTCCGTTTCTGGTCCACGATAATGTTCTGTTTCGGTTTCACGGTAATGTTCTGTCTCTGGTCCACGGTAATGTTGTGTTTCTGTTTCACGGTAATGTTCCGTTTCTGGTCCTTGATAATGTTCTGTTTCACGGTAATGTTCTGTCTCTTGTCCATGGTAATGTTCTGTCTCTGGTCCACGGTAATGTTCTGTCTCTGGTCCACGGTAATGTTCGATCTCTGGTCCACGATAATGTTCGGTTTCACGGTAATGTTCCGTCTCTGGTCCACGATAATGTTCTGTTTCTGTATCACGGTAATTTTCAGTTTCTGGTCCACGACAATTTTGTGTTTCTGTTTCACGGTAATGTTCTGTTTCGGTTTCACGGTAATGTTCTGTCTCTGGTCCACGATAATGTTCCGTCTCTAGTCCACGATAATGTTCTGTCTCTGGTCCACGATAATGTTCTGACTCTGGTCCACGATAATGTTCCGTTTCTGGTCCACGATAATGTTCTGTTTCGGTTTCACGGTAATGTTCCGTTTATAGTCCACGATAATGTTCTGTTTCGGTTTCACGGTAATGTTCCGTTTCTGGTCCACGATAATGTTCTGTTTCGGTTTCACGGTAATGTTCTGTCCCTGGTCCACGGTAATGTTCCGTTTCTGGTCCACGACAATGTTCTGTTTCGGTTTCACGGTAATGTTCTGTCCCTGGTCCATGGTAATGTTCTGTCTCTGGTCCACGGTAATGTTCGGTTTCAAGGTAAAGTTCGGTCTCTGGTCCACAGTAATGTTCTGTCTCTGGTCCACGGTAATGTTCGGTCTCTGGTCCACGGTAATGTTCTGTCTCTGGTCCACGGTAATGTTCGATCTCTGGTCCACGATAATGTTCAGTTTCACGGTAATGTTCCGTCTCTGGTCCACGATAATGTTCTGTTTCGGTTTCACGGTAATGTTCTGTCCCTGGTCCACGGTAATGTTCCGTTTCTGGTCCACGACAATGTTCTGTTTCGGTTTCACGGTAATGTTCTGTCCCTGGTCCATGGTAATGTTCTGTCTCTGGTCCACGGTAATGTTCGGTTTCA
Organism: Leuresthes tenuis; assembly: GCF_036924035.1. Taxonomy (NCBI): domain Eukaryota; kingdom Metazoa; phylum Chordata; class Actinopteri; order Atheriniformes; family Atherinopsidae; genus Leuresthes; species Leuresthes tenuis. The sequence goes on along the minus strand of NW_027325413.1, from coordinate 192,240 downwards.
AGGTAAAGTTCGGTCTCTGGTCCACAGTAATGTTCTGTCTCTGGTCCACGGTAATGTTCTATCTCTGGTCCACGGTAATGTTCTGTCTCTGGTCCACGGTAATGTTCGATCTCTGGTCCACGATAATGTTCAGTTTCACGGTAATGTTCCGTCTCTGGTCCACGATAATGTTCTGTTTCGGTTTCACGGTAATGTTCCGTCTCTGGTCAAAGGTAATGTTCCGTCTCTGGTCCACGAAAATGTTGTGTTTCTGTTTCACGGTAATGATCCGTTTCCTGTCCATGATAATGTTCTTTTTCACGGTAATGTTCTGTCTCTGGTCCATGGTAATGTTCTGTCTCTGGTCCACGGTAAAGTTCGGTCTCTGGTCCACGATAATGTTCGGTTTCACAGTAATGTTCCGTTTCCTGTCCATGATAATGTTCTTTTTCACGGTAATGTTGTGTTTCTGTTTCACGGTAATGTTCCGTTTCTGGTCCATGATAATGTTCTGTTTCATGGTAATGTTCTATCTCTGGTCCACGGTAACGTTCGGTTTCAAGGTAAAGTTCGGTCTCTGGTCCACAGTAATGTTCTGTCTCTGGTCCACGGTAATGTTCGATGTCTGGTCCACGATAATGTTCGGTTTCACGGTAATGTTCCGTCTCTGGTCCACGATTATGTTCTGTTTCGGTTTCACGGTAATGTTCCGTTTCTGGTCCACGGTAATGTTCGGTTTCAAGGTAAAGTTCGGTTTCTGGTCCACAGTAATGTTCTGTCTCTGGTCCACGGTAATGTTCTGTCTCTGGTCCACGGTAATGTTCTGTCTCTGGTCCACGGTAATGTTCGATCTCTGGTCCACGATAATATTGGGTTTCACGGTAATCTTCCGTCTCTGGTCCACGATAATGTTCTGTTTCGGTTTCACGGTAATGTTCCGTTTCTGGTGCACGGTAATGTTCTGTCTCTGGTCCACGGTAATGTTCTTTCTCTGGTCCACGGTAATGTTCTGTCTCTGGTCCACGGTAATGTTGTGTTTCTGTTTCACGGTAATGTTCCGTTTCTGGTCCTTGATAATGTTCTGTTTCACGGTAATGTTCTGTCTCTGGTCCATGGTAATGTTCTGTCTCTGGTCCACGGTAATGTTCTGTCTCTGGTCCACGGTAATGTTCGATCTCTGGTCCACGATAATGTTCGGTTTCACGGTAATGTTCCGTCTCTGGTCCACAATAATGTTCTGTTTCTGTATCACGGTAATGTTCCGTTTCTGGTCCACGATAATTTTGTGTTTCTGTTTCACGGTAATGTTCCGTTTCTGGTCCACGATAATGTTCGGTTTAAAGGTAATGTCCTGTCTCTGGTCCACGATAATAATGTGTTTCTGTTTCACGGTAATGTTCCGTTTCTGGTCCACGATAATTTTGTGTTTCTGTTTCACGGTAATGTTCCGTTTCTGGTCCACGATAATGTTCCGTCTCTGGTCCACGATAATGTTCTGTTTCGGTTTCACGGTAATGTTCCGTTTATAGTCCACGATAATGTTCTGTTTCGGTTTCACGGTAATGTTCCGTTTCTGGTCCACGGTAATGTTCTGTCTCTGGTCCACGATAATGTTCTTTCTCTGGTCCACGGTAATGTTCTGTCTCTGGTCCACAGTAATGTTCGATCTCTGGTCCACGATAATGTTCGGTTTCACGGTAATGTTCAGTCTCTGGTCCACGATAATGTTCTGTTTCGGTTTCACGGTAATGTTCCGTTTCTGGTCCACGATAATGTTCTGTTTCGGTTTCACGGTAATGTTCTGTCTCTGGTCCACGGTAATGTTGTGTTTCTGTTTCACGGTAATGTTCCGTTTCTGGTCCTTGATAATGTTCTGTTTCACGGTAATGTTCTGTCTCTTGTCCATGGTAATGTTCTGTCTCTGGTCCACGGTAATGTTCTGTCTCTGGTCCACGGTAATGTTCGATCTCTGGTCCACGATAATGTTCGGTTTCACGGTAATGTTCCGTCTCTGGTCCACGATAATGTTCTGTTTCTGTATCACGGTAATTTTCAGTTTCTGGTCCACGATAATTTTGTGTTTCTGTTTCACGGTAATGTTCCGTTTCTGGTCCACGATAATGTTCAGTTTCAAGGTAATGTCCTGTCTCTGGTCCACGATAATAATGTGTTTCTGTTTCACGGTAATGTTCCGTTTCTGGTCCACGATAATTTTGTGTTTCTGTTTCACGGTAATGTTCCGTTTCTGGTCCACGATAATGTTCCGTCTCTGGTCCACGATAATGTTCTGTTTCGGTTTCACGGTAATGTTCCGTTTATAGTCCACGATAATGTTCTGTTTCGGTTTCACGGTAATGTTCCGTTTCTGGTCCACGGTAATGTTCTGTCTCTGGTCCACGATAATGTTCTTTCTCTGGTCCACGGTAATGTTCTGTCTCTGGTCCACAGTAATGTTCGATCTCTGGTCCACGATAATGTTCGGTTTCACGGTAATGTTCAGTCTCTGGTCCACGATAATGTTCTGTTTCGGTTTCACGGTAATGTTCCGTTTCTGGTCCACGATAATGTTCTGTTTCGGTTTCACGGTAATGTTCTGTCTCTGGTCCACGGTAATGTTGTGTTTCTGTTTCACGGTAATGTTCCGTTTCTGGTCCTTGATAATGTTCTGTTTCACGGTAATGTTCTGTCTCTTGTCCATGGTAATGTTCTGTCTCTGGTCCACGGTAATGTTCTGTCTCTGGTCCACGGTAATGTTCGATCTCTGGTCCACGATAATGTTCGGTTTCACGGTAATGTTCCGTCTCTGGTCCACGATAATGTTCTGTTTCTGTATCACGGTAATTTTCAGTTTCTGGTCCACGATAATTTTGTGTTTCTGTTTCACGGTAATGTTCCGTTTCTGGTCCACGATAATGTTCAGTTTCAAGGTAATGTCCTGTCTCTGGTCCACGATAATAATGTGTTTCTGTTTCAAGGTAATGTTCCGTTTCTGGTCCACGATAATTTTGTGTTTCTGTTTCACGGTAATGTTCCGTTTCTGGTCCACGATAATGTTCTGTTTCGGTTTCACGATAATGTTCTGTCTCTGGTCCACGATAATGTTCTGACTCTGGTCCACGATAATGTTCCGTTTCTGGTCCACGATAATGTTCTGTTTCGGTTTCACGGTAATGTTCCGTTTATAGTCCACGATAATGTTCTGTTTCGGTTTCACGGTAATGTTCCGTTTCTGGTCCACGGTAATGTTCTTTCTCTGGTCCACGGTAATGTTCTGTCTCTGGTCCACGGTAATGTTCGATCTCTGGTCCACGATAATGTTCGGTTTCACGGTAATGTTCCGTCTCTGGTCCACGATAATGTTCTGTTTCGGTTTCACGGTAATGTTCCGTTTCTTGTCCACGATAATGTTCTGTTTCGGTTTCACGGTAATGTTCCGTCTCTGGTCCAGAGTAATGTTCCGTCTCTGGTCCACGATAATGTTGTGTTTCTGTTTCACGGTAATGTTCCGTTTGTGGTCCTTCATAATGTTCTGTTTCGGTTTCACGGTAATGTTCTGTCTCTGGTCCACGGTAATGTTCTGTGTCTGGTCCACGATAAAGTTCGGTTTCACGGTAATGTTCCGTCTCTGGTCCACGATAATGGACCGTCTTTGGTCCACGATAATGTTATGTTTCTGTTTCACGGCAATGTTCCGTATCTGGTCCACGATAATTTTGTGTTTCTGTTTCACGGTAATTTTCCGTTTCTGGTCCACGATAATGTTCTGTTTCGGTTTCACGGTAATGTTCTGTCTCTGGTCCACGATAATGTTCCGTTTCTGGTCCACGATAATGTTCTGTTTCTGTTTCACGGTAATGTTCCGTTTCTGGTCCATGATGATGTTCTGTTTCACGGTAATGTTCTGTCTCTGGTCCACAGTAATGTTCTGTCTCTGGTCCGCGGTAATGTTCTGTCTCTGGTCCACGGTAATGTTCGATCTCTGGTCCACGATAATGTTCGGTTTCACGGTAATGTTCCGTCTCTGGTCCACGATAATGTTCTGTTTCTGTTTCACGGTAATGTTCCGTTTCTGGTCCATGATAATATTCTTTTTCACTGTAATGTTCTGTCTCTGGTCCATGGTAATGTTCTGTCTCTGGTAAACGGTAATGTTCTGTCTCTGGTCCATGGAAATGTTCTGTCTCTGGTCCACGGTAATGTTCTGTCTCTGGTCCACGGTAATGTTCGATCTCTGGTCCACGATAATGTTCGGTTTCACGGTAATGTTCCGTCTCTGGTCCACGATAATGTTCTTTTTCTGTTGCACGGTAATGTTCCGTTTCTGGTCCATGATAATGTTCTTTTTCACGGTAATGTTCTGTCTCTGGTCCATGGTAATATTCTGTCTCTGGTCCACGGTAATGTTCTGTCTCTGGTCCACGGTAATGTTCTGTCTCTGGTAAACGGTAATGTTCTGTCTCTGGTCCACGGAAATGTTCTGTCTCTGGTCCACGGTAATGTTCTGTCTCTGGTCCACGGTAATGTTCTGTCTCTGGTAAACGGTAATGTTCTGTCTCTGGTCCACGGAAATGTTCTGTCTCTGGTCCACGGTAATGTTCGGTTTCACGGTAATGTTCGGTCTCTGGTCCACGGTAATGTTTGGTTTCACGGTAATGTTTGGTCTCTGGTCCACGATAGTGTTCGATTTCACGATTATGTTCGGTTTCACGATAATGTTCTGGTCCACGGTAATGTTCTTTCTCTGGTCAACGGTAATGTTCGATCTCTGGTCCACGATAATGTTCGGTTTCACGGTAATGTTCCGTCTCTGGTCCACAATAATGTTCTGTTTCGGTTTCACGGTAATGTTCCGTTTCTGGTCCACGATAATGTTCTGTTTCGGTTTCACGGTAATGTTCCGTCTCTGGTCCACGGTAATGTTCCGTCTCTGGTCCACGATAATGTTGTATTTCTGTTTCAAGGTAATGTTCTGTTTGTGGTCCTTGATAATGTTCTGTTTCACGGTAATGTTCTGTCTCTGGTCCACGGTAATGTTCTGTCTCTGGTCCACGGTAACGTTCTGTCTCTGGTCCACTGTAATGTTCTGTGTCTGGTCAACGATAATGTTCGGTTTCACGGTAATGTTCTGTCTCTGGTCCATGATAATGTTCCGTCTTTGGTCCACGATAATGTTCTCTTTCTGTTTCACGGTAATGTTCCGTTTCTCGTCCACGATAATGTTCTGTTTCAGTTTCACGGTAATGTTCCGTTTCTGGTCCACGATAATGTTCTGTTTCGGTTTCACTGTAATGTTCTGTCTCTGGTCCATGATAATGTTCCGTTTCTGGTCCACGATAATGTTCTGTTTCAGTTTCACGGTAATGTTCTGTTTCCGTTTCACGGTAATGTTCTGTCTCTGGTCCACGGTAATATTTTGTCTCTATTTCACGGTAATGTTCCGTCTCTGGTCCACGATAATGTTCGGTTTCACGGTAATGTTGGGTCTCTGGTCCACGATAATGTTCCGTTTCTGGTCCACGATAATGTTCTGTTTAGGTTTCACGGTAATGTTCCGTCTCTGGTCCACGATAATGTTCCGTCTCTGGTCCACGATAATGTTCTGTCTCTGGTCCACGATATTGTTCCGTTTCTGGTCCACGATAATGTTCTGTTTCGGTTTCACGGTAATGTTCTGTCTCTGGTCCACGGTAATGTTCCGTTTGTGGTCCACGATAATGTTCTGTTTCTGTTTCACCGTAATGTTCCGTTTCTGGTCCACGATAATGTTCTGTTTCGGTTTCACGGTAATGTTCTGTCTCTGGTCCACGGTAATGTTCCGTCTCTGGTCCACGATAATGTTCTGTTTCGGTTTCACGGTAATGTTCCGTTTATAGTCCACGATAATATTCGGTTTCGGTTTCACGGTAATGTTCCGTTTCTGGTCCACGGTAATGTTCTGTCTCTGGTCCACGGTAATGTTCTTTCTCTGGTCCACGGTAATGTTCTGTCTCTGGTCCATGGTAATGTTCGATCTCTGGTCCACGATAATGTTCGGTTTCACGGTAATGTTCCGTCTCTGGTCCACGATAATGTTTTGTTTCGGTTTCACGGTAATGTTCCGTTTCTGGTCCACGATAATGTTCTGTTTCGGTTTCACGGTAATGTTCCGTCTCTGGTCCAGAGTAATGTTCCGTCTCTGGTCCACGATAATGTTGTGTTTCTGTTTCACGGTAATGTTCCGTTTGTGGTCCTTCATAATGTTCTGTTTCACGATAATGTTCTGTCTCTGGTCCACGGTAATGTTCTGTCTCTGGTCCACGGTAATGTTCTGTCTCTGGTCCACGATAATGTTCCGTCTTTGGTCCACGATAATGTTCTGTTTCTGTTTCACGGTAATGTTCCGTTTCTGGTCCACGATAATTTTGTGTTTCTGTTTCACGGTAATGTTCCGTTTCTGGTCCACGATAATGTTCTGTTTCGGTTTCACGGTAATGTTCTGTCTCTGGTCCACGATAATGTTCCGTCTCTGGTCCACGATAATGTTCTGTCTCTGGTCCACGATAATGTTCTGTCTCTGGTCCACGATAATGTTCTGTTTCTGGTCCACGATAATGTTCTGTTTCAGTTTCACGGTAATGTTCTGTTTCCGTTTCACGGTAATCTTCTGTCTCTGGTCCATGGTAATGTTTTGTTTCTGTTTCACGGTAATGTTCCGTCTCTGGTCCACGATAATGTTCGGTTTCACGGTAATGTTCTGTCTCTGGTCCACGATAATGTTCCGTCTTTGGTCCACGATAATGTTCTGTTTCTGTTTCACGGTAATGTTCCGTTTCTGGTCCACGATAATTTTGTGTTTCTGTTTCACGGTAATGTTCCGTTTCTGGTCCACGATAATGTTCTGTTTCGGTTTCACGGTAATGTTCTGTCTCTGGTCCATGGTAATATTCTGTCTCTGGTCCACGGTAATGTTCGGTTTCAAGGTAAAGTTCGTTCTCTGGTCCACGGTAATGTTCTGTCTCTGGTCCACGGTAATGTTCTGTCTCTGGTAAACGGTAATGTTCTGTCTCTGGTCCACGGAAATGTTCTGTCTCTGGTCCACGGTAATGTTCTGTCTCTGGTCCACGGTAATGTTCGGTTTCACGGTAATGTACGGTCTCTGGTCCACGGTAATGTTCGGTTTCACGGTAATGTTTGGTCTCTGGTCCACGATAATATTCGGTTTCACGATTATGTTCGGTTTCACCATAATGTTCTGGTCCACGGTAATGTTCTGGTCCACGGTAATGTTCCGTCTCTGGTCCACAGTAATGTTCCGTATCTGGTCCATGGTAATGTTCGGTTTCACGGTAATGTTCCATTTCTGGTCCACGGTAATGTTCTGTCTCTGGTCCACGATAATGTTCGATTTCTGGTAGACGATAATGTTCGGTTTCACTGTAATGTTCCGTCTCTGGTCCACGATAATGTTCGGTTTCACGGTAATGTTCCATTTCTGGTCCACGGTAATGTTCTGTCTCTGGTCCACGATAATGTTCGATCTCTGGTCCACGATAATGTTCTGTTTCACGGTAATGTTCCGTCTCTGGTCCACGATAATTTTCTGTTTCGGTTTCACGGTAATGTTCTGTCTCTGGTCCATGATAATGTTCCGTTTCTGGTCTACGATAATGTTCTGTTTCAGTTTCACGGTAATGTTCCGTTTCTGGTCCACGATAATGTTCTGTTTCTGTTTCACGGTAATGTTCCGTTTCTGGTCCATGATAATGTTCGGTTTCACGGTAATGTTCCGTCTCTGGTCCACGATAATGTTCGGTTTCACGGTAATGTTCTGTTTCGGTTTCACGGTAATGTTCTGTCTCTGGTCCACGGTAATGTTCCGTTTCTGGTCTACGATAATGTTCTGTTTCAGTTTCACGGTAATGTTCCGTTTCTGGTCCAGGGTAATGTTCTGTCTCTGGTCCACGGTAATGTTGGATTTCTGGTCCACGATAATGTTCGGTTTCACGGTAATGTTCCGTCTCTGGTCCACGATAATGCTCTGTTTCTGTATCACGGTAATGTTCCGTTTCTGGTCCACGATAATTTTGTGTTTTGTTTCACGGTAATGTTCCGTTTCTGGTCCACGATAATGTTCCGTTTCACGGTAATGTTCTGTCTCTGGTCCACGGTAATGTTCTGTGTCTGGTCCACGATAATGTTCGGTTTCACGGTAATGTTCTGTCTCTGGTCCACGATAATGTTCCGTCTTTGGTCAACGATAATGTTCTGTCTCTGGTCCATGATAATGTTCCGTTTCTGGTCCACGATAATGTTCTGTTTCAGTTTCACGGTAATGTTCTGTTTCCGTTTCACGGTAATCTTCTCTCTCTGGTCCATGGTAATGTTTTGTTTCTGTTTCACGGTAATGTTCCGTCTCTGGTCCACGATAATGTTCGGTTTCACGGTAATGTTCTGTCTCTGGTCCACGATAATGTTCCGTCTTTGGTCCACGATAAGGTTCTGTTTCTGTTTCCCGGTAATGTTCCGTTTCTGGTCCACGATAATTTTGTGTTTCTGTTTCACGGTAATGTTCCGTTTCTGGTCCACGATAATGTTCTGTTTCGGTTTCAAGGTAAAGTTCGGTCGCTGGTCCACGGTAATGTTCTGTCTCTGGTCCACGGTAATGTTCTGTCTCTGGTAAACGGTAATGTTCTGTCTCTCGTCCACGGAAATGTTCTGTCTCAGGTCCACGGTAATGTTCTGTCTCTAGTCCACGGTAATGTTCGGTTTCACGGTAATGTTCGGTCTCTGGTCCACGGTAATGTTCGGTTTCACGGTAATGTTTGGTCTTTGGTCCACGATAATGTTCGGTTTCACGATTATGTTCGGTTTCACGATAATGTTCTGGTCCACGGTAATGTTCTGGTCCACGGTAATGTTCCGTCTCTGGTCCACAGTAATGTTCCGTATCTGGTCCATGGTAATGTTCGGTTTCACGGTAATGTTCCATTTCTGGTCCACGGTAATGTTCTGTCTCTGGTCCACGATAATGTTCGATTTCTGGTCGACGATAATGTTCGGTTTCACGGTAATGTTCCGTCTCTGGTCCACGATAATGTTCTGTTTCGGTTTCACGGTAATGTTCTGTCTCTGGTCCATAATAATGATCCTTTTCTGGTCCACGATAATGTTCTGTTTCAGTTTCACGGTAATGTTCCGTTTCTGGTCCACGATAATGTTCTGTTTCTGTTTCACGGTAATGTTCCGTTTCTGGTCCATGATAATGTTCGGTTTCACGGTAATGTTCTGTCTCTGGTCCATGGTAATGTTCTGTCTCTGGTCCACGGTAATGTTCGGTTTCAAGGTAAAGTTCGGTCTCTGGTCCACAGTAATGTTCTGTCTCTGGTCCGCAGTTATGTTCTGTCTGGTCCACGGTAATGTTCGATCTCTGGTCCACGATAATGTTCTGTTTCGGTTTCACGGTAATGTTCCGTTTCTGGTCCACGATAATGTTCTGTTTCGGTTTCACGGTAATGTTCCGTCTCTGGTCCACGATAATGTTCTGTTTCGGTTTCACGGTAATGTTCCGTTTCTGGTCCACGATAATTTTGTGTTTCTGTTTCACGGTAATGTTCCGTTTCTGGTCCACGATAATGTTCGGTTTCACGGTAATGTTCTGTCTCTGTTTCACGGTAATGTTCCGTTTCTGGTCCACGATAATGTTCGGTTTCACGGTAATGTTCTGTCTCTGGTCCACGGTAATATTCTGTGTCTGGTCCACGATAATGTTCGGTTTCACGGTAATGTTCCGTCTTTGGTCCACGATAATGTTCTGTTTCTGTTTCACGGTAATGTTCCGTTTCTGGTCCACGATAATGTTCTGTTTCGGTTTCACGGTAATGTTCTGTTTCCGTTTCACGGTAATGTTCTGTCTCTGGTCCACGGTAATATTTTGTCTCTATTTCACGGTAATGTTCCGTCTCTGGTCCACGGTAATGTTCGGTTTCACGGTAATGTTCCGTCTCTGGTCCACGATAATGTTGTGTTTCTGTTTCACCGTAATGTTCCGTTTCTGGTCCACGATAATGTTTTGTTTCTGGTCCACGATAATGTTCCGTTTCTGGTCCACGTTAATGTTCTGTTTAGGTTTCACGGTAATGTTCCGTCTCTGGTCCACGATAATGTTCCGTCTCTGGTCCATGATAATGTTCCGTTTCTGGTCCACGACAATGTTCTGTTTCGGTTTCACGGTAATGTTCCGTTTCTAGTACACGATAATGATCTGTTTCTGTTTCACGGTAATGTTCCGTTTCTGGTCCATGATAATGTACTGTTTCACGGTAATGTTCTGTCCCTGGTCCATGGTAATGTTCTGTCTCTGGTCCACGGTAATGTTCGGTTTCAAGGTAAAGTTCGGTCTCTGGTCCACAGTAATGTTCTGTCTCTGGTCCACGGTAATGTTCGGTCTCTGGTCCACGGTAATGTTCTATCTCTGGTCCACGGTAATGTTCTGTCTCTGGTCCACGGTAATGTTCGATCTCTGGTCCACGATAATGAACGGTTTCACGGTAATGTTCCGTCTCTGGTCCACGATAATGTTCTGTTCCGGTTTCACGGTAATGTTCCGTCTCTGGTCAAAGGTAAATGTTCCGTCTCTGGTCCACGAAAATGTTGTTTTTCTATTTCACGGTAATGTTCCGTTTCTGGTCCATGATAATGTTCTGTTTCACGGTAATGTTCCGTTTCCTGTCCATGATAATGTTCTTTTTCACGGTAATGTTCTGTCTCTGGTCCATGGTAATGTTCTGTCTCTGGTCCACGGTAAAGTTCGGTCTCTGGTCCACGATAATGTTGTTTTTCTATTTCACGGTAATGTTCCGTTTCTGGTCCATGATAATGTTCTGTTTCATGGTAATGTTCTGTCTCTGGTCCACGGTAACGTTCGGTTTCAAGGTAAAGTTCGGTCTCTGGTCCACAGTAATGTTCTGTCTCTGGTCCACGGTAATGTTCGATGTCTGGTCCACGATAATGTTCGGTTTCACGGTAATGTTCCGTCTCTGGTCCACGATTATGTTCTGTTTCGGTTTCACGGTAATGTTCCGTTTCTGGTCCACGGTAATGTTCGGTTTCAAGGTAAAGTTCGGTCTCTGGTCCACAGTAATGTTCTGTCTCTGGTCCACGGTAATGTTCGATGTCTGGTCCACGATAATGTTCGGTTTCACGGTAATGTTCCGTCTCTGGTCCACGATTATGTTCTGTTTCGGTTTCACGGTAATGTTCCGTTTCTGGTCCACGGTAATGTTCGGTTTCAAGGTAAAGTTCGGTCTCTGGTCCACGGTAATGTTCTGTCTCTGGTCCACGGTAATGTTCTGTCTCTGGTCCACGGTAATGTTTGATCTCTGGTCCACGATAATGTTGGGTTTCACGGTAATCTTCCGTCTCTGGTCCACGATAATGTTCTGTTTCGGTTTCACGGTAATGTTCCGTTTCTGGTGCACGGTAATGTTCTGTCTCTGGTCCACGGTAATGTTCTTTCTCTGGTCCACGGTAATGTTCCGTCTCTGGTCCACGGTAATGTTGTGTTTCTGTTTCACGGTAATGTTCCGTTTCTGGTCCTTGATAATGTTCTGTTTCACGGTAATGTTCTGTCTCTGGTCCATGGTAATGTTCTGTCTCTGGTCCACGGTAATGTTCTGTCTCTGGTCCACGGTAATGTTCGATCTCTGGTCCACGATAATGTTCGGTTTCACGGTAATGTTCCGTCTCTGGTCCACGATAATGTTCTGTTTCTGTATCACGGTAATGTTCCGTTTCTGGTCCACGATAATTTTGTGTTTCTGTTTCACGGTAATGTTCCGTTTCTGGTACACGATAATGTTCGGTTTCAAGGTAATGTCCTGTCTCTGGTCCACGATAATAATGTGTTTCTGTTTCACGGTAATGTTCCGTTTCTGGTCCACGATAATTTTGTGTTTCTGTTTCACGGTAATGTTCCGTTTCTGGTCCACGATAATGATCCGTCTCTGGTCCACGATAATGTTCTGTCTCTGGTCCACGATAATGTTCTGTCTCTGGTCCACGATAATGTTCCGTTTCTGGTCCACGATAATGTTCTGTTTCGGTTTCACGGTAATGTTGTGTCTCTGGTCCACGGTAATGTTCCGTTTCTGGTCCACGATAATGTTCTGTTTCGGTTTCACGGTAATGTTCCGTTTATAGTCCACGATAATGTTCTGTTTCGGTTTCACGGTAATGTTCCGTTTCTGGTCCACGGTAATGTTCTGTCTCTGGTCCATGGTAATGTTCTTTCTCTGGTCCACGGTAATGTTCTGTCTCTGGTCCACAGTAATGTTCGATCTCTGGTCCACGATAATGTTCGGTTTCACGGTAATGTTCAGTCTCTGGTCCACGATAATGTTCTGTTTCGGTTTCAAGGTAATGTTCCTTTTCTAGTCCACGATAATGTTCTGTTTCGGTTTCACGGTAATGTTCTGTCTCTGGTCCACGGTAATGTTGTGTTTCTGTTTCACGGTAATGTTCCGTTTCTGGTCCACGATAATGTTCTGTTTCACGGTAATGTTCTGTCTCTTGTCCATGGTAATGTTCTGTCTCTGGTCCACGGTAATGTTCTGTCTCTGGTCCACGGTAATGTTCGATCTCTGGTTCACGATAATGTTCGGTTTCACGGTAATGTTCCGTCTCTGGTCCACGATAATGTTCTGTTTCTGTATCACGGTAATTTTCATTTTCTGGTCCACGATAATTTTGTGTTTCTGTTTCACGGTAATGTTCTGTTTCGGTTTCACGGTAATGTTCTGTCTCTGGTCCACGATAATGTTCCGTCTCTGGTCCACGATAATGTTCTGTCTCTGGTCCACGATAATGTTCTGACTCTGGTCCACGATAATGTTCCGTTTCTGGTCCACGATAATGTTCTGTTTCGGTTTCACGGTAATGTTCCGTTTATAGTCCACGATAATGTTCTGTTTCGGTTTCACGGTAATGTTCCGTTTCTGGTCCACGATAATGTTCTGTTTCGGTTTCACGGTAATGTTCTGTTCCTGGTCCACGGTAATGTTCCGTTTCTGGTCCACGACAATGTTCTGTTTCGGTTTCACGGTAATGTTCCGTTTCTAGTACACGATAATGATCTGTTTCTGTTTCACGGTAATGTTCCGTTTCTGGTCCATGATAATGTACTGTTTCACGGTAATGTTCTGTCCCTGGTCCATGGTAATGTTCTGTCTCTGGTCCACGGTAATGTTCGGTTTCAAGGTAAAGTTCGGTCTCTGGTCCACAGTAATGTTCTGTCTCTGGTCCACGGTAATGTTCGGTCTCTGGTCCACGGTAATGTTCTATCTCTGGTCCACGGTAATGTTCTGTCTCTGGTCCACGGTAATGTTCGATCTCTGGTCCACGATAATGTTCAGTTTCACGGTAATGTTCCGTCTCTGGTCCACGATAATGTTCTGTTTCGGTTTCAAGGTAATGTTCCGTCTCTGGTCAAAGGTAATTTTCCGTCTCTGGTCCACGAAAATGTTGTGTTTCTGTTTCACGGTAATGTTCCGTTTCCTGTCCATGATAATGTTCTTTTTCACGGTAATGTCCTGTCTCTGGTCCATGGTAATGTTCTGTCTCTGGTCCACGGTAAAGTTCGGTCTCTGGTCCACGATAATGTTCGGTTTCACGGTAATGTTCCGTTTCCTGTCCATGATAATGTTCTTTTTCACGGTAATGTTGTGTTTCTGTTTCACGGTAATGTTCCGTTTCTGGTCCATGATAATGTTCTGTTTCATGGTAATGTTCTGTCTCTGGTCCACGGTAACGTTCGGTTTCAAGGTAAAGTTCGGTCTCTGGTCCACAGTAATGTTCTGTCTCTGGTCCACGGTAATGTTCGATGTCTGGTCCACGATAATGTTCGGTTTCACGGTAATGTTCCGTCTCTGGTCCACGATTATGTTCTGTTTCGGTTTCACGGTAATGTTCCGTTTCTGGTCCACGGTAATGTTCGGTTTCAAGGTAAAGTTCGGTTTCTGGTCCACAGTAATGTTCTGTCTCTGGTCCACGGTAATGTTCTGTCTCTGGTCCACGGTAATGTTCTGTCTCTGGTCCACGGTAATGTTCGATCTCTGGTCCACGATAATATTGGGTTTCACGGTAATCTTCCGTCTCTGGTCCACGATAATGTTCTGTTTCGGTTTCACGGTAATGTTCCGTTTCTGGTGCACGGTAATGTTCTGTCTCTGGTCCACGGTAATGTTCTTTCTCTGGTCCACGGTAATGTTCTGTCTCTGGTCCACGGTAATGTTGTGTTTCTGTTTCACGGTAATGTTCCGTTTCTGGTCCTTGATAATGTTCTGTTTCACGGTAATGTTCTGTCTCTGGTCCATGGTAATGTTCTGTCTCTGGTCCACGGTAATGTTCTGTCTCTGGTCCACGGTAATGTTCGATCTCTGGTCCACGATAATGTTCGGTTTCACGGTAATGTTCCGTCTCTGGTCCACGATAATGTTCTGTTTCTGTATCACGGTAATGTTCCGTTTCTGGTCCACGATAATTTTGTGTTTCTGTTTCACGGTAATGTTCCGTTTCTGGTCCACGATAATGTTCGGTTTAAAGGTAATGTCCTGTCTCTGGTCCACGATAATAATGTGTTTCTGTTTCACGGTAATGTTCCGTTTCTGGTCCACGATAATTTTGTGTTTCTGTTTCACGGTAATGTTCCGTTTCTGGTCCACGATAATGTTCCGTCTCTGGTCCACGATAATGTTCTGTTTCGGTTTCACGGTAATGTTCCGTTTATAGTCCACGATAATGTTCTGTTTCGGTTTCACGGTAATGTTCCGTTTCTGGTCCACGGTAATGTTCTGTCTCTGGTCCACGATAATGTTCTTTCTCTGGTCCACGGTAATGTTCTGTCTCTGGTCCACAGTAATGTTCGATCTCTGGTCCACGATAATGTTCGGTTTCACGGTAATGTTCAGTCTCTGGTCCACGATAATGTTCTGTTTCGGTTTCACGGTAATGTTCCGTTTCTGGTCCACGATAATGTTCTGTTTCGGTTTCACGGTAATGTTCTGTCTCTGGTCCACGGTAATGTTGTGTTTCTGTTTCACGGTAATGTTCCGTTTCTGGTCCTTGATAATGTTCTGTTTCACGGTAATGTTCTGTCTCTTGTCCATGGTAATGTTCTGTCTCTGGTCCACGGTAATGTTCTGTCTCTGGTCCACGGTAATGTTCGATCTCTGGTCCACGATAATGTTCGGTTTCACGGTAATGTTCCGTCTCTGGTCCACGATAATGTTCTGTTTCTGTATCACAGTAATTTTCAGTTTCTGGTCCACGATAATTTTGTGTTTCTGTTTCACGGTAATGTTCCGTTTCTGGTCCACGATAATGTTCAGTTTCAAGGTAATGTCCTGTCTCTGGTCCACGATAATAATGTGTTTCTGTTTCACGGTAATGTTCCGTTTCTGGTCCACGATAATTTTGTGTTTCTGTTTCACGGTAATGTTCCGTTTCTGGTCCACGATAATGTTCTGTTTCGGTTTCACGGTAATGTTCCGTTTATAGTCCACGATAATGTTCTGTTTCGGTTTCACGGTAATGTTCCGTTTCTGGTCCACGGTAATGTTCTTTCTCTGGTCCACGGTAATGTTCTGTCTCTGGTCCACGGTAATGTTCGATCTCTGGTCCACGATAATGTTCGGTTTCACGGTAATGTTCCGTCTCTGGTCCACGATAATGTTCTGTTTCGGTTTCACGGTAATGTTCCGTTTCTTGTCCACGATAATGTTCTGTTTCGGTTTCACGGTAATGTTCCGTCTCTGGTCCAGAGTAATGTTCCGTCTCTGGTCCACGATAATGTTGTGTTTCTGTTTCACGGTAATGTTCCGTTTGTGGTCCTTCATAATGTTCTGTTTCGGTTTCACGGTAATGTTCTGTCTCTGGTCCACGGTAATGTTCTGTGTCTGGTCCACGATAAAGTTCGGTTTCACGGTAATGTTCGATCTCTGGTCCACGATAATGTTCGGTTTCACGGTAATGTTCCGTCTCTGGTCCACGATAATGTTCTGTTTCTGTTTCACGGTAATGTTCCGTTTCTGGTCCATGATAATATTCTTTTTCACTGTAATGTTCTGTCTCTGGTCCATGGTAATGTTCTGTCTCTGGTAAACGGTAATGTTCTGTCTCTGGTCCATGGAAATGTTCTGTCTCTGGTCCACGGTAATGTTCTGTCTCTGGTCCACGGTAATGTTCGATCTCTGGTCCACGATAATGTTCGGTTTCACGGTAATGTTCCGTCTCTGGTCCACGATAATGTTCTTTTTCTGTTGCACGGTAATGTTCCGTTTCTGGTCCATGATAATGTTCTTTTTCACGGTAATGTTCTGTCTCTGGTCCATGGTAATATTCTGTCTCTGGTCCACGGTAATGTTCTGTCTCTGGTCCACGGTAATGTTCTGTCTCTGGTAAACGGTAATGTTCTGTCTCTGGTCCACGGAAATCTTCTGTCTCTGGTCCACGGTAATGTTCTGTCTCTGGTCCACGGTAATGTTCTGTCTCTGGTAAACGGTAATGTTCTGTCTCTGGTCCACGGAAATGTTCTGTCTCTGGTCCACGGTAATGTTCGGTTTCACGGTAATGTTCGGTCTCTGGTCCACGGTAATGTTCGGTTTCACGGTAATGTTTGGTCTCTGGTCCACGATAGTGTTCGATTTCACGATTATGTTCGGTTTCACGATAATGTTCTGGTCCACGGTAATGTTCTTTCTCTGGTCAACGGTAATGTTCGATCTCTGGTCCACGATAATGTTCGGTTTCACGGTAATGTTCCGTCTCTGGTCCACAATAATGTTCTGTTTCGGTTTCACGGTAATGTTCCGTTTCTGGTCCACGATAATGTTCTGTTTCGGTTTCACGGTAATGTTCCGTCTCTGGTCCACGGTAATGTTCCGTCTCTGGTCCACGATAATGTTGTATTTCTGTTTCAAGGTAATGTTCTGTTTGTGGTCCTTGATAATGTTCTGTTTCACGGTAATGTTCTGTCTCTGGTCCACGGTAATGTTCTGTCTCTGGTCCACGGTAACGTTCTGTCTCTGGTCCACTGTAATGTTCTGTGTCTGGTCAACGATAATGTTCGGTTTCACGGTAATGTTCTGTCTCTGGTCCATGATAATGTTCCGTCTTTGGTCCACGATAATGTTCGGTTTCACGGTAATGTTCCGTCTCTGGTCCACAATAATGTTCTCTTTCTGTTTCACGGTAATGTTCCGTTTCTCGTCCACGATAATGTTCTGTTTCTGTTTCACGGTAATGTTCCGTTTCTGGTCCACGATAATGTTCTGTTTCGGTTTCACTGTAATGTTCTGTCTCTGGTCCATGATAATGTTCCATTTCTGGTCCACGATAATGTTCTGTTTCAGTTTCACGGTAATGTTCTGTTTCCGTTTCACGGTAATGTTCTGTCTCTGGTCCACGGTAATATTTTGTCTCTATTTCACGGTAATGTTCCGTCTCTGGTCCACGATAATGTTCGGTTTCACGGTAATGTTCGGTCTCTGGTCCACGATAATGTTCCGTTTCTGGTCCACGATAATGTTCTGTTTAGGTTTCACGGTAATGTTCCGTCTCTGGTCCACGATAATGTTCCGTCTCTGGTCCACGATAATGTTCTGTCTCTGGTCCACGATAATGTTCCGTTTCTGGTCCACGATAATGTTCTGTTTCGGTTTCACGGTAATGTTCTGTCTCTGGTCCACGGTAATGTTCCGTTTGTGGTCCACGATAATGTTCTGTTTCTGTTTCACCGTAATGTTCCGTTTCTGGTCCACGATAATGTTCTGTTTCGGTTTCACGGTAATGTTCTGTCTCTGGTCCACGGTAATGTTCCGTCTCTGGTCCACGATAATGTTCTGTTTCGGTTTCACGGTAATGTTCCGTTTATAGTCCACGATAATATTCGGTTTCGGTTTCACGGTAATGTTCCGTTTCTGGTCCACGGTAATGTTCTGTCTCTGGTCCACGGTAATGTTCTTTCTCTGGTCCACGGTAATGTTCTGTCTCTGGTCCATGGTAATGTTCGATCTCTGGTCCACGATAATGTTCGGTTTCACGGTAATTTTCCGTCTCTGGTCCACGATAATGTTTTGTTTCGGTTTCACGGTAATGTTCCGTTTCTGGTCCACGATAATGTTCTGTTTCGGTTTCACGGTAATGTTCCGTCTCTGGTCCAGAGTAATGTTCCGTCTCTGGTCCACGATAATGTTGTGTTTCTGTTTCACGGTAATGTTCCGTTTGTGGTCCTTCATAATGTTCTGTTTCACGATAATGTTCTGTCTCTGGTCCACGGTAATGTTCTGTCTCTGGTCCACGGTAATGTTCTGTCTCTGGTCCACGATAATGTTCCGTCTTTGGTCCACGATAATGTTCTGTTTCTGTTTCACGGTAATGTTCCGTTTCTGGTCCACGATAATTTTGTGTTTCTGTTTCACGGTAATGTTCCGTTTCTTGTCCACGATAATGTTCTGTTTCGGTTTCACGGTAATGTTCTGTCTCTGGTCCACGATAATGTTCCGTCTCTGGTCCACGATAATGTTCTGTCTCTGGTCCACGATAATGTTCTGTCTCTGGTCCACGATAATGTTCCGTTTCTGGTCCACGATAATGTTCTGTTTCGGTTTCACGGTAATGTTGTGTCTCTGGTCCACGGTAATGTTCCGTTTCTGGTCCACGATAATGTTCTGTTTCGGTTTCACGGTAATGTTCCGTTTATAGTCCACGATAATGTTCTGTTTCGGTTTCACGGTAATGTTCCGTTTCTGGTCCACGGTAATGTTCTGTCTCTGGTCCACGGTAATGTTCTTTCTCTGGTCCACGGTAATGTTCTGTCTCTGGTCCATGGTAATGTTCGATCTCTGGTCCACGATAATGTTCTGTTTCGGTTTCACGGTAATGTTCCGTTTCTGGTCCACGGTAATGTTCTGTCTCTGGTCCACGGTAATGTTCTGTCTCTGGTAAACGGTAATGTTCCGTTTCTGGTCCATGATAATATTCTGTTTCACGGTAATGTCCGGTTTGTGGTCCTTCATAATGTTCTGTTTCACGGTAATGTTCTGTCTCTGGTCCACGGTAATGTTCTGTCTCTGGTCCACGGTAATGTTCTGTCTCTGGTCCACGGTAATGTTCGATCTCTGGTCCACCATAATGTTCGGTTTCACGGTAATGTTCCGTCTCTGGTCCACGATAATGTTCTGTTACTGTATCACGGTAATGTTCCGTTTCTGGTCCACGATAATGTTCGGTTTCACGGTAATGTTCTGTCTCTGGTCCACGGTAATGTTCTGTGTCTGGTCCACGATAATGTTCGGTTTCACGGTAATGTTCCGTCACTGGTCCACGATAATGGACCGTCTTTGGTCCACGATAATGTTATGTTTCTGTTTCACGGTAATGTTCCGTTTCTGGTCCACGATAATTTTGTGTTTCTGTTTCACGGTAATGTTCCGTTTCTGGTCCACGATAATGTTCTGTTTCGGTTTCACGGTAATGTTCTGTCTCTGGTCCACGATAATGTTCCGTTTCTGGTCCATGATAATGTTCTTTTTCAGTTTCACGGTAATGCTCCGTTTCTGGTCCACGATAATGTTCTGTTTCTGTTTCACGGTAATGTTCCGTTTCTGGTCCATGATAATGTTCTGTTTCACGGTAATGTTCTATCTCTGGTCCATGGTAATGTTCTGTCTCTGGTCAACGGTAATGTTCGGTTTGAAGGTAAAGTTCGGTCTCTGGTCCACAGTAATGTTCTTTCTCTGGTCCGCGGTAATGTTCTGTCTCTGGTCCACGGTAATGTTCGATCTCTGGTCCACGATAATGTTCGGTTTCACGGTAATGTTCCGTCTCTGGTCCACGATAATGTTCTGTTTCTGTTTCACGGTAATGTTCCGTTTCTGGTCCATGATAATATTCTTTTTCACTGTAATGTTCTGTCTCTGGTCCATGGTAATGTTCTGTCTCTGGTAAACGGTAATGTTCTGTCTCTGGTCCATGGAAATGTTCTGTCTCTGGTCCACGGTAATGTTCTGTCTCTGGTCCACGGCAATGTTCGATCTCTGGTCCACGATAATGTTCGGTTTCACGGTAATGTTCCGTCTCTGGTCCACGATAATGTTCTGTTTCGGTTTCCCGGTAATGTTCTGTCTCTGGTCCACGGTAATGTTCTGTGTCTGGTCCACGATAATGTTCTTTTTCTGTTGCACGGTAATGTTCCGTTTCTGGTCCATGATAATGTTTTTTTTCACGGTAATGTTCTGTCTCTGGTCCATGGTAATATTCTGTCTCTGGTCCATGGTAATATTCTGTCTCTGGTCCACGGTAATGTTCTGTCTCTGGTAAACGGTAATGTTCCGTTTCTGGTCCATGATAATATTCTTTTTCACTGTAATGTTCTGTCTCTGGTCCATGGTAATGTTCTGTCTCTGGTAAACGGTAATGTTCTGTCTCTGGTCCATGGAAATGTTCTGTCTCTGGTCCACGGTAATGTTCTGTCTCTGGTCCACGGCAATGTTCGATCTCTGGTCCACGATAATGTTCGGTTTCACGGTAATGTTCCGTCTCTGGTCCACGATAATATTCTGTTTCTGTATCACGGTAATGTTCCGTTTCTGGTCCACGATAATTTTGTGTTTCTGTTTCACGGTAATGTTCTGTTTCTGGTCCACGATAATGTTCGGTTTCACGGTAATGTTCTGTCTCTGGTCAACGGTAATGTTCGGTTTCAAGGTAAAGTTCGGTCTCTGGTCCACAGTAATGTTCTTTCTCTGGTCCGCGGTAATGTTCTGTCTCTGGTCCACGGTAATGTTCGATCTCTGGTCCACGATAATGTTCGGTTTCACGGTAATGTTCCGTCTCTGGTCCACGATAATGTTCTGTTTCTGTTTCACGGTAATGTTCCGTTTCTGGTCCATGATAATATTCTTTTTCACTGTAATGTTCTGTCTCTGGTCCATGGTAATGTTCTGTCTCTGGTAAACGGTAATGTTCTGTCTCTGGTCCATGGAAATGTTCTGTCTCTGGTCCACGGTAATGTTCTGTCTCTGGTCCACGGCAATGTTCGATCTCTGGTCCACGATAATGTTCGGTTTCACGGTAATGTTCCGTCTCTGGTCCACGATAATGTTCTGTTTCGGTTTCCCGGTAATGTTCTGTCTCTGGTCCACGGTAATGTTCTGTGTCTGGTCCACGATAATGTTCTTTTTCTGTTGCACGGTAATGTTCCGTTTCTGGTCCATGATAATGTTCTTTTTCACGGTAATGTTCTGTCTCTGGTCCATGGTAATATTCTGTCTCTGGTCCACGGTAATGTTCTGTCTCTGGTCCACGGTAATGTTCTGTCTCTGGTAAACGGTAATGTTCCGTTTCTGGTCCATGATAATATTCTTTTTCACTGTAATGTTCTGTCTCTGGTCCATGGTAATGTTCTGTCTCTGGTAAACGGTAATGTTCTGTCTCTGGTCCATGGAAATGTTCTGTCTCTGGTCCACGGTAATGTTCTGTCTCTGGTCCACGGCAATGTTCGATCTCTGGTCCACGATAATGTTCGGTTTCACGGTAATGTTCCGTCTCTGGTCCACGATAATGTTCTGTCTCTGTATCACGGTAATGTTCCGTTTCTGGTCCACGATAATTTTGTGTTTCTGTTTCACGGTAATGTTCTGTTTCTGGTCCACGATAATGTTCGGTTTCACGGTAATGTTCTGTCTCTGGTCCACGGTAATGTTCTGTGTCTGGTCCACGATAATGTTCGGTTTCACGGTAATGTTCCGTCACTGGTCCACGATAATGGACCGTCTTTGGTCCACGATAATGTTATGTTTCTGTTTCACGGTAATGTTCCGTTTCTGGTCCACGATAATTTTGTGTTTCTGTTTCACGGTAATGTTCCGTTTCTGGTCCACGATAATGTTCTGTTTCGGTTTCACGGTAATGTTCTGTCTCTGGTCCACGATAATGTTCCGTTTCTGGTCCACGATAATGTTCTGTTTCAGTTTCACGGTAATGCTCCGTTTCTGGTCCACGATAATGTTCTGTTTCTGTTTCACGGTAATGTTCCGTTTCTGGTCCTTGATAATGTTCTGTTTCACGGTAATGTTTTGTCTCTGGTCCATGGTAATGTTCTGTCTCTGGTCAACGGTAATGTTCGGTTTCAAGGTAAAGTTCGGTCTCTGGTCCACAGTAATGTTCTTTCTCTGGTCCGCGGTAATGTTCTGTCTCTGGTCCACGGTAATGTTCGATCTCTGGTCCACGATAATGTTCGGTTTCACGGTAATGTTCCGTCTCTGGTCCACGATAATGTTCTGTTTCTGTTTCACGGTAATGTTCCGTTTCTGGTCCATGATAATATTCTTTTTCACTGTAATGTTCTGTCTCTGGTCCATGGTAATGTTCTGTCTCTGGTAAACGGTAATGTTCTGTCTCTGGTCCATGGAAATGTTCTGTCTCTGGTCCACGGTAATGTTCTGTCTCTGGTCCACGGCAATGTTCGATCTCTGGTCCACGATAATGTTCGGTTTCACGGTAATGTTCCGTCTCTGATCCACGATAATGTTCTGTTTCGGTTTCACGGTAATGTTCTGTCTCTGGTCAACGGTAATGTTCGGTTTCAAGGTAAAGTTCGGTCTCTGGTCCACAGTAATGTTCTTTCTCTGGTCCGCGGTAATGTTCTGTCTCTGGTCCACGGTAATGTTCGATCTCTGGTCCACGATAATGTTCGGTTTCACGGTAATGTTCCGTCTCTGGTCCACGATAATGTTCTGTTTCTGTTTCACGGTAATGTTCCGTTTCTGGTCCATGATAATATTCTTTTTCACTGTAATGTTCTGTCTCTGGTCCATGGTAATGTTCTGTCTCTGGTAAACGGTAATGTTCTGTCTCTGGTCCATGGAAATGTTCTGTCTCTGGTCCACGGTAATGTTCTGTCTCTGGTCCACGGCAATGTTCGATCTCTGGTCCACGATAATGTTCGGTTTCACGGTAATGTTCCGTCTCTGGTCCACGATAATGTTCTGTTTCGGTTTCCCGGTAATGTTCTGTCTCTGGTCCACGGTAATGTTCTGTGTCTGGTCCACGATAATGTTCTTTTTCTGTTGCACGGTAATGTTCCGTTTCTGGTCCATGATAATGTTCTTTTTCACGGTAATGTTCTGTCTCTGGTCCATGGTAATATTCTGTCTCTGGTCCACGGTAATGTTCTGTCTCTGGTCCACGGTAATGTTCTGTCTCTGGTAAACGGTAATGTTCCGTTTCTGGTCCATGATAATATTCTTTTTCACTGTAATGTTCTGTCTCTGGTCCATGGTAATGTTCTGTCTCTGGTAAACGGTAATGTTCTGTCTCTGGTCCATGGAAATGTTCTGTCTCTGGTCCACGGTAATGTTCTGTCTCTGGTCCACGGCAATGTTCGATCTCTGGTCCACGATAATGTTCGGTTTCACGGTAATGTTCCGTCTCTGGTCCACGATAATGTTCTGTCTCTGTATCACGGTAATGTTCCGTTTCTGGTCCACGATAATTTTGTGTTTCTGTTTCACGGTAATGTTCTGTTTCTGGTCCACGATAATGTTCGGTTTCACGGTAATGTTCTGTCTCTGGTCCACGGTAATGTTCTGTGTCTGGTCCACGATAATGTTCGGTTTCACGGTAATGTTCCGTCACTGGTCCACGATAATGGACCGTCTTTGGTCCACGATAATGTTATGTTTCTGTTTCACGGTAATGTTCCGTTTCTGGTCCACGATAATTTTGTGTTTCTGTTTCACGGTAATGTTCCGTTTCTGGTCCACGATAATGTTCTGTTTCGGTTTCACGGTAATGTTCTGTCTCTGGTCCACGATAATGTTCCGTTTCTGGTCCACGATAATGTTCTGTTTCAGTTTCACGGTAATGCTCCGTTTCTGGTCCACGATAATGTTCTGTTTCTGTTTCACGGTAATGTTCCGTTTCTGGTCCTTGATAATGTTCTGTTTCACGGTAATGTTTTGTCTCTGGTCCATGGTAATGTTCTGTCTCTGGTCAACGGTAATGTTCGGTTTCAAGGTAAAGTTCGGTCTCTGGTCCACAGTAATGTTCTTTCTCTGGTCCGCGGTAATGTTCTGTCTCTGGTCCACGGTAATGTTCGATCTCTGGTCCACGATAATGTTCGGTTTCACGGTAATGTTCCGTCTCTGGTCCACGATAATGTTCTGTTTCTGTTTCACGGTAATGTTCCGTTTCTGGTCCATGATAATATTCTTTTTCACTGTAATGTTCTGTCTCTGGTCCATGGTAATGTTCTGTCTCTGGTAAACGGTAATGTTCTGTCTCTGGTCCATGGAAATGTTCTGTCTCTGGTCCACGGTAATGTTCTGTCTCTGGTCCACGGCAATGTTCGATCTCTGGTCCACGATAATGTTCGGTTTCACGGTAATGTTCCGTCTCTGGTCCACGATAATGTTCTGTTTCGGTTTCCCGGTAATGTTCTGTCTCTGGTCCACGGTAATGTTCTGTGTCTGGTCCACGATAATGTTCTTTTTCTGTTGCACGGTAATGTTCCGTTTCTGGTCCATGATAATGTTCTTTTTCACGGTAATGTTCTGTCTCTGGTCCATGGTAATATTCTGTCTCTGGTCCACGGTAATGTTCTGTCTCTGGTCCACGGTAATGTTCTGTCTCTGGTAAACGGTAATGTTCTGTCTCTGGTCCACGGAAATGTTCTGTCTCTGGTCCACGGTAATGTTCTGTCTCTGGTCCACGGTAATGTTCTGTCTCTGGTAAACGGTAATGTTCTGTCTCTGGTCCACGGAAATGTTCTGTCTCTGGTCCACGGTAATGTTCTGTCTCTGGTCCACGGTAATGTTCCGTTTCACGGTAATGTTCGGTCTCTGGTCCACGGTAATGTTCGGTTTCACGGTAATGTTTGGTCTCTGGTCCACGATAATGTTCGGTTTCACGATTATGTTCGGTTTCACGATAATGTTCTGGTCCACGGTAATGTTCTGGTCCACGGTAATGTTCCGTCTCTGGTCCACAGTAATGTTCCTTATCTGGTCCATGGTAATGTTCGGTTTCACGGTAATGTTCCATTTCTGGTCCACGGTAATGTTCTGTCTCTGGTCCACGATAATGTTCGATTTCTGGTCGACGATAATGTTCGGTTTCACGGTAATGTTCCGTCTCTGGTCCACGATAATGTTCGGTTTCACGGTAATTTTCCATTTCTGCTCCACGGTAATGTTCCGTCTCTGGTCCAAGATAATGTTCTGTTTCGGTTTCACGGTAATGTTCTGTCTCTGGTCCATGATAATGTTCCGTTTCTGGTCCACGATAATGTTCTGTTTCAGTTTCACGGTAATGTTCCGTTTCTGGTCCACGATAATGTTCTGTTTCTGTTTCACGGTAATGTTCCGTTTCTGGTCCATGATAATGTTCTGTTTCACGGTAATGTTCTGTCTCTGGTCCATGGTAATGTTCTGTCTCTGGTCCACGGTAATGTTCGGTTTCAAGGTAAAGTTCGGTCTCTGGTCCACAGTAATGTTCTGTCTCTGGTCCGCAGTAATGTTCTGTCTCTG
The DNA here is from genome assembly GCF_036924035.1 of Leuresthes tenuis. Classification (NCBI taxonomy): domain Eukaryota; kingdom Metazoa; phylum Chordata; class Actinopteri; order Atheriniformes; family Atherinopsidae; genus Leuresthes; species Leuresthes tenuis. The sequence goes on along the minus strand of NW_027325413.1, from coordinate 166,699 downwards.
GTCCACGGTAATGTTCGATCTCTGGTCCACGATAATGTTTGGTTTCACGGTAATGTTCCGTTTCTGGTCCATGATAATGTTCTGTTTCACGGTAATGTTCTGTCTCTGGTCCATGGTAATGTTCTGTCTCTGGTCCACGGTAATGTTCGGTTTCAAGGTAAAGTTCGGTCTCTGGTCCACAGTAATGTTCTGTCTCTGGTCCATGGTAATGTTCTGTCTCTGGTCCACGGTAATGTTCGGTTTCAAGGTAAAGTTCGGTCTCTGGTCCACAGTAATGTTCTGTCTCTGGTCCGCAGTAATGTTCTGTCTCTGGTCCACGGTAATGTTCGATCTCTGGTCCACGATAATGTTTGGTTTCACGGTAATGTTCCGTTTCTGGTCCATGATAATGTTCTGTTTCACGGTAATGTTCTGTCTCTGGTCCATGGTAATGTTCTGTCTCTGGTCCACGGTAATGTTCGGTTTCAAGGTAAAGTTCGGTCTCTGGTCCACAGTAATGTTCTGTCTCTGGTCCGCAGTAATGTTCTGTCTCTGGTCCACGGTAATGTTCGATCTCTGGTCCACGATAATGTTCGGTTTCACGGTAATGTTCCGTCTCTGGTCCACGATAATGTTCTGTTTCGGTTTCACGATAATGTTCCGTTTCTGGTCAACGATAATGTTCTGTTTCGGTTTCACGGTAATGTTCTGTTTCCGTTTCACGGTAATGTTCTGTCTCTGGTCCACGGTAATATTTTGTCTCTATTTCACGGTAATGTTCTGTCTCTGGTCCACGATAATGTTCGGTTTCACGGTAATGTTCCGTCTCTGGTCCACGATAATGTTGTGTTTCTGTTTCACCGTAATGTTCCGTTTCTGGTCCACGATAATGTTTTGTTTCTGGTCCACGATAATGTTCCGTTTCTGGTCCACGATAATGTTCTGCTTAGGTTTCACGGTAATGTTCCGTCTCTGGTCCACGATAATGTTCCGTCTCTGGTCCACGATAATGTTCCGTTTCTGGTCCACGATAATGTTCTGTTTCGGTTTCACGGTAATGTTCTGTCTCTGGTCCACGGTAATGTTCCGTTTCTGGTCCACGATAATGTTCTGTTTCGGTTTCACGGTAATGTTCCGTTTCTAGTACACGATAATGATCTGTTTCTTTTTCACGGTAATGTTCCGTTTCTGGTCCATGATAATGTTCTGTTTCACGGTAATGTTCTGTCCCTGGTCCATGGTAATGTTCTGTCTCTGGTCCACGGTAATGTTCGGTTTCAAGGTAAAGTTCGGTCTCTGGTCCACAGTAATGTTCTGTCTCTGGTCCACGGTAATGTTCGGTCTCTGGTCCACGGTAATGTTCTATCTCTGGTCCACGGTAATGTTCTGTCTCTGGTCCATGGTAATGTTCGGTTTCACGGTAATGTTCGGTCTCTGGTCCACGGTAATGTTCGGTTTCACGGTAATGTTTGGTCTCTGGTCCACGATAATGTTCGGTTTCACGATTATGTTCGGTTTCACGATAATGTTCTGGTCCACGGTAATGTTCTGGTCCACGGTAATGTTCCGTCTCTGGTCCACAGTAATGTTCCGTATCTGGTCCACGGTAATGTTCTGTCTCTGGTCCACCATAATGTTCTGTCTCTGGTCCACGGTAATGTTTTGTCTCTGGTCCACGGTAATGTTCTGTCTCTGGTCCACGGTAATGTTCGATCTCTGGTCCACGATAATGTTCGGTTTCACGGTAATGTTCCGTCTCTGGTCCACGATAATGTTCTGTTTCTGTATCACAGTAATGTTCCGTTTCTGGTCCACGATAATTTTGTGTTTCTGTTTCACGGTAATATTCTGTGTCTGGTCCACGATAATGTTCGGTTTCACGGTAATGTTCCGTCTCTCGTCCACGATAATGTTCCGTCTTTGGTCCACGATAATGTTCTGTTTCTGTTTCACGGTAATGTTCCGTTTCTGGTCCACGATAATGTTCTGTTTCGGTTTCACTGTAATGTTCTGTCTCTGGTCCATGATAATGTTCCGTTTCTGGTCCACGATAATGTTCTGTTTCAGTTTCACGGTAATGTTCTGTTTCCGTTTCACGGTAATTTTCTGTCTCTGGTCCACGGTAATATTTTGTCTCTATTTCACGGTAATGTTCTGTCTCTGGTCCACGATAATGTTCGGTTTCACGGTAATGTTCCGTCTCTGGTCCACGATAATGTTGTGTTTCTGTTTCACCGTAATGTTCCGTTTCTGGTCCACGATAATGTTTTGTTTCTGGTCCACGATAATGTTCCGTTTCTGGTCCACGATAATGTTCTGCTTAGGTTTCACGGTAATGTTCCGTCTCTGGTCCACGATAATGTTCCGTCTCTGGTCCACGATAATGTTCCGTTTCTGGTCCACGATAATGTTCTGTTTCGGTTTCACGGTAATGTTCTGTCTCTGGTCCACGGTAATGTTCCGTTTCTGGTCCACGATAATGTTCTGTTTCGGTTTCACGGTAATGTTCCGTTTCTAGTACACGATAATGATCTGTTTCTTTTTCACGGTAATGTTCCGTTTCTGGTCCATGATAATGTTCTGTTTCACGGTAATGTTCTGTCCCTGGTCCATGGTAATGTTCTGTCTCTGGTCCACGGTAATGTTCGGTTTCAAGGTAAAGTTCGGTCTCTGGTCCACAGTAATGTTCTGTCTCTGGTCCACGGTAATGTTCGGTCTCTGGTCCACGGTAATGTTCTATCTCTGGTCCACGGTAATGTTCTGTCTCTGGTCCACGGTAATGTTCGGTTTCACGGTAATGTTCGGTCTCTGGTCCACGGTAATGTTCGGTTTCACGGTAATGTTTGGTCTCTGGTCCACGATAATGTTCGGTTTCACGATTATGTTCGGTTTCACGATAATGTTCTGGTCCACGGTAATGTTCTGGTCCACGGTAATGTTCCGTCTCTGGTCCACAGTAATGTTCCGTATCTGGTCCACGGTAATGTTCTGTCTCTGGTCCACGATAATGTTCGATTTCTGGTCGACGATAATGTTTGGTTTCACGGTAATGTTCCGTCTCTGGTCCACGATAATGTTCGGTTTCACGGTAATGTTCCATTTCTGGTCCACGGTAATGTTCTGTCTCTGGTCCACGATAATGTTCGATCTCTGGTCCACGATAATGTTCGGTTTCACGGTAATGTTCCGTCTCTGGTCCATGATAATGTTCTGTTTCAGTTTCACGGTAATGTTCTGTCTCTGGTCCACGATAATGTTCCGTCTCTGGTCCACGATAATATTCTGTCTCTGGTCCACGATAATGTTCCGTTTCTGGTCCACGATAATGTTCCGTTTCTGGTCCACGATAATGTTCTGTTTCGGTTTCACGGTAATGTTGTGTCTCTGGTCCACGGTAATGTTCCGTTTCTGGTCCACGATAATGTTCCGTTTCTGGTCCACGATAATGTTCTGTTTCGGTTTCACGGTAATGTTCTGTCTCTGGTCCACGATAATATTCTGTCTCTGGTACACGATAATGTTCCGTTTCTGGTCCACGATAATGTTCTGTTTCGGTTTCACGGTAATGTTGTGTCTCTGGTCCACGGTAATGTTCCGTTTCTGGTCCACGATAATGTTCTGTTTCGGTTTCACGGTAATGTCCCGTTTGTGGTCCTTCATATTGTTCTGTTTCACGGTAATGTTCTGTCTCTGGTCCACGGTAATGTTCTGTCTCTGGTCCACGGTAATGTTCTGTCTCTGGTCCACGGTAATATTCTGTCTCTGGTCCACGGTAATGTTCTGTCTCTGGTAAACGGTAATGTTCTGTCTCTGGTCCACGGAAATGTTCTGTCTCTGGTCCACGGTAATGTTCTGTCTCTGGTCCACGGTAATGTTCTGTCTCTGGTAAACGGTAATGTTCTGTCTCTGGTCCACGGAAATGTTCTGTCTCTGGTCCACGGTAATGTTCTGTCTCTGGTCCACGGTAATGTTCGGTTTCACGGTAATGTTCGGTCTCTGGTCCACGGTAATGTTCGGTTTCACGGTAATGTTTGGTCTCTGGTCCACGATAATGTTCGGTTTCACGATTATGTTCGGTTTCACGATAATGTTCCATCTCTGGTCCACGATAATGTTCCATCTCTGGTCCACGATAATGTTGTATTTCTGTTTCAAGGTAATGTTCTGTTTGTGGTCCTTGATAATGTTCTGTTTCACGGTAATGTTCTGTCTCTGGTCCATGGTAATGTTCTGTCTCTGGTCCACGGTAATGTTCTGTCTCTGGTCCACGGTAACGTTCTGTCTCTGGTCCACGGTAATGTTCTGTGTCTGGTCCACGATAATGTTCGGTTTCACGGTAATGTTCTGTCTCTGGTCCACGATAATGTTCCGTCTTTGGTCCACGATAATGTTCTCTTTCGGTTTCACGGTAATGTTCCGTTTCTGGTCCACGATAATGTTCTGTTTCTGTTTCACGGTAATGTTCCGTTTTTGGTCCACGATAATGTTCTGTTTCGGTTTCACTGTAATGTTCTGTCTCTGGTCCATGATAATGTTCCGTTTCTGGTGCACGATAATGTTCTGTTTCAGTTTCACGGTAATGTTCTGTTTCCGTTTCACGGTAATGTTCTGTCTCTGGTCCACGGTAATATTTTGTCTCTATTTCACGGTAATGTTCCGTCTCTGGTCCACGATAATGTTCGGTTTCACGGTAATGTTCGGTCTCTGGTCCACGATAATGTTGTCTTTCTGTTTCACCGTAATGTTCCGTTTCTGGTCCACGATAATGTTTTGTTTCTGGTCCACGATAATGTTCCGTTTCTGGTCCACGATAATGTTCTGTTTAGGTTTCACGGTAATGTTCCGTCTCTGGTCCACGATAATGTTCCGTCTCTGGTCCACGATAATGTTCTGTCTCTGGTCCACGATAATGTTCCGTTTCTGGTGCACGATAATGTTCTGTTTCGGTTTCACGGTAATGTTCTGTCTCTGGTCCACGGTAATGTTCCGTTTCTGGTCCACGATAATGTTCTGTTTCTGTTTCACGGTAATGTTCCGTTTCTGGTCCACGATAATGTTCTGTTTCGGTTTCACGGTAATGTTCTGTCTCTGGTCCACGATAATGTTCCGTCTCTGGTCCACGATAATGTTCTGTCTCTGGTCCACGATAATGTTCCGTCTCTGGTCCACGATAATGTTCTGTCTCTGGTCCACGATAATTTTCTGTCTCTGGTCCACGATAATGTTCCGTTTCTGGTCCACGATAATGTTCTTTTTCGGTTTCACGGTAATGTTCCGTTTATAGTCCACTATAATGTTCTGTTTCGGTTTCACGGTAATGTTCCGTTTCTGGTCCACGGTAATGTTCTGTCTCTGGTCCACGGTAATGTTCTTTCTCTGGTCCACGGTAATGTTCTTTCTCTGGTCCACGGTAATGTTCGATCTCTGGTCCACGATAATGTTCGGTTTCACGGTAATGTTCCATCTCTGGTCCACGATAATGTTCTGTTTCGGTTTCACGGTAATGTTCCGTTTCTGGTCCACGATAATGTTCTCTTTCGGTTTCACGGTAATGTTCCGTCTCTGGTCCAGAGTAATGTTCCGTCTCTGGTCCACGATAATGTTGTGTTTCTGTTTCACGGTAATGTCCCGTTTGTGGTCCTTCATAATGTTCTGTTTCACGGTAATGTTCTGTCTCTGGTCCACGGTATTGTTCTGTCTCTGGTCCACGGTAATGTTCTGTCTCTGGTACACGGTAATGTTCTGTCTCTGGTCCACGGTAATGTTCGATCTCTGGTCCACGATAATGTTCGGTTTCACGGTAATGATCCGTTTCTGGTCCACGATAATGTTCTGTTTCGGTTTCACGTTAATGTTCCGTTTCTGGTCCACGATAATGTTCTGTTTAGATTTCACGGTAATGTTCCGTCTCTGGTCCACGATAATGTTCGGTTTCACGATAATGTTCTGTCTCTGGTCCACGATAATTTTGTGTTTCTGTTTCACGGTAATGTTCCGTTTCTGGTCCACGATAATGTTCGGTTTCACGGTAATGTTCTGTGTCTGGTCCACGATAATGTTCGGTTTCACGGTAATGTTCCGTCTCTGGTCCACGATAATGGACCGTCTTTGGTCCACGATAATGTTATGTTTCTGTTTCACGGTAATGTTCCGTTTCTGGTCCACGATAATTTTGTGTTTCTGTTTCACGGTAATGTTCCGTTTCTGGTCCACGATAATGTTCTGTTTCAGTTTCACGGTAATGCTCCGTTTCTGGTCCACGATAATGTTCTGTCTCTGGTCCACGGTAATGTTCTGTCTCTGGTAAACGGTAATGTTCTGTCTCTGGTCCACGGAAATGTTCTGTCTCTGGTCCACGGTAATGTTCTGTCTCTGGTCCACGGTAATGTTCTGTCTCTGGTAAACGGTAATGTTCTGTCTCTGGTCCACGGAAATGTTCTGTCTCTGGTCCACGGTAATGTTCTGTCTCTGGTCCACGGTAATGTTCGGTTTCACGGTAATGTTCGGTCTCTGGTCCACGGTAATGTTCGGTTTCACGGTAATGTTTGGTCTCTGGTCCACGATAATGTTCGGTTTCACGATTATGTTCGGTTTCACGATAATGTTCCATCTCTGGTCCACGATAATGTTCCATCTCTGGTCCACGATAATGTTGTATTTCTGTTTCAAGGTAATGTTCTGTTTGTGGTCCTTGATAATGTTCTGTTTCACGGTAATGTTCTGTCTCTGGTCCATGGTAATGTTCTGTCTCTGGTCCACGGTAATGTTCTGTCTCTGGTCCACGGTAACGTTCTGTCTCTGGTCCACGGTAATGTTCTGTGTCTGGTCCACGATAATGTTCGGTTTCACGGTAATGTTCTGTCTCTGGTCCACGATAATGTTCCGTCTTTGGTCCACGATAATGTTCTCTTTCGGTTTCACGGTAATGTTCCGTTTCTGGTCCACGATAATGTTCTGTTTCTGTTTCACGGTAATGTTCCGTTTTTGGTCCACGATAATGTTCTGTTTCGGTTTCACTGTAATGTTCTGTCTCTGGTCCATGATAATGTTCCGTTTCTGGTGCACGATAATGTTCTGTTTCAGTTTCACGGTAATGTTCTGTTTCCGTTTCACGGTAATGTTCTGTCTCTGGTCCACGGTAATATTTTGTCTCTATTTCACGGTAATGTTCCGTCTCTGGTCCACGATAATGTTCGGTTTCACGGTAATGTTCGGTCTCTGGTCCACGATAATGTTGTCTTTCTGTTTCACCGTAATGTTCCGTTTCTGGTCCACGATAATGTTTTGTTTCTGGTCCACGATAATGTTCCGTTTCTGGTCCACGATAATGTTCTGTTTAGGTTTCACGGTAATGTTCCGTCTCTGGTCCACGATAATGTTCCGTCTCTGGTCCACGATAATGTTCTGTCTCTGGTCCACGATAATGTTCCGTTTCTGGTGCACGATAATGTTCTGTTTCGGTTTCACGGTAATGTTCTGTCTCTGGTCCACGGTAATGTTCCGTTTCTGGTCCACGATAATGTTCTGTTTCTGTTTCACGGTAATGTTCCGTTTCTGGTCCACGATAATGTTCTGTTTCGGTTTCACGGTAATGTTCTGTCTCTGGTCCACGATAATGTTCCGTCTCTGGTCCACGATAATGTTCTGTCTCTGGTCCACGATAATGTTCCGTCTCTGGTCCACGATAATGTTCTGTCTCTGGTCCACGATAATTTTCTGTCTCTGGTCCACGATAATGTTCCGTTTCTGGTCCACGATAATGTTCTTTTTCGGTTTCACGGTAATGTTCCGTTTATAGTCCACTATAATGTTCTGTTTCGGTTTCACGGTAATGTTCCGTTTCTGGTCCACGGTAATGTTCTGTCTCTGGTCCACGGTAATGTTCTTTCTCTGGTCCACGGTAATGTTCTTTCTCTGGTCCACGGTAATGTTCGATCTCTGGTCCACGATAATGTTCGGTTTCACGGTAATGTTCCATCTCTGGTCCACGATAATGTTCTGTTTCGGTTTCACGGTAATGTTCCGTTTCTGGTCCACGATAATGTTCTCTTTCGGTTTCACGGTAATGTTCCGTCTCTGGTCCAGAGTAATGTTCCGTCTCTGGTCCACGATAATGTTGTGTTTCTGTTTCACGGTAATGTCCCGTTTGTGGTCCTTCATAATGTTCTGTTTCACGGTAATGTTCTGTCTCTGGTCCACGGTATTGTTCTGTCTCTGGTCCACGGTAATGTTCTGTCTCTGGTACACGGTAATGTTCTGTCTCTGGTCCACGGTAATGTTCGATCTCTGGTCCACGATAATGTTCGGTTTCACGGTAATGTTCCGTTTCTGGTCCACGATAATGTTCTGTTTCGGTTTCACGTTAATGTTCCGTTTCTGGTCCACGATAATGTTCTGTTTAGATTTCACGGTAATGTTCCGTCTCTGGTCCACGATAATGTTCGGTTTCACGATAATGTTCTGTCTCTGGTCCACGATAATTTTGTGTTTCTGTTTCACGGTAATGTTCCGTTTCTGGTCCACGATAATGTTCGGTTTCACGGTAATGTTCTGTGTCTGGTCCACGATAATGTTCGGTTTCACGGTAATGTTCCGTCTCTGGTCCACGATAATGGACCGTCTTTGGTCCACGATAATGTTATGTTTCTGTTTCACGGTAATGTTCCGTTTCTGGTCCACGATAATTTTGTGTTTCTGTTTCACGGTAATGTTCCGTTTCTGGTCCACGATAATGTTCTGTTTCAGTTTCACGGTAATGCTCCGTTTCTGGTCCACGATAATGTTCTGTTTCTGTTTCACGGTAATGTTCCGTTTCTGGTCCATGATAATGTTCTGTTTCACGGTAATGTTCTGTCTCTGGTCCATGGTAATGTTCTGTCTCTGGTCAACGGTAATGTTCGGTTTCAAGGTAAAGTTCGGTCTCTGGTCCACAGTAATGTTCTGCTTAGGTTTCACGGTAATGTTCCGTCTCTGGTCCACGATAATGTTCCGTCTCTGGTCCACGATAATGTTCCGTTTCTGGTCCACGATAATGTTCTGTTTCGGTTTCACGGTAATGTTCTGTCTCTGGTCCAGGGTAATGTTCCGTTTCTGGTCCACGATAATGTTCTGTTTCAGTTTCACGGTAATGTTCCGTTTCTAGTACACGATAATGATCTGTTTCTTTTTCACGGTAATGTTCCGTTTCTGGTCCATGATAATGTTCTGTTTCACGGTAATGTTCTGTCCCTGGTCCATGGTAATGTTCTGTCTCTGGTTCACGGTAATGTTCGGTTTCAAGGTAAAGTTCGGTCTCTGGTCCACAGTAATGTTCTGTCTCTGGTCCACGGTAATGTTCGGTCTCTGGTCCACGGTAATGTTCTATCTCTGGTCCACGGTAATGTTCTGTCTCTGGTCCACGGTAATGTTCGGTTTCAGGGTAATGTTCGGTCTCTGGTCCACGGTAATGTTCGGTTTCACGGTAATGTTTGGTCTCTGGTCCACGATAATGTTCGGTTTCACGATTATGTTCGGTTTCACGATAATGTTCTGGTCCACGGTAATGTTCTGGTCCACGGTAATGTTCCGTCTCTGGTCCACAGTAATGTTCCGTATCTGGTCCATGGTAATGTTCGGTTTCACGGTAATGTTCCATTTCTGGTCCACGGTAATGTTCTGTCTCTGGTCCACGATAATGTTCGATTTCTGGTCGACGATAATGTTCGGTTTCACGGTAATGTTCCGTCTCTGGTCCACGATAATGTTCGGTTTCACGGTAATGTTCCATTTCTGGTCCACGGTAATGTTCTGTCTCTGGTCCACGATAATGTTCGATCTCTGGTCCACGATAATGTTCGGTTTCACGGTAATGTTCCGTCTCTGGTCCACGATAATGTTCGGTTTCACGGTAATGTTCCATTTCTGGTCCACGGTAATGTTCTGTCTCTGGTCCACGATAATGTTCGATCTCTGGTCCACGATAATGTTCGGTTTCACGGTAATGTTCTGTCTCTGGTCCATGATAATGTTCTGTTTCAGTTTCACGGTAATGTTCTGTCTCTGGTCCACGATAATGTTCCGTCTCTGGTCCACGATAATGTTCTGTCTCTGGTCCACGATAATATTCTGTCTCTGGTCCACGATAATGTTCCGTTTCTGGTCCACGATAATGTTCTGTTTCGGTTTCACGGTAATGTTGTGTCTCTGGTCCACGGTAATGTTCCGTTTCTGGTCCACGATAATGTTCTGTTTCGGTTTCACGGTAATGTCCCGTTTGTGGTCCTTCATAATGTTCTGTTTCACGGTAATGTTCTGTCTCTGGTCCACGGTAATGTTCTGTCTCTGGTCCACGGTAATGTTCTGTCTCTGGTCCACGGTAATATTCTGTCTCTGGTCCACGGTAATGTTCTGTCTCTGGTAAACGGTAATGTTCTGTCTCTGGTCCACGGAAATGTTCTGTCTCTGGTCCACGGTAATGTTCTGTCTCTGGTCCACGGTAATGTTCTGTCTCTGGTAAACGGTAATGTTCTGTCTCTGGTCCACGGAAATGTTCTGTCTCTGGTCCACGGTAATGTTCTGTCTCTGGTCCACGGTAATGTTCGGTTTCACGGTAATGTTCGGTCTCTGGTCCACGGTAATGTTCGGTTTCACGGTAATGTTTGGTCTCTGGTCCACGATAATGTTCGGTTTCACGATTATGTTCGGTTTCACGATAATGTTCCATCTCTGGTCCACGATAATGTTCCATCTCTGGTCCACGATAATGTTGTATTTCTGTTTCAAGGTAATGTTCTGTTTGTGGTCCTTGATAATGTTCTGTTTCACGGTAATGTTCTGTCTCTGATCCATGGTAATGTTCTGTCTCTGGTCCACGGTAATGTTCTGTCTCTGGTCCACGGTAACGTTCTGTCTCTGGTCCACGGTAATGTTCTGTGTCTGGTCCACGATAATGTTCGGTTTCACGGTAATGTTCTGTCTCTGGTCCACGATAATGTTCCGTCTTTGGTCCACGATAATGTTCTCTTTCTGTTTCACGGTAATGTTCCGTTTCTGGTCCACGATAATGTTCTGTTTCTGTTTCACGGTAATGTTCCGTTTTTGGTCCACGATAATGTTCTGTTTCGGTTTCACTGTAATGTTCTGTCTCTGGTCCATGATAATGTTCCGTTTCTGGTGCACGATAATGTTCTGTTTCAGTTTCACGGTAATGTTCTGTTTCCGTTTCACGGTAATGTTCTGTCTCTGGTCCACGGTAATATTTTGTCTCTATTTCACGGTAATGTTCCGTCTCTGGTACACGATAATGTTCGATTTCACGGTAATGTTCGGTCTCTGGTCCACGATAATGTTGTCTTTCTGTTTCACCGTAATGTTCCGTTTCTGGTCCACGATAATGTTTTGTTTCTGGTCCACGATAATGTTCCGTTTCTGGTCCACGATAATGTTCTGTTTAGGTTTCACGGTAATGTTCCGTCTCTGGTCCACGATAATGTTCCGTCTCTGGTCCACGATAATGTTCTGTCTCTGGTCCACGATAATGTTCCGTTTCTGGTCCACGATAATGTTCTGTTTCGGTTTCACGGTAATGTTCTGTCTCTGGTCCACGGTAATGTTCCGTTTCTGGTACACGATAATGTTCTGTTTCTGTTTCACGGTAATGTTCCGTTTCTGGTCCACGATAATGTTCTGTTTCGGTTTCACGGTAATGTTCTGTCTCTGGTCCACGATAATGTTCCGTCTCTGGTCCACGATAATGTTCTGTTTCGGTTTCACGGTAATGTTCCGTTTATAGTCCACGATAATGTTCTGTTTCGGTTTCACGGTAATGTTCCGTTTGTGGTCCACGGTAATGTTCTGTCTCTGGTCCACGGTAATGTTCTTTCTCTGGTCCACGGTAATGTTCTGTCTCTGGTCCATGGTAATGTTCGATCTCTGGTCCACGATAATGTTCGGTTTCACGGTAATGTTCCGTCTCTAGTCCACGATAATGTTTTGTTTCGGTTTCACGGTAATGTTCCGTTTCTGGTCCACGATAATGTTCTGTTTCGGTTTCACGGTAATGTTCCGTCTCTGGTCCACGATAATGTTGTGTTTCTGTTTCACGGTAATGTTCCGTTTGTGGTCCTTCATAATGTTCTGTTTCACGGTAATGTTCTGTCTCTGGTCCACGGTAATGTTCTGTCTCTGTTCCACGGTAATGTTCTGTCTCTGGTTCACGATAATGTTCCGTCTTTGGTCCACGATAATGTTCTGTTTCTGTTTCACGGTAATGTTCCGTTTCTGGTCCACGATAATTTTGTGTTTCTGTTTCACGGTAATGTTCCGTTTCTGGTCCACGATAATGTTCTGTCTCTGGTCCACGATAATGTTCCGTCTCTGGTCCACGATAATGTTCTGTCTCTGGTCCACGATAATGTTCTGTCTCTGGTCCACGATAATGTTCCGTTTTTGGTCCACGATAATGTTCTGTTTCGGTTTCACGGTAATGTTCCGTTTATAGTCCACGATAATGTTCTGTTTCGGTTTCACGGTAATGTTCCGTTTCTGGTCATCGGTAATGTTCTGTCTCTGGTCCACGGTAATGTTCTTTCTCTGGTCCACGGTAATGTTCTTTCTCTGGTCCACGGTAATGTTCGATCTCTGGTCCACGATAATGTTCGGTTTCACGGTAATGTTCCATCTCTGGTCCACGATAATGTTCTGTTTTGGTTTCACGGTAATGTTCCGTTTCTGGTCCAGAGTAATGTTCCGTCTCTGGTCCACGATAATGTTGTGTTTCTGTTTCACGGTAATGTCCCGTTTGTGGTCCTTCATAATGTTCTGTTTCACGGTAATGTTCTGTCTCTGGTCCACGGTATTGTTCTGTCTCTGGTCCACGGTAATGTTCTGTCTCTGGTCCACGGTAATGTTCTGTCTCTGGTCCACGGTAATGTTCGATCTCTGGTCCACGATAATGTTCGGTTTCACGGTAATGTTCCGTCTCTGGTCAACGATAATGTTCTGTTTCTGTATCACGGTAATGTTCCGTTTCTGGTCCACGATAATTTTGTGTTTCTGTTTCACGGTAATGTTCCGTTTCTGGTCCACGATAATGTTCCGTTTCACGGTAATGTTCTGTCTCTGGTCCACGATAATGTTCCGTCTCTGGTCCACGATAATGTTCTGTCTCTGGTCCACGATAATGTTCTGTCTCTGGTCCACGATAATGTTCCGTTTCTGGTCCATGATAATGTTCTGTTTCGGTTTCACGGTAATGTTGTGTCTCTGGTCCACGGTAATGTTCCGTTTCTGGTCCATGATAATGTTCTGCTTCATGGTATTGTTCTGTCTCTGGTCCACGGTAACGTTCGGTTTCAAGGTAAAGTTCGGTCTCTGGTCCACAGTAATGTTCTGTCTCTGGTCCACGGTAATGTTCTGTCTCTGGTCCACGGTAATGTTCTGTCTCTGGTCCACGGTAATGTTCAATGTCTGGTCCACGATAATGTTCGGTTTCACGGTAATGTTCCGTCTCTGGTCCACGATAATGTTCTGTTTCGGTTTCACAGTAATGTTCCGTTTCTGGTCCACGGTAATGTTCCGTTTCAAGGTAAAGTTCGGTCTCTGGACCACAGTAATGTTCTGTCTCTGGTCCACGGTAATGTTCTGTCTCTGGTCCACGGTAATGTTCTGTCTCTGGTCCACGGTAATGTTCGATCTCTGGTTCACGATAATGTTCGGTTTCACGGTAATCTTCCGTCTCTGGTCCACGATAATGTTCTGTTTCGGTTTCACGGTAATGTTCCGTTTCTGGTGCACGGTAATGTTCTGTCTCTGGTCCACGGTAATGTTCTTTCTCTGGTCCACGGTAATGTTCTGTCTCTGGTCCACGGTAATGTTGTGTTTCTGTTTCATGGTAATGTTCCGTTTCTGGTCCTTGATAATGTTCTGTTTCACGGTAATGTTCTGTCTCTGGTTCATGGTAATGTTCTGTCTCTGGTCCACGGTAATGTTCTGTCTCTGGTCCACGGTAATGTTCGATCTCTGGTCCACGATAATGTTTGGTTTCACGGTAATGTTGTGTCTCTGGTCCACGGTAATGATCCGTTTCTGGTCCATGATAATGTTCTGTTTCATGGTAATGTTCTGTCTCTGGTCCACGGTAACGTTCGGTTTCAAGGTAAAGTTCGGTGTCTGGTCCACAGTAATGTTCTGTCTCTGGTCCACGGTAATGTTCTGTCTCTGGTCCACGGTAATGTTCTGTCTCTGGTCCACGGTAATGTTCGATGTCTGGTCCACGATAATGTTCGGTTTCACGGTAATGTTCCGTCTCTGGTCCACGATAATGTTCTGTTTCGGTTTCACGGTAATGTTCCGTTTCTGGTCCACGGTAATGTTCCGTTTCAAGGTAAAGTTCGGTCTCTGGACCACAGTAATGTTCTGTCTCTGGTCCACGGTAATGTTCTGTCTCTGGTCCACGGTAATGTTCTGTCTCTGGTCCACGGTAATGTTCGATCTCTGGTTCACGATAATGTTCGGTTTCACGGTAATCTTCCGTCTCTGGTCCACGATAATGTTCTGTTTCGGCTTCAAGGTAATGTTCCGTTTCTGGTGCACGGTAATGTTCTGTCTCTGGTCCACGGTAATGTTCTTTCTCTGGTCCATGGTAATGTTCTGTCTCTGGTCCACGGTAATGTTCTGTCTCTGGTCCACGGTAATGTTCGATCTCTGGTCCACGATAATGTTCGGTTTCACGGTAATGTTCCGTCTCTGGTCCACGATAATGTTCTGTTTCTGTATCACGGTAATGTTCCGTTTCTGGTCCACGATAATTTTGTGTTTCTGTTTCACGGTAATGTTCCGTTTCTGGTCCACGATAATGTTCTGTTTCGGTTTCACGGTAATGTTCTGTCTCTGGTCCACGATAATGTTCTGTCTCTGGTCCACGATAATGTTCTGTCTCTGGTCCACGATAATGTTCTGTCTCTGGTCCACGATAATGTTCTGTCTCTGGTCCACGATAATGTTCTGTCTCTGGTCCACGATAATGTTCCGTTTCTGGTCCACGATAATGTTCTGTTTCGGTTTCACGGTAATGTTGTGTCTCTGGTCCACGGTAATGTTCCGTTTCTGGTCCATGATAATGTTCTGTTTCATGGTAATGTTCTGTCTCTGGTCCACATTAATGTTCTGTCTCTTGTCCACGGTAATGTTCTGTCTCTGGTCCACGGTAATGTTCTGTCTCTGGTCCACGGTAATGTTCGATGTCTGGTCCACGATAATGTTCGGTTTCACGGTAATGTTCCGTCTCTGGTCCACTATAATGTTCTGTTTCGGTTTCACGGTAATGTTCCGTTTCTGGTCCACGGTAATGTTCCGTTTCAAGGTAAAGTTCGGTCTCTGGACCACAGTAATGTTCTGTCTCTGGTCCACGGTAATGTTCTGTCTCTGGTCCACGGTAATGTTCTGTCTCTGGTCCACGGTAATGTTCGATCTCTGGTTCACGATAATGTTCGGTTTCACGGTAATCTTCCGTCTCTGGTCCACGATAATGTTCTGTTTCGGTTTCACGGTAATGTTCCGTTTCTGGTGCACGGTAATGTTCTGTCTCTGGTCCACGGTAATGTTCTTTCTCTGGTCCACGGTAATGTTCTGTCTCTGGTCCACGGTAATGTTGTGTTTCTGTTTCATGGTAATGTTCCGTTTCTGGTCCTTGATAATGTTCTGTTTCACGGTAATGTTCTGTCTCTGGTTCATGGTAATGTTCTGTCTCTGGTCCACGGTAATGTTCTGTCTCTGGTCCACGATAATGTTTGGTTTCACGGTAATGTTGTGTCTCTGGTCCACTGTAATGTTCCGTTTCTGGTCCATGATAATGTTCTGTTTCATGGTAATGTTCTGTCTCTGGTCCACGGTAACGTTCGGTTTCAAGGTAAAGTTCGGTGTCTGGTCCACAGTAATGTTCTGTCTCTGGTCCACGGTAATGTTCTGTCTCTGGTCCACGGAAATGTTCTGTCTCTGGTCCACGGTAATGTTCGATGTCTGGTCCACGATAATGTTCGGTTTCACGGTAATGTTCCGTCTCTGGTCCACGATAATGTTCTGTTTCGGTTTCACGGTAATGTTCCGTTTCTGGTCCACGGTAATGTTCCGTTTCAAGGTAAAGTTCGGTCTCTGGACCACAGTAATGTTCTGTCTTTGGTCCACGGTAATGTTCTGTCTCTGGTCCACGGTAATGTTCTGTCTCTGGTCCACGGTAATGTTCGATCTCTGGTTCACGATAATGTTCGGTTTCACGGTAATCTTCCGTCTCTGGTTCACGATAATGTTCTGTTTCGGTTTCACGGTAATGTTCCGTTTCTGGTGCACGGTAATGTTCTGTCTCTGGTCCACGGTAATGTTCTTTCTCTGGTCCACGGTAATGTTCTGTCTCTGGTCCACGGTAATGTTGTGTTTCTGTTTCATGGTAATGTTCCGTTTCTGGTCCTTGATAATGTTCTGTTTCACGGTAATGTTCTGTCTCTGGTTCATGGTAATGTTCTGTCTCTGGTCCACGGTAATGTTCTGTCTCTGGTCCACGGTAATGTTCGATCTCTGGTCCACGATAATGTTTGGTTTCACGGTAATGTTCCGTCTCTGGTCCACGATAATGTTCTGTTTCTGTATCATGGTAATGTTCCGTTTCTGGTCCACGATAATTTTGTGCTTCTGTTTCACGGTAATGTTCCGTTTCTGGTCCACGATAATGTTCGGTTTCAAGGTAATGTCCTGTCTCTGGTCCACGATTATAATGTGTTTCTGTTTCACGGTAATGTTCCGTCTCTGGTCCACGATAATTTTGTGTTTCTGTTTCACGGTAATGTTCCGTTTCTGGTCCACGATAATGTTCTGTTTCGGTTTCACGGTAATGTTCTGTCTCTGGTCCACGATAATGTTCCGTCTCTGATCCACGATAATGTTCTTTCTCTGGTCCACGATAATGTTCTGTCTCTGGTCCACGATAATGTTCCGTTTCTGGTCCACGATAATGTTCTGTTTCGGTTTCACGGTAATGCTGTGTCTCTGGTCCACGGTAATGTTCCGTTTCTGGTCCACGATAATGTTCTGTTTCGGTTTCACGGTAATGTTCCGTTTATAGTCCACGATAATGTTCTGTTTCGGTTTCACGGTAATGTTCCGTGTCTGGTCCACGGTAATGTTCTGTCTCTGGTCCACGGTAATGTTCTTTCTCTGGTCCACGGTAATGTTCCGTCTCTGGTCCACGATAATGTTCTGTTTCTTGTCCACGGTAAAGTTCGGTCTCTGGTCCACGATAATGTTGTGTTTCTGTTTCACGGTAATGTTCCGTTTCTGGTCCATGATAATGTTCTGTTTCACAGTAATGTTCTGTCTCTGGTCCATGGTAATGTTCTGTCTCTGGTCCACCATAATGTTCTGTCTCTGGTCCACGGTAATGTTTTGTCTCTGGTCCACGGTAATGTTCTGTCTCTGGTCCACGGTAATGTTCGATCTCTGGTCCACGATAATGTTTGGTTTCACGGTAATGTTCCGTCTCTGGTCCACGATAATGTTCTGTTTTTGTATCACGGTAATGTTCCGTTTCTGGTCCACGATAATTTTGTGTTTCTGTTTCACGGTAATGTTCCGTTTCTGGTCCACGATAATGTTCTGTTTCTGTATCACGGTAATGTTCCGTTTCTGGTCCACGATAATTTTGTGTTTCTGTTTCACGGTAATGTTCCGTTTCTGGTCCACAATAATGTTCGGTTTCACGGTAATGTTCTGTCTCTGGTCCACGGTAATATTCTGTGTCTGGTCCACGATAATGTTCGGTTTCACAGTAATGTTCCGTCTCTCGTCCACGATAATGTTCCGTCTTTGGTCCACGATAATGTTCTGTTTCTGTTTCACGGTAATGTTCCGTTTCTGGTCCACGATAATGTTCTGTTTCGGTTTCACTGTAATGTTCTGTCTCTGGTCCATGATAATGTTCCGTTTCTGGTCCACGATAATGTTCTGTTTCAGTTTCACGGTAATGTTCTGTTTCCGTTTCACGGTAATGCTCTGTCTCTGGTCCACGGTAATATTTTGTCTCTATTTCACGGTAATGTTCCGTCTCTGGTCCACGATAATGTTCGGTTTCACGGTAATGTTCCGTCTCTGGTCCACGATAATGTTGTGTTTCTGTTTCACCGTAATGTTCCGTTTCTGGTCCACGATAATGTTTTGTATCTGGTCCACGATAATGTTCCGTTTCTGGTCCACGATAATGTTCTGTTTAGGTTTCACGGTAATGTTCCGTCTCTGGTCCACGATAATGTTCCGTCTCTGGTCCACGATAATGTTCTGTCTCTGGTCCACGATAATGTTCCGTTTCTGGTCCACGATAATGTTCTGTTTCGGTTTCACGGTAAGTTCTGTCTCTGGTCCACGGTAATGTTCCGTTTCTAGTACACGATAATGATCTGTTTCTGTTTCACGGTAATGTTCCGTTTCTGGTCCATGATAATGTTCTGTTTCACGGTAATGTTCTGTCCCTGGTCCATGGTAATGTTCTGTCTCTGGTCCACGGTAATGTTCGTTTTCAAGGTAAAGTTCGGTCTCTGGTCCACAGTAATGTTCGGTCTCTGGTCCACGGTAATGTTCTATCTCTGGTCCACGGTAATGTTCTGTCTCTGGTCCACGGTAATGTTCCGTCTCTGGTCCACGATAATGTTCTGTTTTGGTTTCACGGTAATGTTCCGTCTCTTGTCCACGGTAATGTTCCGTCTCTGGTCCACGAAAATGTTGTGTTTCTGTTTCACGGTAATGTTCCGTTTCCTGTCCATGATAATGTTCTTTTTCACGGTAATGTTCTGTCTCTGGTCCATGGTAATGTTCTGTCTCTTGTCCACGGTAAAGTTCGGTCTCTGGTCCACGATAATGTTGTGTTTCTGTTTCACGGTAATGTTCCGTTTCTGGTCCATGATAATGTTCTGTTTCATGGTAATGTTCTGTCTCTGGTCCACGGTAACGTTCGGTTTCAAGGTAAAGTTCGGTCTCTGGTCCACAGTAATGTTCTGTCTCTGGTCCACGGTAATGTTCTGTTTCGGTTTCACGATAATGTTCCGTTTCTGGTCCACGATAATGTTCTGTTTCGGTTTCACGGTAATGTTCTGTCTCTGGTCCACGGTAATGTTATGTTTCTGTTTCACGGTAATGTTCCGTTTCTGGTCCTTGATAATGTTCTGTTTCACGGTAATGTTCTGTCTCTGGTCCATGGTAATGTTCTGTCTCTGGTCCACGGTAATGTTCTGTCTCTGGTCCACGGTAATGTTCGATCTCTGGTCCACGATAATGTTCGGTTTCACGGTAATGTTCCGTCTCAGGTCCACGATAATGTTCTGTTTCTGTATAACGGTAATGTTCCGTTTCTGGTCCACGATAATTTTGTGTTTCTGTTTCACGGTAATGTTCAGTTTCTGGTCCACGATAATGTTCTGTTTCGGTTTCACGGTAATGTTCTGTCTCTGGTCCACGATAATGTTCCGTCTCTGGTCCACGATAATGTTCTGTCTCTGGTCCACGATAATGTTCTGTCTCTGGTCCACGATAATGTTCCGTTTCTGGTCCACGATAATGTTCTGTTTCGGTTTCACGGTAATGTTGTGTCTCTGGTCCACGGTAATGTTCCGTTTCTGGTCCACGATAATGTTCTGTTTCGGTTTCATGGTAATGTTCCGTTAATAGTCCACGATAATGTTCTATTTCGGTTTCACGGTAATGTTCCGTTTCTGGTCCATGGTAATGTTCTGTCTCTGGTCCACGGTAATGTTCTTTCTCTGGTCCACGGTAATGTTCTGTCTCTGGTCCACGGTAATGTTCGATCTCTGGTCCACGATAATGTTCGGTTTCACGGTAATGTTCCGTCTCTGGTCCACGATAATGTTTTGTTTCGGTTTCACGGTAATGTTCCGTCTCTGGTCCACGATAATGTTCTGTTTCGGTTTCACGGTAATGTTCCATTTCTGGTCCACGATAATGTTCTGTTTCGGTTTCACGGTAATGTTCCGTCTCTGGTCCACGATAATGTTGTGTTTCTGTTTCACGGTAATGTTCCGTTTCTGGTCCACCATAATGTTCTGTCTCTGGTCCACGGTAATGTTCTGTCTCTGGTCCATGGTAATGTTCTGTCTCTGGTCCACCATAATGTTCTGTCTCTGGTCCACGGTAATGTTTTGTCTCTGGTCCACGGTAATGTTCTGTCTCTGGTCCACGGTAATGTTCGATCTCTGGTCCACGATAATGTTTGGTTTCACGGTAATGTTCCGTCTCTGGTCCACGATAATGTTCTGTTTCTGTATCACGGTAATGTTCCGTTTCTGGTCCACGATAATTTTGTGTTTCTGTTTCACGGTAATGTTCCGTTTCTGGTCCACGATAATGTTCTGTTTCTGTTTCACGGTAATGTTCCGTTTCTGGTCCACGATAATGTTCGGTTTCACGGTAATGTTCTGTCTCTGGTCCATGGTAATATTCTGTGTCTGGTCCAGGATAATGTTCGGTTTCACGGTAATGTTCCGTCTCTCGTCCACGATAATGTTCCGTCTTTGGTCCACGATAATGTTCTGTTTCTGTTTCACGGTAATGTTCCGTTTCTGGTCCACGATAATGTTCTGTTTCGGTTTCACTGTAATGTTCTGTCTCCGGTCCATGATAATGTTCCGTTTCTGGTCCACGATAATGTTCTGTTTCAGTTTCACGGTAATGTTCTGTTTCCGTTTCACGGTAATGTTCTGTCTCTGGTCCACGGTAATATTTTGTCTCTATTTCACGGTAATGTTCCGTCTCTGGTCCACGATAATGTTCGGTTTCACGGTAATCTTCCGTCTCTGGTCCACGATAATGTTCTGTTTCGGTTTCACGGTAATGTTCCGTTTCTGGTGCACGGTAATGTTCTGTCTCTGGTCCATGGTAATGTTCTTTCTCTGGTCCACGGTAATGTTCTGTCTCTGGTCCACGGTAATGTTGTGTTTCTGTTTCATGGTAATGTTCCATTTCTGGTCCTTGATAATGTTCTGTTTCACGGTAATGTTCTGTCTCTGGTTCATGGTAATGTTCTGTCTCTGGTCCACGGTAATGTTCTGTCTCTGGTCCACGGTAATGTTCGATCTCTGGTCCACGATAATGTTTGGTTTCACGGTAATGTTGTGTCTCTGGTCCACGGTAATGTTCCGTTTCTGGTCCATGATAATGTTCTGTTTCATGGTAATGTTCTGTCTCTGGTCCACGGTAACGTTCGGTTTCAAGGTAAAGTTCGGTGTCTGGTCCACAGTAATGTTCTGTCTCTGGTCCACGGTAATGTTCTGTCTCTGGTCCACGGTAATGTTCTGTCTCTGGTCCACGGTAATGTTCGATGTCTGGTCCACGATAATGTTCGGTTTCACGGTAATGTTCCGTGTCTGGTCCACGATAATGTTCTGTTTCGGTTTCACGGTAATGTTCCGTTTCTGGTCCACGGTAATGTTCCGTTTCAAGGTAAAGTTCGGTCTCTGGACCACAGTAATGTTCTGTCTCTGGTCCACGGTAATGTTCTGTCTCTGGTCCACGGTAATGTTCTGTCTCTTGTTCACGATAATGTTCGGTTTCACGGTAATCTTCCGTCTCTGGTCCACGATAATGTTCTGTTTCGGTTTCACGGTAATGTTCCGTTTCTGGTGCACGGTAATGTTCTGTCTCTGGTCCACGGTAATGTTCTTTCTCTGGTCCATGGTAATGTTCTGTCTCTGGTCCACGGTAATGTTGTGTTTCTGTTTCATGGTAATGTTCCGTTTCTGGTCCTTGATAATGTTCTGTTTCACGGTAATGTTCTGTCTCTGGTTCATGGTAATGTTCTGTCTCTGGTCCACGGTAATGTTCTGTCTCTGGTCCACGGTAATGTTCGATCTCTGGTCCACGATAATGTTTGGTTTCACGGTAATGTTCCGTCTCTGGTCCACGATAATGTTCTGTTTCAGTATCACGGTAATGTTCCGTTTCTGGTCCACGATAATTTTGTGCTTCTGTTTCACGGTAATGTTCCGTTTCTGGTCCACGATAATGTTCGGTTTCAAGGTAATGTCCTGTCTCTGGTCCACGATTATAATGTGTTTCTGTTTTACGGTAATGTTCCGTTTCTGGTCCACGATAATTTTGTGTTTCTGTTTCACGGTAATGTTCTTTTTCTGGTCCACGATAATGTTCTGTTTCGGTTTCACGGTAATGTTCTGTCTCTGGTCCACGATAATGTTCCGTCTCTGATCCACGATAATGTTCTTTCTCTGGTCCACGATAATGTTCTGTCTCTGGTCCACGATAATGTTCTGTTTCGGTTTCACGGTAATGCTGTGTCTCTGGTCCACGGTAATGTTCCGTTTCTGGTCCACGATAATGTTCTGTTTCGGTTTCACGGTAATGTTCCGTTTATAGTCCACGATAATGTTCTGTTTCGGTTTCACGGTAATGTTCCGTGTCTGGTCCACGGTAATGTTCTGTCTCTGGTCCACGGTAATGTTCTTTCTCTGGTCCACGGTAATGTTCTGTCTCTGGTCCACGGTAATGTTCGATCTCTGGTCCACGATAATGTTCGGTTTCACGGTAATGTTCCGTCTCTGGTCCACGATAATGTTCTGTTTCTTGTCCACGGTAAAGTTCGGTCTCTGGTCCACGATAATGTTGTGTTTCTGTTTCACGGTAATGTTCCGTTTCTGGTCCATGATAATGTTCTGTTTCACGGTAATGTTCTGTCTCTGGTCCATGGTAATGTTCTGTCTCTGGTCCACCATAATGTTCTGTCTCTGGTCCACGGTAATGTTTTGTCTCTGGTCCACGGTAATGTTCTGTCTCTGGTCCACGGTAATGTTCGATCTCTGGTCCACGATAATGTTTGGTTTCACGGTAATGTTCCGTCTCTGGTCCACGATAATGTTCTGTTTCTGTATCACGGTAATGTTCCGTTTCTGGTCCACGATAATTTTGTGTTTCTGTTTCACGGTAATGTTCCGTTTCTGGTCCACGATAATGTTCTGTTTCTGTATCACGGTAATGTTCCGTTTCTGGTCCACGATAATTTTGTGTTTCTGTTTCACGGTAATGTTCCGTTTCTGGTCCACGATAATGTTCTGTTTCACGGTAATGTTCTGTCTCTGGTTCATGGTAATGTTCTGTCTCTGGTCCACGATAATGTTCTGTCTCTGGTCCACGGTAATGTTCGATCTCTGGTCCACGATAATGTTTGGTTTCACGGTAATGTTGTGTCTCTGGTCCACGGTAATGTTCCGTTTCTGGTCCATGATAATGTTCTGTTTCATGGTAATGTTCTGTCTCTGGTCCACGGTAACGTTCGGTTTCAAGGTAAAGTTCGGTGTCTGGTCCACAGTAATGTTCTGTCTCTGGTCCACGGTAATGTTCTGTCTCTGGTCCACGGTAATGTTCTGTCTCTGGTCCACGGTAATGTTCGATGTCTGGTCCACGATAATGTTCGGTTTCACGGTAATGTTCCGTGTCTGGTCCACGATAATGTTCTGTTTCGGTTTCACGGTAATGTTCCGTTTCTGGTCCACGGTAATGTTCCGTTTCAAGGTAAAGTTCGGTCTCTGGACCACAGTAATGTTCTGTCTCTGGTCCACGGTAATGTTCTGTCTCTGGTCCACGGTAATGTTCTGTCTCTTGTTGACGATAATGTTCGGTTTCACGGTAATCTTCCGTCTCTGGTCCACGATAATGTTCTGTTTCGGTTTCACGGTAATGTTCCGTTTCTGGTGCACGGTAATGTTCTGTCTCTGGTCCACGGTAATGTTGTGTTTCTGTTTCATGGTAATGTTCCGTTTCTGGTCCTTGATAATGTTCTGTTTCACGGTAATGTTCTGTCTCTGGTTCATGGTAATGTTCTGTCTCTGGTCCACGGTAATGTTCTGTCTCTGGTCCACGGTAATGTTCGATCTCTGGTCCACGATAATGTTTGGTTTCACGGTAATGTTCCGTCTCTGGTCCACGATAATGTTCTGTTTCAGTATCACGGTAATGTTCCGTTTCTGGTCCACGATAATTTTGTGCTTCTGTTTCACGGTAATGTTCCGTTTCTGGTCCACGATAATGTTCGGTTTCAAGGTAATGTCCTGTCTCTGGTCCACGATTATAATGTGTTTCTGTTTCACGGTAATGTTCCGTTTCTGGTCCACGATAATTTTGTGTTTCTGTTTCACGGTAATGTTCTTTTTCTGGTCCACGATAATGTTCTGTTTCGGTTTCACGGTAATGTTCTGTCTCTGGTCCACGATAATGTTCCGTCTCTGATCCACGATAATGTTCTTTCTCTGGTCCACGATAATGTTCTGTCTCTGGTCCACGATAATGTTCCGTTTCTGGTCCACGATAATGTTCTGTTTCGGTTTCACGGTAATGCTGTGTCTCTGGTCCACGGTAATGTTCCGTTTCTGGTCCACGATAATGTTCTGTTTCGGTTTCACGGTAATATTCCGTTTATAGTCCACGATAATGTTCTGTTTCGGTTTCACGGTAATGTTCCGTGTCTGGTCCACGGTAATGTTCTGTCTCTGGTCCACGGTAATGTTCTTTCTCTGGTCCACGGTAATGTTCTGTCTCTGGTCCACGATAATGTTCTGTTTCGGTTTCACGGTAATGTTCCGTTTCTGGTCCACGATAATGTTCTGTTTCGGTTTCACGGTAATGTTCTGTCTCTGGTCCACGGTAATGTTATGTTTCTGTTTCACGGTAATGTTCCGTTTCTGGTCCTTGATAATGTTCTGTTTCACGGTAATGTTCTGTCTCTGGTCCATGGTAATGTTCTGTCTCTGGTCCACGGTAATGTTCTGTCTCTGGTCCACGGTAATGTTCGATCTCTGGTCCACGATAATGTTCGGTTTCACGGTAATGTTCCGTCTCAGGTCCACGATAATGTTCTGTTTCTGTATAACGGTAATGTTCTGTTTCTGGTCCACGATAATTTTGTGTTTCTGTTTCACGGTAATGTTCAGTTTATGGTCCACGATAATGTTCTGTTTCGGTTTCACGGTAATGTTCTGTCTCTGGTCCACGATAATGTTCCGTCTCTGGTCCACGATAATGTTCTGTCTCTGGTCCACGATAATGTTCTGTCTCTGGTCCACGATAATGTTCCGTTTCTGGTCCACGATAATGTTCTGTTTCGGTTTCATGGTAATGTTCCGTTTATAGTCCACGATAATGTTCTATTTCGGTTTCACGGTAATGTTCCGTTTCTGGTCCATGGTAATGTTCTGTCTCTGGTCCACGGTAATGTTCTTTCTCTGGTCCACGGTAATGTTCTGTCTCTGGTCCACGGTAATGTTCGATCTCTGGTCCACGATAATGTTCGGTTTCACGGTAATGTTCCGTCTCTGGTCCACGATAATGTTCTGTTTCGGTTTCACGGTAATGTTCCATTTCTGGTCCACGATAATGTTCTGTTTCGGTTTCACGGTAATGTTCCGTCTCTGGTCCACGATAATGTTGTGTTTCTGTTTCACGGTAATGTTCCGTTTCTGGTCCACCATAATGTTCTGTCTCTGGTCCACGGTAATGTTCTGTCTCTGGTCCACGGTAATGTTCTGTCTCTGGTCCACGGTAATGTTCGATCTCTGGTCCACGATAATGTTTGGTTTCACGGTAATGTTCCGTCTCTGGTCCACGATAATGTTCTGTTTCTGTATCACGGTAATGTTCCGTTTCTGGTCCACGATAATTTTGTGTTTCTGTTTCACGGTAATGTTCCGTTTCTGGTCCACGATAATGTTCTGTTTCTGTATCACGGTAATGTTCCGTTTCTGGTCCACGATAATTTTGTGTTTCTGTTTCACGGTAATGTTCCGTTTCTGGTCCACGATAATGTTCGGTTTCACGGTAATGTTCTGTCTCTGGTCCACGGTAATATTCTGTGTCTGGTCCAGGATAATGTTCGGTTTCACGGTAATGTTCCGTCTCTCGTCCACGATAATGTTCCGTCTTTGGTCCACGATAATGTTCTGTTTCTGTTTCACGGTAATGTTCCGTTTCTGGTCCACGATAATGTTCTGTTTCAGTTTCACGGTAATGTTCTGTTTCCGTTTCACGGTAATGTTCTGTCTCTGGTCCACGGTAATATTTTGTCTCTATTTCACGGTAATGTTCCGTCTCTGGTCCACGATAATGTTCGGTTTCACGGCAATCTTCCGTCTCTGGTCCACGATAATGTTCTGTTTCGGTTTCACGGTAATGTTCCGTTTCTGGTGCACGGTAATGTTCTGTCTCTGGTCCACGGTAATGTTCCGTCTCTGGTCCACGATAATGTTCTGTTTCTTGTCCACGGTAAAGTTCGGTCTCTGGTCCACGATAATGTTGTGTTTCTGTTTCACGGTAATGTTCCGTTTCTGGTCCATGATAATGTTCTGTTTCACGGTAATGTTCTGTCTCTGGTCCACGGTAATGTTCGGTTTCAAGGTAAAGTTCGGTCTCTGGTCCACAGTAATGTTCTGTCTCTGGTCCACGGTAATGTTCGGTCTCTGGTCCACGGTAATGTTCTATCTCTGGTCCACGGTAATGTTCTGTCTCTGGTCCACGGTAATGTTCGGTTTCAGGGTAATGTTCGGTCTCTGGTCCACGGTAATGTTCGGTTTCACGGTAATGTTTGGTCTCTGGTCCACGATAATGTTCGGTTTCACGATTATGTTCGGTTTCACGATAATGTTCTGGTCCACGGTAATGTTCTGGTCCACGGTAATGTTCCGTCTCTGGTCCACAGTAATGTTCCGTATCTGGTCCATGGTAATGTTCGGTTTCACGGTAATGTTCCATTTCTGGTCCACGGTAATGTTCTGTCTCTGGTCCACGATAATGTTCGATTTCTGGTCGACGATAATGTTCGGTTTCACGGTAATGTTCCGTCTCTGGTCCACGATAATGTTCGGTTTCACGGTAATGTTCCATTTCTGGTCCACGGTAATGTTCTGTCTCTGGTCCACGATAATGTTCGATCTCTGGTCCACGATAATGTTCGGTTTCACGGTAATGTTCCGTCTCTGGTCAACGATAATGTTCTGTTTCTGTATCACGGTAATGTTCCGTTTCTGGTCCACGATAATTTTGTGTTTCTGTTTCACGGTAATGTTCCGTTTCTGGTCCACGATAATGTTCTGTTTCTGTATCACGGTAATGTTCCGTTTCTGGTCCACGATAATTTTGTGTTTCTGTTTCACGGTAATGTTCCGTTTCTGGTCCACGATAATGTTCGGTTTCACGGTAATGTTCTGTCTCTGGTCCACGGTAATATTCTGTGTCTGGTCCACGATAATGTTCGGTTTCACAGTAATGTTCCGTCTCTCGTCCACGATAATGTTCCGTCTTTGGTCCACGATAATGTTCTGTTTCTGTTTCACGGTAATGTTCCGTTTCTGGTCCACGATAATGTTCTGTTTCGGTTTCACTGTAATGTTCTGTCTCTGGTCCATGATAATGTTCCGTTTCTGGTCCACGATAATGTTCTGTTTCCGTTTCACGGTAATGTTCTGTCTCTGGTCCACGGTAATGTTCGATCTCTGGTTCACGATAATGTTCGGTTTCACGGTAATCTTCCGTCTCTGGTTCACGATAATGTTCTGTTTCGGTTTCACGGTAATGTTCCGTTTCGGGTGCACGGTAATGTTCTGTCTCTGGTCCACGGTAATGTTCTTTCTCTGGTCCACGGTAATGTTCTGTCTCTGGTCCACGGTAATGTTGTGTTTCTGTTTCATGGTAATGTTCCGTTTCTGGTCCTTGATAATGTTCTGTTTCACGGTAATGTTCTGTCTCTGGTTCATGGTAATGTTCTGTCTCTGGTCCACGGTAATGTTCTGTCTCTGGTCCACGGTAATGTTCGATCTCTGGTCCACGATAATGTTTGGTTTCACGGTAATGTTCCGTCTCTGGTCCACGATAATGTTCTGTTTCTGTATCACGGTAATGTTCCGTTTCTGGTCCACGATAATTTTGTGCTTCTGTTTCACGGTAATGTTCCGTTTCTGGTCCACGATAATGTTCGGTTTCAAGGTAATGTCCTGTCTCTGGTCCACGATTATAATGTGTTTCTGTTTCACGGTAATGTTCCGTCTCTGGTCCACGATAATTTTGTGTTTCTGTTTCACGGTAATGTTCCGTTTCTGGTCCACGATAATGTTCTGTTTCGGTTTCACGGTAATGTTCTGTCTCTGGTCCACGATAATTTTGTGTTTCTGTTTCACGGTAATGTTCCGTTTCTGGTCCACGATAATGTTCTGTTTCTGTATCACGGTAATGTTCCGTTTCTGGTCCACGATAATTTTGTGTTTCTGTTTCAC
The DNA here is from genome assembly GCF_036924035.1 of Leuresthes tenuis. Taxonomy (NCBI): domain Eukaryota; kingdom Metazoa; phylum Chordata; class Actinopteri; order Atheriniformes; family Atherinopsidae; genus Leuresthes; species Leuresthes tenuis. The sequence goes on along the minus strand of NW_027325413.1, from coordinate 138,422 downwards.
GGTAATGTTCCGTTTCTGGTCCACGATAATGTTCGGTTTCACGGTAATGTTCTGTCTCTGGTCCACGGTAATATTCTGTGTCTGGTCCACGATAATGTTCGGTTTCACAGTAATGTTCCGTCTCTCGTCCACGATAATGTTCCGTCTTTGGTCCACGATAATGTTCTGTTTCTGTTTCACGGTAATGTTCCGTTTCTGGTCCACGATAATGTTCTGTTTCGGTTTCACTGTAATGTTCTGTCTCTGGTCCATGATAATGTTCCGTTTCTGGTCCACGATAATGTTCTGTTTCAGTTTCACGGTAATGTTCTGTTTCCGTTTCACGGTAATGTTCTGTCTCTGGTCCACGGTAATGTTCGATCTCTGGTTCACGATAATGTTCGGTTTCACGGTAATCTTCCGTCTCTGGTTCACGATAATGTTCTGTTTCGGTTTCACGGTAATGTTCCGTTTCTGGTGCACGGTAATGTTCTGTCTCTGGTCCACGGTAATGTTCTTTCTCTGGTCCACGGTAATGTTCTGTCTCTGGTCCACGGTAATGTTGTGTTTCTGTTTCATGGTAATGTTCCGTTTCTGGTCCTTGATAATGTTCTGTTTCACGGTAATGTTCTGTCTCTGGTTCATGGTAATGTTCTGTCTCTGGTCCACGGTAATGTTCTGTCTCTGGTCCACGGTAATGTTCGATCTCTGGTCCACGATAATGTTTGGTTTCACGGTAATGTTCCGTCTCTGGTCCACGATAATGTTCTGTTTCTGTATCACGGTAATGTTCCGTTTCTGGTCCACGATAATTTTGTGCTTCTGTTTCACGGTAATGTTCCGTTTCTGGTCCACGATAATGTTCGGTTTCAAGGTAATGTCCTGTCTCTGGTCCACGATTATAATGTGTTTCTGTTTCACGGTAATGTTCCGTCTCTGGTCCACGATAATTTTGTGTTTCTGTTTCACGGTAATGTTCCGTTTCTGGTCCACGATAATGTTTTGTTTCGGTTTCACGGTAATGTTCTGTCTCTGGTCCACGATAATGTTCCGTCTCTGATCCACGATAATGTTCTTTCTCTGGTCCACGATAATGTTCTGTCTCTGGTCCACGATAATGTTCCGTTTCTGGTCCACGATAATGTTCTGTTTCGGTTTCACGGTAATGCTGTGTCTCTGGTCCACGGTAATGTTCCGTTTCTGGTCCACGATAATGTTCTGTTTCGGTTTCACGGTAATGTTCCGTTTATAGTCCACGATAATGTTCTGTTTCGGTTTCACGGTAATGTTCCGTGTCTGGTCCACGGTAATGTTCTGTCTCTGGTCCACGGTAATGTTCTTTCTCTGGTCCACGGTAATGTTCGATCTCTGGTCCACGATAATGTTCGGTTTCACGGTAATGTTCCGTCTCTGGTCCACGATAATGTTCTGTTTCTTGTCCACGGTAAAGTTCGGTCTCTGGTCCACGATAATGTTGTGTTTCTGTTTCACGGTAATGTTCCGTTTCTGGTCCATGATAATGTTCTGTTTCACAGTAATGTTCTGTCTCTGGTCCATGGTAATGTTCTGTCTCTGGTCCACCATAATGTTCTGTCTCTGGTCCACGGTAATGTTTTGTCTCTGGTCCACGGTAATGTTCTGTCTCTGGTCCACGGTAATGTTCGATCTCTGGTCCACGATAATGTTTGGTTTCACGGTAATGTTCCGTCTCTGGTCCACGATAATGTTCTGTTTCTGTATCACGGTAATGTTCCGTTTCTGGTCCACGATAATTTTGTGTTTCTGTTTCACGGTAATGTTCCGTTTCTGGTCCACGATAATGTTCTGTTTCTGTATCACGGTAATGTTCCGTTTCTGGTCCACGATAATTTTGTGTTTCTGTTTCACGGTAATGTTCCGTTTCTGGTCCACGATAATGTTCGGTTTCACGGTAATGTTCTGTCTCTGGTCCACGGTAATATTCTGTGTCTGGTCCACGATAATGTTCGGTTTCACAGTAATGTTCCGTCTCTCGTCCACGATAATGTTCCGTCTTTGGTTTACGATAATGTTCTGTTTCTGTTTCACGGTAATGTTCCGTTTCTGGTCCACGATAATGTTCTGTTTCGGTTTCACTGTAATGTTCTGTCTCTGGTCCATGATAATGTTCCGTTTCTGGTCCACGATAATGTTCTGTTTCAGTTTCACGGTAATGTTCTGTTTCCGTTTCACGGTAATGTTCTGTCTCTGGTCCACGGTAATATTTTGTCTCTATTTCACGGTAATGTTCCGTCTCTGGTCCACGATAATGTTCGGTTTCACGGTAATGTTCCGTCTCTGGTCCACGATAATGTTGTGTTTCTGTTTCACCGTAATGTTCCGTTTCTGGTCCACGATAATGTTTTGTATCTGGTCCACGATAATGTTCCGTTTCTGGTCCACGATAATGTTCTGTTTAGGTTTCACGGTAATGTTCCGTCTCTGGTCCACGATAATGTTCCGTCTCTGGTCCACGATAATGTTCTGTCTCTGGTCCACGATAATGTTCCGTTTCTGGTCCACGATAATGTTCTGTTTCGGTTTCACGGTAAGTTCTGTCTCTGGTCCACGGTAATGTTCCGTTTCTGGTCCACGATAATGTTCTGTTTCGGTTTCACGGTAATGTTCCGTTTCTAGTACACGATAATGATCTGTTTCTGTTTCACGGTAATGTTCCGTTTCTGGTCCATGATAATGTTCTGTTTCACGGTAATGTTCTGTCCCTGGTCCATGGTAATGTTCTGTCTCTGGTCCACGGTAATGTTCGTTTTCAAGGTAAAGTTCGGTCTCTGGTCCACAGTAATGTTCTGTCTCTGGTCCACGGTAATGTTCTGTCTCTGGTCCACGGTAATGTTCTGTCTCTGGTCCACGGTAATGTTCTGTCTCTGGTCCACGGTAATGTTCGATCTCTGGTCCACGATAATGTTCGGTTTCACGGTAATGTTCCGTCTCTGGTCCACGATAATGTTCTGTTTCGGTTTCACGGTAATGTTCCGTCTCTTGTCCACGGTAATGTTCCGTCTCTGGTCCACGAAAATGTTGTGTTTCTGTTTCACGGTAATGTTCCGTTTCCTGTCCATGATAATGTTCTTTTTCACGGTAATGTTCTGTCTCTGGTCCATGGTAATGTTCTGTCTCTTGTCCACGGTAAAGTTCGGTCTCTGGTCCACGATAATGTTGTGTTTCTGTTTCACGGTAATGTTCCGTTTCTGGTCCATGATAATGTTCTGTTTCATGGTAATGTTCTGTCTCTGGTCCACGGTAACGTTCGGTTTCAAGGTAAAGTTCGGTCTCTGGTCCACAGTAATGTTCTGTCTCTGGTCCACGGTAATGTTCTGTTTCAGTTTCACGATAATGTTCCGTTTCTGGTCCACGATAATGTTCTGTTTCGGTTTCACGGTAATGTTCTGTCTCTGGTCCACGGTAATGTTATGTTTCTGTTTCACGGTAATGTTCCGTTTCTGGTCCTTGATAATGTTCTGTTTCACGGTAATGTTCTGTCTCTGGTCCATGGTAATGTTCTGTCTCTGGTCCACGGTAATGTTCTGTCTCTGGTCCACGGTAATGTTCGATCTCTGGTCCACAATAATGTTCGGTTTCACGGTAATGTTCCGTCTCAGGTCCACGATAATGTTCTGTTTCTGTATAACGGTAATGTTCCGTTTCTGGTCCACGATAATTTTGTGTTTCTGTTTCACGGTAATGTTCAGTTTCTGGTCCACGATAATGTTCTGTTTCGGTTTCACGGTAATGTTCTGTCTCTGGTCCACGATAATGTTCCGTCTCTGGTCCACGATAATGTTCTGTCTCTGGTCCACGATAATGTTCTGTCTCTGGTCCACGATAATGTTCCGTTTCTGGTCCACGATAATGTTCTGTTTCGGTTTCACGGTAATGTTGTGTCTCTGGTCCACGGTAATGTTCCGTTTCTGGTCCACGATAATGTTCTGTTTCGGTTTCATGGTAATGTTCCGTTAATAGTCGACGATAATGTTCTATTTCGGTTTCACGGTAATGTTCCGTTTCTGGTCCATGGTAATGTTCTGTCTCTGGTCCACGGTAATGTTCTTTCTCTGGTCCACGGTAATGTTCTGTCTCTGGTCCACGGTAATGTTCGATCTCTGGTCCACGATAATGTTCGGTTTCACGGTAATGTTCCGTCTCTGGTCCACGATAATGTTCCGTTTCGGTTTCACGGTAATGTTCCATCTCTGGTCCACGATAATGTTCTGTTTCGGTTTCACGGTAATGTTCCATTTCTGGTCCACGATAATGTTCTGTTTCGGTTTCACGGTAATGTTCCGTCTCTGGTCCACGATAATGTTGTGTTTCTGTTTCACGGTAATGTTCCGTTTCTGGTCCACCATAATGTTCTGTCTCTGGTCCACGGTAATGTTCTGTCTCTGGTCCATGGTAATGTTCTGTCTCTGGTCCACCATAATGTTCTGTCTCTGGTCCACGGTAATGTTTTGTCTCTGGTCCACGGTAATGTTCTGTCTCTGGTCCACGGTAATGTTCGATCTCTGGTCCACGATAATGTTTGGTTTCACGGTAATGTTCCGTCTCTGGTCCACGATAATGTTCTGTTTCTGTATCACGGTAATGTTCCGTTTCTGGTCCACGATAATTTTGTGTTTCTGTTTCACGGTAATGTTCCGTTTCTGGTCCACGATAATGTTCTGTTTCTGTATCACGGTAATGTTCCGTTTCTGGTCCACGATAATGTTCGGTTTCAAGGTAATGTCCTGTCTCTGGTCCACGATTATAATGTGTTTCTGTTTCACGGTAATGTTCCGTTTCTGGTCCATGATAATTTTGTGTTTCTGTTTCACGGTAATGTTCTTTTTCTGATCCACGATAATGTTCTGTTTCGGTTTCACGGTAATGTTCTGTCTCTGGTCCACGATAATGTTCCGTCTCTGATCCACGATAATGTTCTTTCTCTGGTCCACGATAATGTTCTGTCTCTGGTCCACGATAATGTTCCGTTTCTGGTCCACGATAATGTTCTGTTTCGGTTTCACGGTAATGCTGTGTCTCTGGTCCACGGTAATGTTCCGTTTCTGGTCCACGATAATGTTCTGTTTCGGTTTCACGGTAATGTTCCGTTTATAGTCCACGATAATGTTCTGTTTCGGTTTCACGGTAATGTTCCGTGTCTGGTCCACGGTAATGTTCTGTCTCTGGTCCACGGTAATGTTCTTTCTCTGGTCCACGGTAATGTTCTGTCTCTGGTCCACGGTAATGTTCGATCTCTGGTCCACGATAATGTTCGGTTTCACGGTAATGTTCCGTCTCTGGTCCACGATAATGTTCTGTTTCTTGTCCACGGTAAAGTTCGGTCTCTGGTCCACGATAATGTTGTGTTTCTGTTTCACGGTAATGTTCCGTTTCTGGTCCATGATAATGTTCTGTTTCACGGTAATGTTCTGTCTCTGGTCCATGGTAATGTTCTGTCTCTGGTCCACCATAATGTTCTGTCTCTGGTCCACGGTAATGTTTTGTCTCTGGTCCACGGTAATGTTCTGTCTCTGGTCCACGGTAATGTTCGATCTCTGGTCCACGATAATGTTTGGTTTCACGGTAATGTTCCGTCTCTGGTCCACGATAATGTTCTGTTTCTGTATCACGGTAATGTTCCGTTTCTGGTCCACGATAATTTTGTGTTTCTGTTTCACGGTAATGTTCCGTTTCTGGTCCACGATAATGTTCTGTTTCTGTATCACGGTAATGTTCCGTTTCTAGTCCACGATAATTTTGTGTTTCTGTTTCACGGTAATGTTCCGTTTCTGGTCCACGATAATGTTCGGTTTCACGGTAATGTTCTGTCTCTGGTCCACGGTAATATTCTGTGTCTGGTCCACGATAATGTTCGGTTTCACAGTAATGTTCCGTCTCTCGTCCACGATAATGTTCCGTCTTTGGTCCACGATAATGTTCTGTTTCTGTTTCACGGTAATGTTCCGTTTCTGGTCCACGATAATGTTCTGTTTCGGTTTCACTGTAATGTTCTGTCTCTGGTCCATGATAATGTTCCGTTTCTGGTCCACGATAATGTTCTGTTTCAGTTTCACGGTAATGTTCTGTTTCCGTTTCACGGTAATGTTCTGTCTCTGGTCCACGGTAATATTTTGTCTCTATTTCACGGTAATGTTCCGTCTCTGGTCCACGAAAATGTTCGGTTTCACGGTAATGTTCCGTCTCTGGTCCACGATAATGTTGTGTTTCTGTTTCACCGTAATGTTCCGTTTCTGGTCCACGATAATGTTTTGTATCTGGTCCACGATAATGTTCCGTTTCTGGTCCACGATAATGTTCTGTTTAGGTTTCACGGTAATGTTCCGTCTCTGGTCCACGATAATGTTCCGTCTCTGGTCCACAATAATGTTCTGTCTCTGGTCCACGATAATGTTCCGTTTCTGGTCCACGATAATGTTCTGTTTCGGTTTCACGGTAAGTTCTGTCTCTGGTCCACGGTAATGTTCCGTTTCTGGTCCACGATAATGTTCTGTTTCGGTTTCACGGTAATGTTCCGTTTCTAGTACACGATAATAATCTGTTTCTGTTTCACGGTAATGTTCCGTTTCTGGTCCATGATAATGTTCTGTTTCACGGTAATGTTCTGTCCCTGGTCCATGGTAATGTTCTGTCTCTGGTCCACGGTAATGTTCGTTTTCAAGGTAAAGTTCGGTCTCTGGTCCACAGTAATGTTCTGTCTCTGGTCCACGGTAATGTTCGGTCTCTGGTCCACGGTACTGTTCTGTCTCTGGTCCACGGTAATGTTCGATCTCTGGTCCACGATAATGTTCTGTCTCTGGTCCACGGTAATGTTCGATCTCTGGTCCACGATAATGTTCGGTTTCACGGTAATGTTCCGTCTCTGGTCCACGATAATGTTCTGTTTCGGTTTCACGGTAATGTTCCGTCTCTTGTCCACGGTAATGTTCCGTCTCTGGTCCACGAAAATGTTGTGTTTCTGTTTCACGGTAATGTTCCGTTTCCTGTCCATGATAATGCTCTTTTTCACGGTAATGTTCTGTCTCTGGTCCATGGTAATGTTCTGTCTCTTGTCCACGGTAAAGTTCGGTCTCTGGTCCACGATAATGTTGTGTTTCTGTTTCACGGTAATGTTCCGTTTCTGGTCCACGATAATGTTGTGTTTCTGTTTCACGGTAATGTTCCGTTTCTGGTCCACCATAATGTTCTGTCTCTGGTCCACGGTAATGTTCTGTCTCTGGTCCATTGTAATGTTCTGTCTCTGGTCCACCATAATGTTCTGTCTCTGGTCCACGGTAATGTTTTGTCTCTGGTCCACGGTAATGTTCTGTCTCTGGTCCACGGTAATGTTCGATCTCTGGTCCACGATAATGTTTGGTTTCACGGTAATGTTCCGTTTCTAGTCCACGATAATTTTGTGTTTCTGTTTCACGGTAATGTTCCGTTTCTGGTCCACGATAATGTTCGGTTTCACGGTAATGTTCTGTCTCTGGTCCACGGTAATATTCTGTGTCTGGTCCACGATAATGTTCGGTTTCACAGTAATGTTCCGTCTCTCGTCCACGATAATGTTCCGTCTTTGGTCCACGATAATGTTCTGTTTCTGTTTCACGGTAATGTTCCGTTTCTGGTCCACGATAATGTTCTGTTTCGGTTTCACTGTAATGTTCTGTCTCTGGTCCATGATAATGTTCCGTTTCTGGTCCACGATAATGTTCTGTTTCAGTTTCACGGTAATGTTCTGTTTCCGTTTCACGGTAATGTTCTGTCTCTGGTCCACGGTAATATTTTGTCTCTATTTCACGGTAATGTTCCGTCTCTGGTCCACGAAAATGTTCGGTTTCACGGTAATGTTCCGTCTCTGGTCCACGATAATGTTGTGTTTCTGTTTCACCGTAATGTTCCGTTTCTGGTCCACGATAATGTTTTGTATCTGGTCCACGATAATGTTCCGTTTCTGGTCCACGATAATGTTCTGTTTAGGTTTCACGGTAATGTTCCGTCTCTGGTCCACGATAATGTTCCGTCTCTGGTCCACAATAATGTTCTGTCTCTGGTCCACGATAATGTTCCGTTTCTGGTCCACGATAATGTTCTGTTTCGGTTTCACGGTAAGTTCTGTCTCTGGTCCACGGTAATGTTCCGTTTCTGGTCCACGATAATGTTCTGTTTCGGTTTCACGGTAATGTTCCGTTTCTAGTACACGATAATAATCTGTTTCTGTTTCACGGTAATGTTCCGTTTCTGGTCCATGATAATGTTCTGTTTCACGGTAATGTTCTGTCCCTGGTCCATGGTAATGTTCTGTCTCTGGTCCACGGTAATGTTCGTTTTCAAGGTAAAGTTCGGTCTCTGGTCCACAGTAATGTTCTGTCTCTGGTCCACGGTAATGTTCGGTCTCTGGTCCACGGTACTGTTCTGTCTCTGGTCCACGGTAATGTTCGATCTCTGGTCCACGATAATGTTCTGTCTCTGGTCCACGGTAATGTTCGATCTCTGGTCCACGATAATGTTCGGTTTCACGGTAATGTTCCGTCTCTGGTCCACGATAATGTTCTGTTTCGGTTTCACGGTAATGTTCCGTCTCTTGTCCACGGTAATGTTCCGTCTCTGGTCCACGAAAATGTTGTGTTTCTGTTTCACGGTAATGTTCCGTTTCCTGTCCATGATAATGCTCTTTTTCACGGTAATGTTCTGTCTCTGGTCCATGGTAATGTTCTGTCTCTTGTCCACGGTAAAGTTCGGTCTCTGGTCCACGATAATGTTGTGTTTCTGTTTCACGGTAATGTTCCGTTTCTGGTCCATGATAATGTTCTGTTTCATGGTAATGTTCTGTCTCTAGGCAAACGGTAACGTTCGGTTTCAAGGTAAAGTTCGGTCTCTGGTCCACAGTAATGTTCTGTCTCTGGTCCACGGTAATGTTCTGTCTCTGGTCCACGATAATGTTCTGTTTCGGTTTCAAGGTAATGTTCCGTTCCTGGTCCACGATAATGTTCTGTTTCGGTTTCACGGTAATGTTCTGTCTCTGGTCCACGATAATGTTCCGTCTCTGGTCCACAATAATGTTCTGTCTCTGGTCCACGATAATGTTCCGTTTCTGGTCCACGATAATGTTCTGTTTCGGTTTCACGGTAAGTTCTGTCTCTGGTCCACGGTAATGTTCCGTTTCTGGTCCACGATAATGTTCTGTTTCGGTTTCACGGTAATGTTCCGTTTCTAGTACACGATAATAATCTGTTTCTGTTTCACGGTAATGTTCCGTTTCTGGTCCATGATAATGTTCTGTTTCACGGTAATGTTCTGTCCCTGGTCCATGGTAATGTTCTGTCTCTGGTCCACGGTAATGTTCGTTTTCAAGGTAAAGTTCGGTCTCTGGTCCACAGTAATGTTCTGTCTCTGGTCCACGGTAATGTTCGGTCTCTGGTCCACGGTACTGTTCTGTCTCTGGTCCACGGTAATGTTCGATCTCTGGTCCACGATAATGTTCTGTCTCTGGTCCACGGTAATGTTCGATCTCTGGTCCACGATAATGTTCGGTTTCACGGTAATGTTCCGTCTCTGGTCCACGATAATGTTCTGTTTCGGTTTCACGGTAATGTTCCGTCTCTTGTCCACGGTAATGTTCCGTCTCTGGTCCACGAAAATGTTGTGTTTCTGTTTCACGGTAATGTTCCGTTTCCTGTCCATGATAATGCTCTTTTTCACGGTAATGTTCTGTCTCTGGTCCATGGTAATGTTCTGTCTCTTGTCCACGGTAAAGTTCGGTCTCTGGTCCACGATAATGTTGTGTTTCTGTTTCACGGTAATGTTCCGTTTCTGGTCCACGATAATGTTGTGTTTCTGTTTCACGGTAATGTTCCGTTTCTGGTCCACCATAATGTTCTGTCTCTGGTCCACGGTAATGTTCTGTCTCTGGTCCATTGTAATGTTCTGTCTCTGGTCCACCATAATGTTCTGTCTCTGGTCCACGGTAATGTTTTGTCTCTGGTCCACGGTAATGTTCTGTCTCTGGTCCACGGTAATGTTCGATCTCTGGTCCACGATAATGTTTGGTTTCACGGTAATGTTCCGTTTCTAGTCCACGATAATTTTGTGTTTCTGTTTCACGGTAATGTTCCGTTTCTGGTCCACGATAATGTTCGGTTTCACGGTAATGTTCTGTCTCTGGTCCACGGTAATATTCTGTGTCTGGTCCACGATAATGTTCGGTTTCACAGTAATGTTCCGTCTCTCGTCCACGATAATGTTCCGTCTTTGGTCCACGATAATGTTCTGTTTCTGTTTCACGGTAATGTTCCGTTTCTGGTCCACGATAATGTTCTGTTTCGGTTTCACTGTAATGTTCTGTCTCTGGTCCATGATAATGTTCCGTTTCTGGTCCACGATAATGTTCTGTTTCAGTTTCACGGTAATGTTCTGTTTCCGTTTCACGGTAATGTTCTGTCTCTGGTCCACGGTAATATTTTGTCTCTATTTCACGGTAATGTTCCGTCTCTGGTCCACGAAAATGTTCGGTTTCACGGTAATGTTCCGTCTCTGGTCCACGATAATGTTGTGTTTCTGTTTCACCGTAATGTTCCGTTTCTGGTCCACGATAATGTTTTGTATCTGGTCCACGATAATGTTCCGTTTCTGGTCCACGATAATGTTCTGTTTAGGTTTCACGGTAATGTTCCGTCTCTGGTCCACGATAATGTTCCGTCTCTGGTCCACAATAATGTTCTGTCTCTGGTCCACGATAATGTTCCGTTTCTGGTCCACGATAATGTTCTGTTTCGGTTTCACGGTAAGTTCTGTCTCTGGTCCACGGTAATGTTCCGTTTCTGGTCCACGATAATGTTCTGTTTCGGTTTCACGGTAATGTTCCGTTTCTAGTACACGATAATAATCTGTTTCTGTTTCACGGTAATGTTCCGTTTCTGGTCCATGATAATGTTCTGTTTCACGGTAATGTTCTGTCCCTGGTCCATGGTAATGTTCTGTCTCTGGTCCACGGTAATGTTCGTTTTCAAGGTAAAGTTCGGTCTCTGGTCCACAGTAATGTTCTGTCTCTGGTCCACGGTAATGTTCGGTCTCTGGTCCACGGTACTGTTCTGTCTCTGGTCCACGGTAATGTTCGATCTCTGGTCCACGATAATGTTCTGTCTCTGGTCCACGGTAATGTTCGATCTCTGGTCCACGATAATGTTCGGTTTCACGGTAATGTTCCGTCTCTGGTCCACGATAATGTTCTGTTTCGGTTTCACGGTAATGTTCCGTCTCTTGTCCACGGTAATGTTCCGTCTCTGGTCCACGAAAATGTTGTGTTTCTGTTTCACGGTAATGTTCCGTTTCCTGTCCATGATAATGCTCTTTTTCACGGTAATGTTCTGTCTCTGGTCCATGGTAATGTTCTGTCTCTTGTCCACGGTAAAGTTCGGTCTCTGGTCCACGATAATGTTGTGTTTCTGTTTCACGGTAATGTTCCGTTTCTGGTCCATGATAATGTTCTGTTTCATGGTAATGTTCTGTCTCTAGGCAAACGGTAACGTTCGGTTTCAAGGTAAAGTTCGGTCTCTGGTCCACAGTAATGTTCTGTCTCTGGTCCACGGTAATGTTCTGTCTCTGGTCCACGATAATGTTCTGTTTCGGTTTCAAGGTAATGTTCCGTTCCTGGTCCACGATAATGTTCTGTTTCGGTTTCACGGTAATGTTCTGTCTCTGGTCCACGGTAATGTTATGTTTCTGTTTCACGGTAATGTTCCGTTTCTGGTCCTTGATAATGTTCTGTTTCACGGTAATGTTCTGTCTCTGGTCCATGGTAATGTTCTGTCTCTGGTCCACGGTAATGTTCTGTCTCTGGTCCACGGTAATGTTCGATCTCTGGTCCACGATAATGTTCGGTTTCACGGTAATGTTCCGTCTCAGGTCCACGATAATGTTCTGTTTCTGTATAACGGTAATGTTCCGTTTCTGGTCCACGATAATTTTGTGTTTCTGTTTCACGGTAATGTTCAGTTTCTGGTCCACGATAATGTTCTGTTTCGGTTTCACGGTAATGTTCTGTCTCTGGTCCACGATAATGTTCCGTCTCTGGTCCACGATAATGTTCTGTCTCTGGTCCACGATAATGGTCTGTCTCTGGTCCACGATGATGTTCCGTTTCTGGTCCACGATATTGTTCTGTTTCGGTTTCACGGTAATGTTGTGTCTCTTGTCCACGGTAATGTTCCGTTTCTGGTCCACGATAATGTTCTGTTTCGGTTTCATGGTAATGTTCCGTTTATAGTCCACGATAATGTTCTATTTCGATTTCACGGTAATGTTCCGTTTCTGGTCCATGGTAATGTTCTGTCTCTGGTCCACGGTAATGTTCTTTCTCTGGTCCACGGTAATGTTCTGTCTCTGGTCCACGGTAATGTTCGATCTCTGGTCCACGATAATGTTCGGTTTCACGGTAATGTTCCGTCTCTGGTCCACGATAATGTTTTGTTTCGGTTTCACGGTAATGTTCCGTCTCTGGTCCACGATAATGTTCTGTTTCGGTTTCACGGTAATGTTCCATTTCTGGTCCACGATAATGTTCTGTTTCGGTTTCACGGTAATGTTCCGTCTCTGGTCCACGATAATGTTGTGTTTCTGTTTCACGGTAATGTTCCGTTTCTGGTCCACCATAATGTTCTGTCTCTGGTCCACGGTAATGTTCTGTCTCTGGTCCATTGTAATGTTCTGTATCTGGTCCACCATAATGTTCTGTCTCTGGTCCACGGTAATGTTTTGTCTCTGGTCCACGGTAATGTTCTGTCTCTGGTCCACGGTAATGTTCGATCTCTGGTCCACGATAATGTTTGGTTTCACGGTAATGTTCCGTCTCTGGTCCACGATAATGTTCTGTTTCTGTATCACGGTAATGTTCCGTTTCTGGTCCACGATAATTTTGTGTTTCTGTTTCACGGTAATGTTCCGTTTCTGGTCCACGATAATATTCTGTTTCTGTATCACGGTAATGTTCCGTTTCTGGTCCACGATAATTTTGTGTTTCTGTTTCACGGTAATGTTCCGTTTCTGGTCCACGATAATGTTCGGTTTCACGGTAATGTTCTGTCTCTGGTCCACGGTAATATTCTGTGTCTGGTCCAGGATAATGTTCGGTTTCACGGTAATGTTCCGTCTCTCGTCCACGATAATGTTCCGTCTTTGGTCCACGATAATGTTCTGTTTCTGTTTCACGGTAATGTTCCGTTTCTGGTCCACGATAATGTTCTGTTTCAGTTTCACGGTAATGTTCTGTTTCCGTTTCACGGTAATGTTCTGTCTCTGGTCCACGGTAATATTTTGTCTCTATTTCACGGTAATGTTCCGTCTCTGGTCCACGATAATGTTCGGTTTCACGGTAATCTTCCGTCTCTGGTCCACGATAATGTTCTGTTTCGGTTTCACGGTAATGTTCCGTTTCTGGTGCACGGTAATGTTCTGTCTCTGGTCCACGGTAATGTTCTGTCTCTGGTCCACGGTAATGTTGTGTTTCTGTTTCATGGTAATGTTCCGTTTCTGGTCCTTGATAATGTTCTGTTTCACGGTAATGTTCTGTCTCTGGTTCATGGTAATGTTCTGTCTCTGGTCCACGGTAATGTTCTGTCTCTGGTCCACGGTAATGTTCGATCTCTGGTCCACGATAATGTTTGGTTTCACGGTAATGTTGTGTCTCTGGTCCACGGTAATGTTCCGTTTCTGGTCCATGATAATGTTCTGTTTCATGGTAATGTTCTGTCTCTGGTCCACGGTAACGTTCGGTTTCAAGGTAAAGTTCGGTGTCTGGTCCACAGTAATGTTCTGTCTCTGGTCCACGGTAATGTTCTGTCTCTGGTCCACGGTAATGTTCTGTCTCTGGTCCACGGTAATGTTCGATGTCTGGTCCACGATAATGTTCGGTTTCACGGTAATGTTCCGTCTCTGGTCCACGATAATGTTCTGTTTCGGTTTCACGGTAATGTTCCGTTTCTGGTCCACGGTAATGTTCCGTTTCAAGGTAAAGTTCGGTCTCTGGACCACAGTAATGTTCTGTCTCTGGTCCACGGTAATGTTCTGTCTCTGGTCCACGGTAATGTTCTGTCTCTGGTCCACGGTAATGTTCGATCTCTGGTTCACGATAATGTTCGGTTTCACGGTAATCTTCCGTCTCTGGTCCACGATAATGTTCTGTTTCGGTTTCACGGTAATGTTCCGTTTCTGGTGCACAGTAATGTTCTGTCTCTGGTCCACGGTAATGTTCTTTCTCTGGTCCACGGTAATGTTCTGTCTCTGGTCCACATTAATGTTGTGTTTCTGTTTCATGGTAATGTTCCGTTTCTGGTCCTTGATAATGTTCTGTTTCACGGTAATGTTCTGTCTCTGGTTCATGGTAATGTTCTGTCTCTGGTCCACGGTAACGTTCGGTTTCAAGGTAAAGTTCGGTCTCTGGTCCACAGTAATGTTCTGTCTCTGGTCCACGGTAATGTTCTGTCTCTGGTCCACGATAATGTTCTGTTTCGGTTTCACGGTAATGTTCCGTTCCTGGTCCACGATAATGTTCTGTTTCGGTTTCACGGTAATGTTCTGTCTCTGGTCCACGGTAATGTTATGTTTCTGTTTCACGGTAATGTTCCGTTTCTGGTCCTTGATAATGTTCTGTTTCACGGTAATGTTCTGTCTCTGGTCCATGGTAATGTTCTGTCTCTGGTCCACGGTAATGTTCTGTCTCTGGTCCACGGTAATGTTCGATCTCTGGTCCACGATAATGTTCGGTTTCACGGTAATGTTCCGTCTCAGGTCCACGATAATGTTCTGTTTCTGTATAACGGTAATGTTCCGTTTCTGGTCCACGATAATTTTGTGTTTCTGTTTCACGGTAATGTTCAGTTTCTGGTCCACGATAATGTTCTGTTTCGGTTTCACGGTAATGTTCTGTCTCTGGTCCACGATGATGTTCCGTCTCTGGTCCACGATAATGTTCTGTCTCTGGTCCACGATAATGGTCTGTCTCTGGTCCACGATAATGTTCCGTTTCTGGTCCACGATATTGTTCTGTTTCGGTTTCACGGTAATGTTGTGTCTCTTGTCCACGGTAATGTTCCGTTTCTGGTCCACGATAATGTTCTGTTTCGGTTTCATGGTAATGTTCCGTTTATAGTCCACGATAATGTTCTATTTCGATTTCACGGTAATGTTCCGTTTCTGGTCCATGGTAATGTTCTGTCTCTGGTCCACGGTAATGTTCTTTCTCTGGTCCACGGTAATGTTCTGTCTCTGGTCCACGGTAATGTTCGATCTCTGGTCCACGATAATGTTCGGTTTCACGGTAATGTTCCGTCTCTGGTCCACGATAATGTTTTGTTTCGGTTTCACGGTAATGTTCCGTCTCTGGTCCACGATAATGTTCTGTTTCGGTTTCACGGTAATGTTCCATTTCTGGTCCACGATAATGTTCTGTTTCGGTTTCACGGTAATGTTCCGTCTCTGGTCCACGATAATGTTGTGTTTCTGTTTCACGGTAATGTTCCGTTTCTGGTCCACCATAATGTTCTGTCTCTGGTCCACGGTAATGTTTTGTCTCTGGTCCACGGTAATGTTCTGTCTCTGGTCCACGGTAATGTTCGATCTCTGGTCCACGATAATGTTTGGTTTCACGGTAATGTTCCGTCTCTGGTCCACGATAATGTTCTGTTTCTGTATCACGGTAATGTTCCGTTTCTGGTCCACGATAATTTTGTGTTTCTGTTTCACGGTAATGTTCCGTTTCTGGTCCACGATAATATTCTGTTTCTGTATCACGGTAATGTTCCGTTTCTGGTCCACGATAATTTTGTGTTTCTGTTTCACGGTAATGTTCCGTTTCTGGTCCACGATAATGTTCGGTTTCACGGTAATGTTCTGTCTCTGGTCCACGGTAATATTCTGTGTCTGGTCCAGGATAATGTTCGGTTTCACGGTAATGTTCCGTCTCTCGTCCACGATAATGTTCCGTCTTTGGTCCACGATAATGTTCTGTTTCTGTTTCACGGTAATGTTCCGTTTCTGGTCCACGATAATGTTCTGTTTCGGTTTCACTGTAATGTTCTGTCTCCGGTCCATGATAATGTTCCGTTTCTGGTCCACGATAATGTTCTGTTTCAGTTTCACGGTAATGTTCTGTTTCCGTTTCACGGTAATGTTCTGTCTCTGGTCCACGGTAATATTTTGTCTCTATTTCACGGTAATGTTCCGTCTCTGGTCCACGATAATGTTCGGTTTCACGGTAATCTTCCGTCTCTGGTCCACGATAATGTTCTGTTTCGGTTTCACGGTAATGTTCCGTTTCTGGTGCACGGTAATGTTCTGTCTCTGGTCCACGGTAATGTTCTGTCTCTGGTCCACGGTAATGTTGTGTTTCTGTTTCATGGTAATGTTCCGTTTCTGGTCCTTGATAATGTTCTGTTTCACGGTAATGTTCTGTCTCTGGTTCATGGTAATGTTCTGTCTCTGGTCCACGGTAATGTTCTGTCTCTGGTCCACGGTAATGTTCGATCTCTGGTCCACGATAATGTTTGGTTTCACGGTAATGTTGTGTCTCTGGTCCACGGTAATGTTCCGTTTCTGGTCCATGATAATGTTCTGTTTCATGGTAATGTTCTGTCTCTGGTCCACGGTAACGTTCGGTTTCAAGGTAAAGTTCGGTGTCTGGTCCACAGTAATGTTCTGTCTCTGGTCCACGGTAATGTTCTGTCTCTGGTCCACGGTAATGTTCTGTCTCTGGTCCACGGTAATGTTCGATGTCTGGTCCACGATAATGTTCGGTTTCACGGTAATGTTCCGTCTCTGGTCCACGATAATGTTCTGTTTCGGTTTCACGGTAATGTTCCGTTTCTGGTCCACGGTAATGTTCCGTTTCAAGGTAAAGTTCGGTCTCTGGACCACAGTAATGTTCTGTCTCTGGTCCACGGTAATGTTCTGTCTCTGGTCCACGGTAATGTTCTGTCTCTGGTCCACGGTAATGTTCGATCTCTGGTTCACGATAATGTTCGGTTTCACGGTAATCTTCCGTCTCTGGTCCACGATAATGTTCTGTTTCGGTTTCACGGTAATGTTCCGTTTCTGGTGCACAGTAATGTTCTGTCTCTGGTCCATGGTAATGTTCTTTCTCTGGTCCACGGTAATGTTCTGTCTCTGGTCCACATTAATGTTGTGTTTCTGTTTCATGGTAATGTTCCATTTCTGGTCCTTGATAATGTTCTGTTTCACGGTAATGTTCTGTCTCTGGTTCATGGTAATGTTCTGTCTCTGGTCCACGGTAATGTTCTGTCTCTGGTCCACGGTAATGTTCGATCTCTGGTCCACGATAATGTTTGGTTTCACGGTAATGTTCCGTCTCTGGTCCACGATAATGTTCTGTTTCTGTATCACGGTAATGTTCCGTTTCTGGTCCACGATAATTTTGTGCTTCTGTTTCACGGTAATGTTCCGTTTCTGGTCCACGATAATGTTCGGTTTCAAGGTAATGTCCTGTCTCTGGTCCACGATTATAATGTGTTTCTGTTTCACGGTAATGTTCCGTTTCTGGTCCACGATAATTTTGTGTTTCTGTTTCACGGTAATGTTCCGTTTCTGGTCCACGATAATGTTCTGTTTCGGTTTCACGGTAATGTTCTGTCTCTGGTCCACGATAATGTTCCGTCTCTGATCCACGATAATGTTCTTTCTCTGGTCCACGATAATGTTCCGTTTCTGGTCCACGATAATGTTCTGTTTCGGTTTCACGGTAATGCTGTGTCTCTGGTCCATGGTAATGTTCCGTTTCTGGTCCACGATAATGTTCTGTTTCGGTTTCACGGTAATGTTCCGTTTATAGTCCACGATAATGTTCTGTTTCGGTTTCACGGTAATGTTCCGTGTCTGGTCCACGGTAATGTTCTGTCTCTGGTCCACGGTAATGTTCTTTCTCTGGTCCACGGTAATGTTCGATCTCTGGTCCACGATAATGTTCGGTTTCACGGTAATGTTCCGTCTCTGGTCCACGATAATGTTCTGTTTCGGTTTCACGGTAATGTTCCGTTTCTGGTGCACAGTAATGTTCTGTCTCTGGTCCACGGTAATGTTCTTTCTCTGGTCCACGGTAATGTTCTGTCTCTGGTCCACATTAATGTTGTGTTTCTGTTTCATGGTAATGTTCCGTTTCTGGTCCTTGATAATGTTCTGTTTCACGGTAATGTTCTGTCTCTGGTTCATGGTAATGTTCTGTCTCTGGTCCACGGTAACGTTCGGTTTCAAGGTAAAGTTCGGTCTCTGGTCCACAGTAATGTTCTGTCTCTGGTCCACGGTAATGTTCTGTCTCTGGTCCACGATAATGTTCTGTTTCGGTTTCACGGTAATGTTCCGTTCCTGGTCCACGATAATGTTCTGTTTCGGTTTCACGGTAATGTTCTGTCTCTGGTCCACGGTAATGTTATGTTTCTGTTTCACGGTAATGTTCCGTTTCTGGTCCTTGATAATGTTCTGTTTCACGGTAATGTTCTGTCTCTGGTCCATGGTAATGTTCTGTCTCTGGTCCACGGTAATGTTCTGTCTCTGGTCCACGGTAATGTTCGATCTCTGGTCCACGATAATGTTCGGTTTCACGGTAATGTTCCGTCTCAGGTCCACGATAATGTTCTGTTTCTGTATAACGGTAATGTTCCGTTTCTGGTCCACGATAATTTTGTGTTTCTGTTTCACGGTAATGTTCAGTTTCTGGTCCACGATAATGTTCTGTTTCGGTTTCACGGTAATGTTCTGTCTCTGGTCCACGATAATGTTCCGTCTCTGGTCCACGATAATGTTCTGTCTCTGGTCCACGATAATGGTCTGTCTCTGGTCCACGATAATGTTCCGTTTCTGGTCCACGATATTGTTCTGTTTCGGTTTCACGGTAATGTTGTGTCTCTTGTCCACGGTAATGTTCCGTTTCTGGTCCACGATAATGTTCTGTTTCGGTTTCATGGTAATGTTCCGTTTATAGTCCACGATAATGTTCTATTTCGATTTCACGGTAATGTTCCGTTTCTGGTCCATGGTAATGTTCTGTCTCTGGTCCACGGTAATGTTCTTTCTCTGGTCCACGGTAATGTTCTGTCTCTGGTCCACGGTAATGTTCGATCTCTGGTCCACGATAATGTTCGGTTTCACGGTAATGTTCCGTCTCTGGTCCACGATAATGTTTTGTTTCGGTTTCACGGTAATGTTCCGTCTCTGGTCCACGATAATGTTCTGTTTCGGTTTCACGGTAATGTTCCATTTCTGGTCCACGATAATGTTCTGTTTCGGTTTCACGGTAATGTTCCGTCTCTGGTCCACGATAATGTTGTGTTTCTGTTTCACGGTAATGTTCCGTTTCTGGTCCACCATAATGTTCTGTCTCTGGTCCACGGTAATGTTCTGTCTCTGGTCCATTGTAATGTTCTGTCTCTGGTCCACCATAATGTTCTGTCTCTGGTCCACGGTAATGTTTTGTCTCTGGTCCACGGTAATGTTCTGTCTCTGGTCCACGGTAATGTTCGATCTCTGGTCCACGATAATGTTTGGTTTCACGGTAATGTTCCGTCTCTGGTCCACGATAATGTTCTGTTTCTGTATCACGGTAATGTTCCGTTTCTGGTCCACGATAATTTTGTGTTTCTGTTTCACGGTAATGTTCCGTTTCTGGTCCACGATAATATTCTGTTTCTGTATCACGGTAATGTTCCGTTTCTGGTCCACGATAATTTTGTGTTTCTGTTTCACGGTAATGTTCCGTTTCTGGTCCACGATAATGTTCGGTTTCACGGTAATGTTCTGTCTCTGGTCCACGGTAATATTCTGTGTCTGGTCCAGGATAATGTTCGGTTTCACGGTAATGTTCCGTCTCTCGTCCACGATAATGTTCCGTCTTTGGTCCACGATAATGTTCTGTTTCTGTTTCACGGTAATGTTCCGTTTCTGGTCCACGATAATGTTCTGTTTCGGTTTCACTGTAATGTTCTGTCTCCGGTCCATGATAATGTTCCGTTTCTGGTCCACGATAATGTTCTGTTTCAGTTTCACGGTAATGTTCTGTTTCCGTTTCACGGTAATGTTCTGTCTCTGGTCCACGGTAATATTTTGTCTCTATTTCACGGTAATGTTCCGTCTCTGGTCCACGATAATGTTCGGTTTCACGGTAATCTTCCGTCTCTGGTCCACGATAATGTTCTGTTTCGGTTTCACGGTAATGTTCCGTTTCTGGTGCACGGTAATGTTCTGTCTCTGGTCCACGGTAATGTTCTGTCTCTGGTCCACGGTAATGTTGTGTTTCTGTTTCATGGTAATGTTCCGTTTCTGGTCCTTGATAATGTTCTGTTTCACGGTAATGTTCTGTCTCTGGTTCATGGTAATGTTCTGTCTCTGGTCCACGGTAATGTTCTGTCTCTGGTCCACGGTAATGTTCGATCTCTGGTCCACGATAATGTTTGGTTTCACGGTAATGTTGTGTCTCTGGTCCACGGTAATGTTCCTTTTCTGGTCCATGATAATGTTCTGTTTCATGGTAATGTTCTGTCTCTGGTCCACGGTAACGTTCGGTTTCAAGGTAAAGTTCGGTGTCTGGTCCACAGTAATGTTCTGTCTCTGGTCCACGGTAATGTTCTGTCTCTGGTCCACGGTAATGTTCTGTCTCTGGTCCACGGTAATGTTCGATGTCTGGTCCACGATAATGTTCGGTTTCACGGTAATGTTCCGTCTCTGGTCCACGATAATGTTCTGTTTCGGTTTCACGGTAATGTTCCGTTTCTGGTCCACGGTAATGTTCCGTTTCAAGGTAAAGTTCGGTCTCTGGACCACAGTAATGTTCTGTCTCTGGTCCACGGTAATGTTCTGTCTCTGGTCCACGGTAATGTTCTGTCTCTGGTCCACGGTAATGTTCGATCTCTGGTTCACGATAATGTTCGGTTTCACGGTAATCTTCCGTCTCTGGTCCACGATAATGTTCTGTTTCGGTTTCACGGTAATGTTCCGTTTCTGGTGCACAGTAATGTTCTGTCTCTGGTCCACGGTAATGTTCTTTCTCTGGTCCACGGTAATGTTCTGTCTCTGGTCCACATTAATGTTGTGTTTCTGTTTCATGGTAATGTTCCATTTCTGGTCCTTGATAATGTTCTGTTTCACGGTAATGTTCTGTCTCTGGTTCATGGTAATGTTCTGTCTCTGGTCCACGGTAATGTTCTGTCTCTGGTCCACGGTAATGTTCGATCTCTGGTCCACGATAATGTTTGGTTTCACGGTAATGTTCCGTCTCTGGTCCACGATAATGTTCTGTTTCTGTATCACGGTAATGTTCCGTTTCTGGTCCACGATAATTTTGTGCTTCTGTTTCACGGTAATGTTCCGTTTCTGGTCCACGATAATGTTCGGTTTCAAGGTAATGTCCTGTCTCTGGTCCACGATTATAATGTGTTTCTGTTTCACGGTAATGTTCCGTTTCTGGTCCACGATAATTTTGTGTTTCTGTTTCACGGTAATGTTCCGTTTCTGGTCCACGATAATGTTCTGTTTCGGTTTCACGGTAATGTTCTGTCTCTGGTCCACGATAATGTTCCGTCTCTGATCCACGATAATGTTCTTTCTCTGGTCCACGATAATGTTCCGTTTCTGGTCCACGATAATGTTCTGTTTCGGTTTCACGGTAATGCTGTGTCTCTGGTCCATGGTAATGTTCCGTTTCTGGTCCACGATAATGTTCTGTTTCGGTTTCACGGTAATGTTCCGTTTATAGTCCACGATAATGTTCTGTTTCGGTTTCACGGTAATGTTCCGTGTCTGGTCCACGGTAATGTTCTGTCTCTGGTCCACGGTAATGTTCTTTCTCTGGTCCACGGTAATGTTCGATCTCTGGTCCACGATAATGTTCGGTTTCACGGTAATGTTCCGTCTCTGGTCCACGATAATGTTCTGTTTCTTGTCCACGGTAAAGTTCGGTCTCTGGTCCACGATAATGTTGTGTTTCTGTTTCACGGTAATGTTCCGTTTCTGATCCATGATAATGTTCTGTTTCACGGTAATGTTCTGTCTCTGGTCCATGGTAATGTTCTGTCTCTGGTCCACCATAATGTTCTGTCTCTGGTCCACGGTAATGTTTTGTCTCTGGTCCACGGTAATGTTCTGTCTCTGGTCCACGGTAATGTTCGATCTCTGGTCCACGATAATGTTTGGTTTCACGGTAATGTTCCGTCTCTGGTCCACGATAATGTTCTGTTTCTGTATCACGGTAATGTTCCGTTTCTGGTCCACGATAATTTTGTGTTTCTGTTTCACGGTAATGTTCCGTTTCTGGTCCACGATAATGTTCTGTTTCTGTATCACGGTAATGTTCCGTTTCTGGTCCACGATAATTTTGTGTTTCTGTTTCACGGTAATGTTCCGTTTCTGGTCCACGATAATGTTCGGTTTCACGGTAATGTTCTGTCTCTGGTCCACGGTAATATTCTGTGTCTGGTCCACGATAATGTTCGGTTTCACAGTAATGTTCCGTCTCTCGTCCACGATAATGTTCCTTCTTTGGTCCACGATAATGTTCTGTTTCTGTTTCACGGTAATGTTCCGTTTCTGGTCCACGATAATGTTCTGTTTCGGTTTCACTGTAATGTTCTGTCTCTGGTCCATGATAATGTTCCGTTTCTGGTCCACGATAATGTTCTGTTTCAGTTTCACGTAATGTTCTGTTTCCGTTTCACGGTAATGTTCTGTCTCTGGTCCACGGTAATATTTTGTCTCTATTTCACGGTAATGTTCCGTCTCTGGTCCACGATAATGTTCGGTTTCACGGTAATGTTCCGTCTCTGGTCCACGATAATGTTGTGTTTCTGTTTCACCGTAATGTTCCGTTTCTGGTCCACGATAATGTTTTGTATCTGGTCCACGATAATGTTCCGTTTCTGGTCCACGATAATGTTCTGTTTAGGTTTCACGGTAATGTTCCGTTTCTGGTCCACGATAATGTTCCGTCTCTGGTCCACGATAATGTTCTGTCTCTGGTCCACGATAATGTTCCGTTTCTGGTCCACGATAATGTTCTGTTTCGGTTTCACGGTAAGTTCTGTCTCTGGTCCACGGTAATATTCCGTTTCTGGTCCACGATAATGTTCTGTTTCGGTTTCACGGTAATGTTCCGTTTCTAGTACACGATAATGATCTGTTTCTGTTTCACGGTAATGTTCCGTTTCTGGTCCATGATAATGTTCTGTTTCACGGTAATGTTCTGTCCCTAGTCCATGGTAATGTTCTGTCTCTGGTCCACGGTAATGTTCGTTTTCAAGGTAAAGTTCGGTCTCTGGTCCACAGTAATGTTCTGTCTCTGGTCCACGGTAATGTTCGGTCTCTGGTCCACGGTAATGTTCTATCTCTGGTCCACGGTAATGTTCTGTCTCTGGTCCACGGTAATGTTCGATCTCTGGTCCACGATAATGTTCGGTTTCACGGTAATGTTCCGTCTCTGGTCCACGATAATGTTCTGTTTCGGTTTCACGGTAATGTTCCGTCTCTTGTCCACGGTAATGTTCCGTCTCTGGTCCACGAAAATGTTGTGTTTCTGTTTCACGGTAATGTTCCGTTTCCTGTCCATGATAATGTTCTTTTTCACGGTAATGTTCTGTCTCTGGTCCATGGTAATGTTCTGTCTCTTGTCCACGGTAAAGTTCGGTCTCTGGTCCACGATAATGTTGTGTTTCTGTTTCACGGTAATGTTCCGTTTCTGGTCCATGATAATGTTCTGTTTCATGGTAATGTTCTGTCTCTGGTCCACGGTAACGTTCGGTTTCAAGGTAAAGTTCGGTCTCTGGTCCACAGTAATGTTCTGTCTCTGGTCCACGGTAATGTTCTGTCTCTGGTCCACGATAATGTTCTGTTTCGGTTTCACGGTAATGTTCCGTTTCTGGTCCACGATAATGTTCTGTTTCGGTTTCACTGTAATGTTCTGTCTCTGGTCCATGATAATGTTCCGTTTCTGGTCCACGATAATGTTGTTTCAGTTTCACGTAATGTTCTGTTTCCGTTTCACGGTAATGTTCTGTCTCTGGTCCACGGTAATATTTTGTCTCTATTTCACGGTAATGTTCCGTCTCTGGTCCACGATAATGTTCGGTTTCACGGTAATGTTCCGTCTCTGGTCCACGATAATGTTGTGTTTCTGTTTCACCGTAATGTTCCGTTTCTGGTCCACGATAATGTTTTGTATCTGGTCCACGATAATGTTCCGTTTCTGGTCCACGATAATGTTCTGTTTAGGTTTCACGGTAATGTTCCGTCTCTGGTCCACGATAATGTTCCGTCTCTGGTCCACGATAATGTTCTGTCTCTGGTCCACGATAATGTTCCGTTTCTGGTCCACGATAATGTTCTGTTTCGGTTTCACGGTAAGTTCTGTCTCTGGTCCACGGTAATATTCCGTTTCTGGTCCACGATAATGTTCTGTTTCGGTTTCACGGTAATGTTCCGTTTCTAGTACACGATAATGATCTGTTTCTGTTTCACGGTAATGTTCCGTTTCTGGTCCATGATAATGTTCTGTTTCACGGTAATGTTCTGTCCCTGGTCCATGGTAATGTTCTGTCTCTGGTCCACGGTAATGTTCGTTTTCAAGTTAAAGTTCGGTCTCTGGTCCACAGTAATGTTCTGTCTCTGGTCCACGGTAATGTTCGGTCTCTGGTCCACGGTAATGTTCTATCTCTGGTCCACGGTAATGTTCTGTCTCTGGTCCACGGTAATGTTCGATCTCTGGTCCACGATAATGTTCGGTTTCACGGTAATGTTCCGTCTCTGGTCCACGATAATGTTCTGTTTCGGTTTCACGGTAATGTTCCGTCTCTTGTCCACGGTAATGTTCCGTCTCTGGTC
Source organism: Leuresthes tenuis (assembly GCF_036924035.1). NCBI lineage: Eukaryota > Metazoa > Chordata > Actinopteri > Atheriniformes > Atherinopsidae > Leuresthes > Leuresthes tenuis. The sequence goes on along the minus strand of NW_027325413.1, from coordinate 113,558 downwards.
CACGAAAATGTTGTGTTTCTGTTTCACGGTAATGTTCCGTTTCCTGTCCATGATAATGTTCTTTTTCACGGTAAAGTTCTGTCTCTGGTCCATGGTAATGTTCTGTCTCTTGTCCACGGTAAAGTTCGGTCTCTGGTCCACGATAATGTTGTGTTTCTGTTTCACGGTAATGTTCCGTTTCTGGTCCATGATAATGTTCTGTTTCATGGTAATGTTCTGTCTCTGGTCCACGGTAACGTTCGGTTTCAAGGTAAAGTTCGGTCTCTGGTCCACAGTAATGTTCTGTCTCTGGTCCACGGTAATGTTCTGTCTCTGGTCCACGATAATGTTCTGTTTCGGTTTCACGGTAATGTTCCGTTTCTGGTCCACGATAATGTTCTGTTTCGGTTTCACGGTAATGTTCTGTCTCTGGTCCACGGTAATGTTATGTTTCTGTTTCACGGTAATGTTCCGTTTCTGGTCCTTGATAATGTTCTGTTTCACGGTAATGTTCTGTCTCTGGTCCATGGTAATGTTCTGTCTCTGGTCCACGGTAATGTTCTGTCTCTGGTCCACGGTAATGTTCGATCTCTGGTCCACGATAATGTTCGGTTTCACGGTAATGTTCCGTCTCAGGTCCACGATAATGTTCTGTTTCTGTATAACGGTAATGTTCCGTTTCTGGTCCACGATAATTTTGTGTTTCTGTTTCACGGTAATGTTCAGTTTCTGGTCCACGATAATGTTCTGTTTCGGTTTCACGGTAATGTTCTGTCTCTGGTCCACGATAATGTTCCGTCTCTGGTCCACGATAATGTTCTGTCTCTGGTCCACGATAATGTTCTGTCTCTGGTCCACGATAATGTTCCGTTTCTGGTCCACGATAATGTTCTGTTTCGGTTTCACGGTAATGTTGTGTCTCTGGTCCACGGTAATGTTCCGTTTCTGGTCCACGATAATGTTCTGTTTCGGTTTCATGGTAATGTTCCGTTTATAGTCCACGATAATGATCTATTTCGGTTTCACGGTAATGTTCCGTTTCTGGTCCATGGTAATGTTCTGTCTCTGGTCCACGGTAATGTTCTTTCTCTGGTCCACGGTAATGTTCTGTCTCTGGTCCACGGTAATGTTCGATCTCTGGTCCACGATAATGTTCGGTTTTACGGTAATGTTCCGTCTCTGGTCCACGATAATGTTTTGTTTCGGTTTCACGGTAATGTTCCGTCTCTGGTCCACGATAATGTTCTGTTTCGGTTTCACGGTAATGTTCCATTTCTGGTCCACGATAATGTTCTGTTTCGGTTTCACGGTAATGTTCCGTCTCTGGTCCTTGATAATGTTCTGTTTCACGGTAATGTTCTGTCTCTGGTCCATGGTAATGTTCTGTCTCTGGTCCACGGTAATGTTCTGTCTCTGGTCCACGGTAATGTTCGATCTCTGGTCCACGATAATGTTCGGTTTCACGGTAATGTTCCGTCTCAGGTCCACGATAATGTTCTGTTTCTGTATAACGGTAATGTTCCGTTTCTGGTCCACGATAATTTTGTGTTTCTGTTTCACGGTAATGTTCAGTTTCTGGTCCACGATAATGTTCTGTTTCGGTTTCACGGTAATGTTCTGTCTCTGGTCCACGATAATGTTCCGTCTCTGGTCCACGATAATGTTCTGTCTCTGGTCCACGATAATGTTCTGTCTCTGGTCCACGATAATGTTCCGTTTCTGGTCCACGATAATGTTCTGTTTCGGTTTCACGGTAATGTTGTGTCTCTGGTCCACGGTAATGTTCCGTTTCTGGTCCACGATAATGTTCTGTTTCGGTTTCATGGTAATGTTCCGTTTATAGTCCACGATAATGATCTATTTCGGTTTCACGGTAATGTTCCGTTTCTGGTCCATGGTAATGTTCTGTCTCTGGTCCACGGTAATGTTCTTTCTCTGGTCCACGGTAATGTTCTGTCTCTGGTCCACGGTAATGTTCGATCTCTGGTCCACGATAATGTTCGGTTTCACGGTAATGTTCCGTCTCTGGTCCACGATAATGTTTTGTTTCGGTTTCACGGTAATGTTCCGTCTCTGGTCCACGATAATGTTCTGTTTCGGTTTCACGGTAATGTTCCATTTCTGGTCCACGATAATGTTCTGTTTCGGTTTCACGGTAATGTTCCGTCTCTGGTCCTTGATAATGTTCTGTTTCACGGTAATGTTCTGTCTCTGGTCCATGGTAATGTTCTGTCTCTGGTCCACGGTAATGTTCTGTCTCTGGTCCACGGTAATGTTCGATCTCTGGTCCACGATAATGTTCGGTTTCACGGTAATGTTCCGTCTCTGGTCCACGATAATGTTCTGTTTCTTGTCCACGGTAAAGTTCGGTCTCTGGTCCACGATAATGTTGTGTTTCTGTTTCACGGTAATGTTCCGTTTCTGATCCATGATAATGTTCTGTTTCACGGTAATGTTCTGTCTCTGGTCCATGGTAATGTTCTGTCTCTGGTCCACCATAATGTTCTGTCTCTGGTCCACGGTAATGTTTTGTCTCTGGTCCACGGTAATGTTCTGTCTCTGGTCCACGGTAATGTTCGATCTCTGGTCCACGATAATGTTTGGTTTCACGGTAATGTTCCGTCTCTGGTCCACGATAATGTTCTGTTTCTGTATCACGGTAATGTTCCGTTTCTGGTCCACGATAATTTTGTGTTTCTGTTTCACGGTAATGTTCCGTTTCTGGTCCTCGATAATGTTCTGTTTCTGTATCACGGTAATGTTCCGTTTCTGGTCCACGATAATTTTGTGTTTCTGTTTCACGGTAATGTTCCGTTTCTGGTCCACGATAATGTTCGGTTTCACGGTAATGTTCTGTCTCTGGTCCACGGTAATATTCTGTGTCTGGTCCACGATAATGTTCGGTTTCACAGTAATGTTCCGTCTCTCGTCCACGATAATGTTCCGTCTTTGGTCCACGATAATGTTCTGTTTCTGTTTCACGGTAATGTTCCGTTTCTGGTCCACGATAATGTTCTGTTTCGGTTTCACTGTAATGTTCTGTCTCTGGTCCATGATAATGTTCCGTTTCTGGTCCACGATAATGTTCTGTTTCAGTTTCACGTAATGTTCTGTTTCCGTTTCACGGTAATGTTCTGTCTCTGGTCCACGGTAATATTTTGTCTCTATTTCACGGTAATGTTCCGTCTCTGGTCCACGATAATGTTCGGTTTCACGGTAATGTTCCGTCTCTGGTCCACGATAATGTTGTGTTTCTTTTTCACCGTAATGTTCCGTTTCTGGTCCACGATAATGTTTTGTATCTGGTCCACGATAATGTTCCGTTTCTGGTCCACGATAATGTTCTGTTTAGGTTTCACGGTAATGTTCCGTCTCTGGTCCACGATAATGTTCCGTCTCTGGTCCACGATAATGTTCTGTCTCTGGTCCACGATAATGTTCCGTTTCTGGTCCACGATAATGTTCTGTTTCGGTTTCACGGTAAGTTCTGTCTCTGGTCCACGGTAATATTCCGTTTCTGGTCCACGATAATGTTCTGTTTCGGTTTCACGGTAATGTTCCGTTTCTAGTACACGATAATGATCTGTTTCTGTTTCACGGTAATGTTCCGTTTCTGGTCCATGATAATGTTCTGTTTCACGGTAATGTTCTGTCCCTGGTCCATGGTAATGTTCTGTCTCTGGTCCACGGTAATGTTCGTTTTCAAGGTAAAGTTCGGTCTCTGGTCCACAGTAATGTTCTGTCTCTGGTCCACGGTAATGTTCGGTCTCTGGTCCACGGTAATGTTCTATCTCTGGTCCACGGTAATGTTCTGTCTCTGGTCCACGGTAATGTTCGATCTCTGGTCCACGATAATGTTCGGTTTCACGGTAATGTTCCGTCTCTGGTCCACGATAATGTTCTGTTTCGGTTTCACGGTAATGTTCCGTCTCTTGTCCACGGTAATGTTCCGTCTCTGGTCCACGAAAATGTTGTGTTTCTGTTTCACGGTAATGTTCCGTTTCCTGTCCATGATAATGTTCTTTTTCACGGTAATGTTCTGTCTCTGGTCCATGGTAATGTTCTGTCTCTTGTCCACGGTAAAGTTCGGTCTCTGGTCCACGATAATGTTGTGTTTCTGTTTCACGGTAATGTTCCGTTTCTGGTCCATGATAATGTTCTGTTTCATGGTAATGTTCTGTCTCTGGTCCACGGTAACGTTCGGTTTCAAGGTAAAGTTCGGTCTCTGGTCCACAGTAATGTTCTGTCTCTGGTCCACGGTAATGTTCTGTCTCTGGTCCACGATAATGTTCTGTTTCGGTTTCACGGTAATGTTCCGTTTCTGGTCCACGATAATGTTCTGTTTCGGTTTCACTGTAATGTTCTGTCTCTGGTCCATGATAATGTTCCGTTTCTGGTCCACGATAATGTTGTTTCAGTTTCACGTAATGTTCTGTTTCCGTTTCACGGTAATGTTCTGTCTCTGGTCCACGGTAATATTTTGTCTCTATTTCACGGTAATGTTCCGTCTCTGGTCCACGATAATGTTCGGTTTCACGGTAATGTTCCGTCTCTGGTCCACGATAATGTTCGGTTTCACGGTAATCTTCCGTCTCTGGTCCACGATAATGTTCTGTTTCGGTTTCACGGTAATGTTCCGTTTCTGGTGCACGGTAATGTTCTGTCTCTGGTCCACGGTAATGTTCTTTCTCTGGTCCACGGTAATGTTCTGTCTCTGGTCCACGGTAATGTTGTGTTTCTGTTTCATGGTAATTTTCCGTTTCTGGTCCTTGATAATGTTCTGTTTCACGGTAATGTTCTGTCTCTGGTTCATGGTAATGTTCTGTCTCTGGTCCACGGTAATGTTCTGTCTCTGGTCCACGGTAATGTTCGATCTCTGGTCCACGATAATGTTTGGTTTCACGGTAATGTTCCGTCTCTGGTCCACGATAATGTTCTGTTTCTGTATCACGGTAATGTTCCGTTTCTGGTCCACGATAATTTTGTACTTCTGTTTCACGGTAATGTTCCGTTTCTGGTCCACGATAATGTTCGGTTTCAAGGTAATGTCCTGTCTCTGGTCCACGATAATAATGTGTTTCTGTTTCACGGTAATGTTCCGTTTCTGGTCCACGATAATTTTGTGTTTCTGTTTCACGGTAATGTTCCGTTTCTGGTCCACGATAATGTTCTGTTTCGGTTTCACGGTAATGTTCTGTCTCTGGTCCACGATAATGTTCCGTCTCTGATCCACGATAATGTTCTTTCTCTGGTCCACGATAATGTTCTGTCTCTGGTCCACGATAATGTTCCGTTTCTGGTCCACGATAATGTTCTGTTTCGGTTTCACGGTAATGCTGTGTCTCTGGTCCACGGTAATGTTCCGTTTCTGGTCCACGATAATGTTCTGTTTCGGTTTCACGGTAATGTTGTGTCTCTGGTCCACGGTAATGTTCCGTTTCTGGTCCATGATAATGTTCTGTTTAATGGTAATGTTCTGTCTCTGGTCCACGGTAACGTTCGGTTTCAAGGTAAAGTTCTGTCTCTGGTCCACAGTAATGTTCTGTCTCTGGTCCACGGTAATGTTCTGTCTCTGGTACACGGTAATGTTCTGTCTCTGGTCCACGGTAATGTTCGATGTCTGGTCCACGATAATGTTCGGTTTCACGGTAATGTTCCGTCTCTGGTCCACGATAATGTTCTGTTTCGGTTTCACGGTAATGTTCCGTTTCTGGTCCACGGTAATGTTCCGTTTCAAGGTAAAGTTCGGTCTCTGGACCACAGTAATGTTCTGTCTCTGGTCCACGGTAATGTTCTATCTCTGGTCCACGGTAATGTTCGATCTCTGGTTCACGATAATGTTCGGTTTCACGGTAATCTTCCGTCTCTGGTCCACGATATTGTTCTGTTTCGGTTTCACGGTAATGTTCCGTTTCTGGTGCACTGTAATGTTCTGTCTCTGGTCCACGGTAATGTTCTTTCTCTGGTCCACGGTAATGTTCTGTCTCTGGTCCACGGTAATGTTGTGTTTCTGTTTCATGGTAATGTTCCGTTTCTGGTCCTTGATAATGTTCTGTTTCACGGTAATGTTCTGTCTCTGGTTCATGGTAATGTTCTGTCTCTGGTCCACGGTAATGTTCTGTCTCTGGTCCACGGTAATGTTCGATCTCTGGTCCACGATAATGTTTGGTTTCACGGTAATGTTCCGTCTCTGGTCCACGATAATGTTCTGTTTCTGTATCACGGTAATGTTCCGTTTCTGGTCCACGATAATGTTCGGTTTCAAGGTAATGTCCTGTCTCTGGTCCACGATAATTTTGTGTTTCTGTTTCACGGTAATGTTCCGTTTCTGGTCCACGATAATGTTCTGTTTCGGTTTTACGGTAATGTTCTGTCTCTGGTCCACGATAATGTTCCGTCTCTGATCCACGATAATGTTCTTTCTCTGGTCCAAGATAATGTTCTATCTCTGGTCCACGATAATGTTCCGTTTCTGGTCCACGATAATGTTCTGTTTCGGTTTCACGGTAATGCTGTGTCTCTGGTCCACGGTAATGTTCCGTTTCTGGTCCACGATAATGTTCTGTTTTGGTTTCACGGTAATGTTCCGTTTATAGTCCACGATAATGTTCTGTTTCGGTTTCACGGTAATGTTCCGTTTCTGGTCCACGGTAATGTTCTGTCTCTGGTCCACGGTAATGTTCTTTCTCTGGTCCACGGTAATGTTCTGTCTCTGGTCCACGGTAATGTTCGATCTCTGGTCCACGATAATGTTCGGTTTCACTGTAATGTTCCGTCTCTGGTCCACGATAATGTTCTGTTTCGGTTTCACGGTAATGTTCCGTTTCTGGTCCACGATAATGTTCTGTTTCGGTTTCACGGTAATGTTCTGTCTCTGGTCCACGGTAATGTTGTGTTACTGTTTCACGGTAATGTTCCGTTTCTGGTCCTTGATAATGTTCTGTTTCACGGTAATGTTCTGTCTCTGGTCCATGGTAATGTTCTGTCTCTGGTCCACGGTAATGTTCTGCCTCTGGTCCACGGTAATGTTCGATCTCTGGTCCACGATAATGTTCGGTTTCACGGTAATGTTCCGTCTCTGGTCCACGATAATGTTCTGTTTCTGTATCACGGTAATGTTCCGTTTCTGGTCCACGATAATTTTGTGTTTCTGTTTCACGGTAATGTTCCGTTTCTGGTCCACGATAATGTTCTGTTTCGGTTTCACGGTAATGTTCTGTCTCTGGTCCACGATAATGTTCCGTCTCTGGTCCACGATAATCTTCTGTCTCTGGTCCACGATAATGTTCTGTCTCTGGTCCACGATAATGTTCCGTTTCTGGTCCACGATAATGTTCTGTTTCGGTTTCACGGTAATGTTGTGTCTCTGGTCCACGGTAATGTTCCATTTCTGGTCCATGATAATGTTCTGTTTCATGGTAATGTTCTGTCTCTGGTCCACGGTAACGTTCGGTTTCAAGGTAAAGTTCTGTCTCTGGTCCACAGTAATGTTCTGTCTCTGGTCCACGGTAATGTTCTGTCTCTGGTCCACGGTAATGTTCTGTCTCTGGTCCACGGTAATGTTCTGTCTCTGGTCTACGGTAATGTTCGATGTCTGGTCCACGATAATGTTCGGTTTCACGGTAATCTTCCGTCTCTGGTCCACGATAATGTTCTGTTTCGGTTTCACGGTAATGTTCCGTTTCTGGTGCACTGTAATGTTCTGTCTCTGGTCCACGGTAATGTTATTTCTCTGGTCCACGGTAATGTTCTGTCTCTGGTCCACGGTAATGTTCGATCTCTGGTCCACGATAATGTTTGGTTTCACGGTAATGTTCCGTCTCTGGTCCACGATAATGTTCTGTTTCTGTATCACGGTAATGTTCCGTTTCTGGTCCACGATAATTTTGTGCTTCTGTTTCACGGTAATGTTCCGTTTCTGGTCCACGATAATGTTCGGTTTCAAGGTAATGTCCTGTCTCTGGTCCACGATAATTTTGTGTTTCTGTTTCACGGTAATGTTCCATTTCTGGTCCACGATAATGTTCTGTTTCGGTTTCACGGTAATGTTCTGTCTCTGGTCCACGATAATGTTCCGTCTCTGATCCACGATAATGTTCTTTCTCTGGTCCACGATAATGTTCTGTCTCTGGTCCACGATAATGTTCCGTTTCTGGTCCACGATAATGTTCTGTTTCGGTTTCACGGTAATGTTCCGTTTATAGTCCACGATAATGTTCTGTTTCGGTTTCACGGTAATGTTCCGTTTCTGGTCCACGGTAATGTTCTGTCTCTGGTCCACGGTAATGTTCGATCTCTGGTCCACGATAATGTTCGGTTTCACGGTAATGTTCCGTCTCTGGTCCACGATAATGTTCTGTTTCGGTTTCACGGTAATGTTCCGTTTCTGGTCCACGATAATGTTCTGTTTCGGTTTCACGGTAATGTTCTGTCTCTGGTCCACGGTAATGTTGTGTTTCTGTTTCACGGTAATGTTCCGTTTCTGGTCCTTGATAATGTTCTGTTTCACGGTAATGTTCTGTTTCTGGTCCATGGTAATGTTCTGTCTCTGGTCCACGGTAATGTTCGATCTCTGGTCCACGATAATGTTCGGTTTCACGGTAATGTTCCGTCTCTGGTCCACGATAATGTTCTGTTTCTGTATCACGGTAATGTTCCGTTTCTGGTCCACGATAATTTTGTGTTTCTGTTTCACGGTAATGTTCCGTTTCTGGTCCACGATAATGTTCTGTTTCGGTTTCACGGTAATGTTCTGTCTCTGGTCCACGATAATGTTCCGTCTCTGGTCCACGATAATGTTCTGTCTCTGGTCCACGATAATGTTCTGTCTCTGGTCCACGATAATGTTCCGTTTCTGGTCCACGATAATGTTCTGTTTCGGTTTCACGGTAATGTTGTGTCTCTGGTCCACGGTAATATTCCGTTTCTGGTCCACGATAATGTTCTGTTTCGGTTTCACGGTAATGTTCCGTTTCTGGTCCACGGTAATGTTCTTTCTCTGGTCCACGGTAATGTTCTGTCTCTGGTCCACGGTAATGTTCGATCTCTGGTCCACGATAATGTTCGGTTTCACTGTAATGTTCCGTCTCTGGTCCACGATAATGTTCTGTTTCGGTTTCACGGTAATGTTCCGTTTCTGGTCAACGATAATGTTCTGTTTCGGTTTCACGGTAATGTTCTGTCTCTGGTCCACCGTAATGTTGTGTTACTGTTTCACGGTAATGTTCCGTTTCTGGTCCTTGATAATGTTCTGTTTCACGGTAATGTTCTGTCTCTGGTCCATGGTAATGTTCTGTCTCTGGTCCACGGTAATGTTCTGCCTCTGGTCCACGGTAATGTTCGATCTCTGGTCCACGATAATGTTCGGTTTCACGGTAATGTTCCGTCTCTGGTCCACGATAATGTTCTGTTTCTGTATCACGGTAATGTTCCGTTTCTGGTCCACGATAATTTTGTGTTTCTGTTTCACGGTAATGTTCCGTTTCTGGTCCACGATAATGTTCTGTTTCGGTTTCACGGTAATGTTCTGTCTCTGGTCCACGATAATGTTCCGTCTCTGGTCCACGATAATCTTCTGTCTCTGGTCCACGATAATGTTCTGTCTCTGGTCCACGATAATGTTCCGTTTCTGGTCCACGATAATGTTCTGTTTCGGTTTCACGGTAATGTTGTGTCTCTGGTCCACGGTAATGTTCCGTTTCTGGTCCATGATAATGTTCTGTTTCATGGTAATGTTCTGTCTCTGGTCCACGGTAACGTTCGGTTTCAAGGTAAAGTTCTGTCTCTGGTCCACAGTAATGTTCTGTCTCTGGTCCACGGTAATGTTCTGTCTCTGGTCCACGGTAATGTTCTGTCTCTGGTCCACGGTAATGTTCTGTCTCTGGTCCACGGTAATGTTCGATGTCTGGTCCACGATAATGTTCGGTTTCACGGTAATCTTCCGTCTCTGGTCCACGATAATGTTCTGTTTCGGTTTCACGTTAATGTTCCGTTTCTGGTGCACTGTAATGTTCTGTCTCTGGTCCACGGTAATGTTATTTCTCTGGTCCACGGTAATGTTCTGTCTCTGGTCCACGGTAATGTTGTGTTTCTGTTTCATGGTAATGTTCCGTTTCTGGTCCTTGATAATGTTCTGTTTCACGGTAATGTTCTGTCTCTGGTTCATGGTAATGTTCTGTCTCTGGTCCACGGTAATGTTCTGTCTCTGGTCCACGGTAATGTTCGATCTCTGGTCCACGATAATGTTTGGTTTCACGGTAATGTTCCGTCTCTGGTCCACGATAATGTTCTGTTTCTGTATCACGGTAATGTTCCGTTTCTGGTCCACGATAATTTTGTGCTTCTGTTTCACGGTAATGTTCCGTTTCTGGTCCACGATAATGTTCGGTTTCAAGGTAATGTCCTGTCTCTGGTCCACGATAATTTTGTGTTTCTGTTTCACGGTAATGTTCCGTTTCTGGTCCACGATAATGTTCTGTTTCGGTTTCACGGTAATGTTCTGTCTCTGGTCCACGATAATGTTCCGTCTCTGATCCACGATAATGTTCTTTCTCTGGTCCACGATAATGTTCTGTCTCTGGTCCACGATAATGTTCCGTTTCTGGTCCACGATAATGTTCTGTTTCGGTTTCACGGTAATGTTCCGTTTATAGTCCACGATAATGTTCTGTTTCGGTTTCACGGTAATGTTCCGTTTCTGGTCCACGGTAATGTTCTGTCTCTGGTCCACGGTAATGTTCGATCTCTGGTCCACGATAATGTTCGGTTTCACGGTAATGTTCCGTCTCTGGTCCACGATAATGTTCTGTTTCGGTTTCACGGTAATGTTCCGTTTCTGGTCCACGATAATGTTCTGTTTCGGTTTCACGGTAATGTTCTGTCTCTGGTCCACGGTAATGTTGTGTTTCTGTTTCACGGTAATGTTCCGTTTCTGGTCCTTGATAATGTTCTGTTTCACGGTAATGTTCTGTTTCTGGTCCATGGTAATGTTCTGTCTCTGGTCCACGGTAATGTTCGATCTCTGGTCCACGATAATGTTCGGTTTCACGGTAATGTTCCGTCTCTGGTCCACGATAATGTTCTGTTTCTGTATCACGGTAATGTTCCGTTTCTGGTCCACGATAATTTTGTGTTTCTGTTTCACGGTAATGTTCCGTTTCTGGTCCACGATAATGTTCTGTTTCGGTTTCACGGTAATGTTCTGTCTCTGGTCCACGATAATGTTCCGTCTCTGGTCCACGATAATGTTCTGTCTCTGGTCCACGATAATGTTCTGTCTCTGGTCCACGATAATGTTCCGTTTCTGGTCCACGATAATGTTCTGTTTCGGTTTCACGGTAATGTTGTGTCTCTGGTCCACGGTAATATTCCGTTTCTGGTCCACGATAATGTTCTGTTTCGGTTTCACGGTAATGTTCCGTTTCTGGTCCACGATAATGTTATGTTTCGGTTTCACGGTAATGTTCCGTCTCTGGTCCAGACTAATGTTCCGTCTCTGGTCCACGATAATGTTGTGTCTCTGGTCCACGGTAATGTTCTGCCTCTGGTCCACGGTAATGTTCGATCTCTGGTCCACGATAATGTTCGGTTTCACGGTAATGTTCCGTCTCTGGTCCACGATAATGTTCTGTTTCTGTATCACGGTAATGTTCCGTTTCTGGTCCACGATAATTTTGTGTTTCTGTTTCACGGTAATGTTCCGTTTCTGGTCCACGATAATGTTCTGTTTCGGTTTCACGGTAATGTTCTGTCTCTGGTCCACGATAATGTTCCGTCTCTGGTCCACGATAATCTTCTGTCTCTGGTCCACGATAATGTTCTGTCTCTGGTCCACGATAATGTTCCGTTTCTGGTCCATGATAATGTTCTGTTTCATGGTAATGTTCTGTCTCTGGTCCACGGTAACGTTCGGTTTCAAGGTAAAGTTCTGTCTCTGGTCCACAGTAATGTTCTGTCTCTGGTCCACGGTAATGTTCTGTCTCTGGTCCACGGTAATGTTCTGTCTCTGGTCCACGGTAATGTTCTGTCTCTGGTCCACGGTAATGTTTGATGTCTGGTCCACGATAATGTTCGGTTTCACGGTAATCTTCCGTCTCTGGTCCACGATAATGTTCTGTTTCGGTTTCACGTTAATGTTCCGTTTCTGGTGCACTGTAATGTTCTGTCTCTGGTCCACGGTAATGTTATTTCTCTGGTCCACGGTAATGTTCTGTCTCTGGTCCACGGTAATGTTGTGTTTCTGTTTCATGGTAATGTTCCGTTTCTGGTCCTTGATAATGTTCTGTTTCACGGTAATGTTCTGTCTCTGGTTCATGGTAATGTTCTGTCTCTGGTCCACGGTAATGTTCTGTCTCTGGTCCACGGTAATGTTCGATCTCTGGTCCACGATAATGTTTGGTTTCACGGTAATGTTCCGTCTCTGGTCCACGATAATGTTCTGTTTCTGTATCACGGTAATGTTCCGTTTCTGGTCCACGATAATTTTGTGCTTCTGTTTCACGGTAATGTTCCGTTTCTGGTCCACGATAATGTTCGGTTTCAAGGTAATGTCCTGTCTCTGGTCCACGATAATTTTGTGTTTCTGTTTCACGGTAATGTTCCGTTTCTGGTCCACGATAATGTTCTGTTTCGGTTTCACGGTAATGTTCTGTCTCTGGTCCACGATAATGTTCCGTCTCTGATCCACGATAATGTTCTTTCTCTGGTCCACGATAATGTTCTGTCTCTGGTCCACGATAATGTTCCGTTTCTGGTCCACGATAATGTTCTGTTTCGGTTTCACGGTAATGTTCCGTTTATAGTCCACGATAATGTTCTGTTTCGGTTTCACGGTAATGTTCCGTTTCTGGTCCACGGTAATGTTCTGTCTCTGGTCCACGGTAATGTTCGATCTCTGGTCCACGATAATGTTCGGTTTCACGGTAATGTTCCGTCTCTGGTCCACGATAATGTTCTGTTTCGGTTTCACGGTAATGTTCCGTTTCTGGTCCACGATAATGTTCTGTTTCGGTTTCACGGTAATGTTCTGTCTCTGGTCCACGGTAATGTTGTGTTTCTGTTTCACGGTAATGTTCCGTTTCTGGTCCTTGATAATGTTCTGTTTCACGGTAATGTTCTGTTTCTGGTCCATGGTAATGTTCTGTCTCTGGTCCACGGTAATGTTCGATCTCTGGTCCACGATAATGTTCGGTTTCACGGTAATGTTCCGTCTCTGGTCCACGATAATGTTCTGTTTCTGTATCACGGTAATGTTCCGTTTCTGGTCCACGATAATTTTGTGTTTCTGTTTCACGGTAATGTTCCGTTTCTGGTCCACGATAATGTTCTGTTTCGGTTTCACGGTAATGTTCTGTCTCTGGTCCACGATAATGTTCCGTCTCTGGTCCACGATAATGTTCTGTCTCTGGTCCACGATAATGTTCTGTCTCTGGTCCACGATAATGTTCCGTTTCTGGTCCACGATAATGTTCTGTTTCGGTTTCACGGTAATGTTGTGTCTCTGGTCCACGGTAATATTCCGTTTCTGGTCCACGATAATGTTCTGTTTCGGTTTCACGGTAATGTTCCGTTTCTGGTCCACGATAATGTTATGTTTCGGTTTCACGGTAATGTTCCGTCTCTGGTCCAGACTAATGTTCCGTCTCTGGTCCACGATAATGTTGTGTCTCTGGTCCACGGTAATGTTCGATCTCTGGTCCACGATAATGTTCGGTTTCACGGTAATGTTCCGTCTCTGGTCCACGATAATGTTTTGTTTCGGTTTCACGGTAATGTTCCGTTTCTGGTCCACGATAATGTTATGTTTCGGTTTCACGGTAATGTTCCGTCTCTGGTCCAGACTAATGTTCCGTCTCTGGTCCACGATAATGTTGTGTCTCTGGTCCACGGTAATGTTCTGTCTCTGGTAAACGGTAATGTTCTGTCTCTGGTCCACGGAAATGTTCTGTCTCTGGTCCACGGTAATGTTCTGTCTCTGGTCCACGGTAATGTTCGGTTTCACGGTAATGTTCGGTCTCTGGTCCACTGTAATGTTCGGTTTCACGGTAATGTTTGGTCTCTGGTCCACGATAATGTTCGGTTTCACGATTATGTTCGGTTTCACGATAATGTTCTGGTCCACGGTAATGTTCTGGTCCACGGTAATGTTCCGTCTCTGGTCCACAGTAATGTTCCGTATCTGGTCCATGGTAATGTTTGGTTTCACGGTAATGTTCCATTTCTGGTCCACGGTAATGTTCTGTCTCTGGTCCACGATAATGTTCGATTTCTGGTCGACGATAATGTTCGGTTTCACGGTAATGTTCCGTCTCTGGTCCACGATAATGTTCGGTTTCACGGTAATGTTCCATTTCTGGTCCACGGTAATGTTCTGTCTCTGGTCCACGATAATGTTCGATCTCTGGTCCACGATAATGTTCGGTTTCACGGTAATGTTCCTTCTCTGGTCCACGATAATGTTCTGTTTCGGTTTCACGGTAATGTTCTGTCTCTGGTCCATGATAATGTTCCGTTTCTGGTCCACGATAATGTTCTGTTTCAGTTTCACGGTAATGTTCCGTTTCTGGTCCACGATAATGTTCTGTTTCTGTTTCACGGTAATGTTCCGTTTCTGGTCCATGATAATGTTCTGTTTCACGGTAATGTTCTGTCTCTGGTCCATGGTAATGTTCTGTCTCTGGTCCACGGTAATGTTCGGTTTCAAGGTAAAGTTCGGTCTCTGGTCCACAGTAATGTTCTCTCTCTGGTCCGCAGTAATGTTCTGTCTCTGGTCCACGGTAATGTTCGATCTCTGGTCCACGATAATGTTCGGTTTCACGGTAATGTTCCGTCTCTGGTCCACGATAATGTTCTGTTTCGGTTTCACGGTAATGTTCCGTTTCTGGTCCACGATAATGTTCTGTTTCGGTTTCACGGTAATGTTCCGTCTCTGGTCCACGATAATGTTGTGTTTCTGTTTCACGGTAATGTTCCGTTTCTGGTCCATGATAATGTTCTGTTTCACGGTAATGTTCTGTCTCTGGTCCATGGTAATGTTCTGTCTCTGGTCCACCATAATGTTCTGTCTCTGGTCCACGGTAATGTTTTGTTTCTGGTCCACGGTAATGTTCTGTCTCTGGTCCACGGTAATGTTCGATCTCTGGTCTACGATAATGTTTGGTTTCACGGTAATGTTCCGTCTCTGGTCCACGATAATGTTCTGTTTTTGTATCACGGTAATGTTCCGTTTCTGGTCCACGATAATTTTGTGTTTCTGTTTCACGGTAATGTTCCGTTTCTGGTCCACGATAATGTTCTCTTTCTGTATCACGGTAATGTTCCGTTTCTGGTCCACGATAATTTTGTGTTTCTGTTTCACGGTAATGTTCCGTTTCTGTTCCACGATAATGTTCGGTTTCACGGTAATGTTCTGTCTCTGGTCCACGGTAATATTCTGTGTCTGGTCCACGATAATATTCGGTTTCACGGTAATGTTCCGTCTCTCGTCCACGATAATGTTCCGTCTTTGGTCCACGATAATGTTCTGTTTCTGTTTCACGGTAATGTTCCGTTTCTGGTCCACGATAATGTTCTGTTTCGGATTCACTGTAATGTTCTGTCTCTGGTCCATGATAATGTTCCGTTTCTGGTCCACGATAATGTTCTGTTTAGGTTTCACGGTAATGTTCCGTCTCTGGTCCACGATAATGTTCCGTCTCTGGTCCACGATAATGTTCTGTCTCTGGTCCACGGTAATGTTCGATCTCTGGTCCACGATAATGTTCGGTTTCACGGTAATGTTCTGTCTCTGGTCCATGGTAATGTTCTGTCTCTGGTCCACGGTAATGTTCTGTCTCTGGTCCACGGTAATGTTCGATCTCTGGTCCACGATAATGTTCGGTTTCACGGTAATGTTCCGTCTCCGGTCCACGATAATGTTCTGTTTCTGTATCACGGTAATGTTCCGTTTCTGGTCCACGATAATTTTGTGTTTCTGTTTCACGGTAATGTTCCGTTTCTGGTCCACGATAATGTTCTGTTTCGGTTTCACGGTAATGTTCTGTCTCTGGTCCACGATAATGTTCCGTCTCTGGTCCACGATAATGTTCCGTCTCTGGTCCACGATAATGTTCTGTCTCTGGTCCACGATAATGTTCCGTTTCTGGTCCACGATAATGTTCTGTTTCGGTTTCACGGTAATGTTGTGTCTCTGGTCCACGGTAATGTTCCGTTTCTGGTCCACGATAATGTTCTGTTTCGGTTTCAAGGTAATGTTTTCCGTTTATAGTCCACGATAATGTTCCGTTTCTGGTCCACGGTAATGTTCTGTCTCTGGTCCACGGTAATGTTCTTTCTCTGGTCCACGGTAATGTTCTGTCTCTGGTCCACGGTAATGTTCGATCTCTGGTCCACGATAATGTTCGGTTTCACGGTAATGTTCCGTCTCTGGTCCACGATAATGTTTTTTTCGGTTTCACGGTAATGTTCCGTTTCTGGTCCACGATAATGTTCTGTTTCGGTTTCACGGTAATGTTCCGTCTCTGGTCCAGAGTAATGTTCCGTCTCTGGTCCACGATAATGTTGTGTCTCTGGTCCACGGTAATGTTCTGTCTCTGGTAAACGGTAATGTTCTGTCTCTGGTCCACGGAAATGTTCTGTCTCTGGTCCACGGTAATGTTCTGTCTCTGGTCCACGGTAATGTTCGGTTTCACGGTAATGTTCGGTCTCTGGTCCACGGTAATGTTCGGTTTCACGGTAATGTTTGGTCTCTGGTCCACGATAATGTTCGGTTTCACGATTATGTTCGGTTTCACGATAATGTTCTGGTCCACGGTAACGTTTGGTTTCACGGTAATGTTCCATTTCTGGTCCACGGTAATGTTCGATTTCTGGTCGACGATAATGTTCGGTTTCACGGTAATGTTCCGTCTCTGGTCCACGATAATGTTCGATTTCTGGTCGACGATAATGTTCGGTTTCACGGTAATGTTCCGTCTCTGGTCCACGATAATGTTCGGTTTCACGGTAATGTTCCATTTCTGGTCCACGGTAATGTTCTGTCTCTGGTCCACGATAATGTTCGAACTCTGGTCCACGATAATGTTCGGTTTCACGGTAATGTTCCGTCTCTGGTCCACGATAATGTTCTGTTTCGGTTTCACGGTAATGTTCTGTCTCTGGTCCATGATAATCTTCCGTTTCTGGTCCACGATAATGTTCTGTTTCAGTTTCAAGGTAATGTTCCGTTTCTCGTCCACGATAATGTTCTGTTTCTGTTTCACGGTAATGTTCCGTTTCTGGTCCATGATAATGTTCTGTTTCACGGTAATGTTCTGTCTCTGGTCCATGGTAATGTTCTGTCTCTGGTCCACGGTAATGTTCGGTTTCAAGGTAAAGTTCGGTCTCTGGTCCACAGTAATGTTCTGTCTCTGGTCCGCAGTAATGTTCTGTCTCTGGTCCACGGTAATGTTCGATCTCTGGTCCACAATAATGTTCGGTTTCACGGTAATGTTCCGTCTCTGGTCCACGATAATGTTCTGTTTCGGTTTCACGGTAATGTTCCGTTTCTGGTCCACGATAATGTTCTGTTTCGGTTTCACGGTAATGTTCCGTCTCTGGTCCACGATAATGTTGTGTTTCTGTTTCACGGTAATGTTCCGTTTCTGGTCCATGATAATGTTCTGTTTCACGGTAATGTTCTGTCTCTGGTCCATGGTAATGTTCTTTCTCTGGTCCACCATAATGTTCTGTCTCTGGTCCACGGTAATGTTTTGTCTCTGGTCCACGGTAATGTTCTGTCTCTGGTCCACGGTAATGTTCGATCTCTGGTCCACGATAATGTTTGGTTTCACGGTAATGTTCTGTCTCTGGTCCACGGTAATGTTGTGTTTCTGTTTCACGGTAATGTTGCGTTTCTGGTCCTTGATAATGTTCTGTTTCATGGTAATGTTCTGTCTCTGGTCCATGGTAATGTTCTGTCTCTGGTCCACGGTAATGTTCTGTCTCTGGTCCACGGTAATGTTCGATCTCTGGTCCACGATAATGTTCGGTTTCACGGTAATGTTCCGTCTCTGGTCCACGATAATGTTCTGTTTCTGTATCACGGTAATGTTCCGTTTCTGGTCCACGATAATTTTGTGTTTCTGTTTCACGGTAATGTTCCGTTTCTGGTCCACGATAATGTTCTGTTTCGGTTTCACGGTAATGTTCTGTCTCTGGTCCACGATAATGTTCCGTCTCTGGTCCACGATAATGTTCTGTCTCTGGTCCACGATAATGTTCTGTCTCTGGTCCACGATAATGTTCCGTTTCTGGTCCACGATAAAGTTCTGTTTCGGTTTCACGGTAATGTTGTGTCTCTGGTCCACGGTAATGTTCCGTTTTTGGTCCATGATAATGTTCTGTTTCATGGTAATGTTCTGTCTCTGGTCCACGGTAACGTTCGGTTTCAAGGTAAAGTTCGGTCTCTGGTCCACAGTAATGTTCTGTCTCTGGTCCACGGTAATGTTCTGTCTCTGGTCCACGGTAATGTTCTGTCTCTGGTCCACGGTAATGTTCGATGTCTGGTCCACAATAATGTTCGGTTTCACGGTAATGTTCCGTCTCTGGTCCACGATAATGTTCTGTTTCGGTTTCACGGTAATGTTCCGTTTCTGGTCCACGGTAATGTTCCGTTTCAAGGTAAAGTTCGGTCTCTGGACCACAGTAATGTTCTGTCTCTGGTCCACGGTAATGTTCTGTCTCTGGTCCACGGTAATGTTCTGTCTCTGGTCCACGGTAATGTTCGATCTCTGGTTCACGATAATGTTCGGTTTCACGGTAATCTTCCGTCTCTGGTCCACGATAATGTTCTGTTTCGGTTTCACGGTAATGTTCCGTTTCTGGTGCACGGTAATGTTCTGTCTCTGGTCCACGGTAATGTTCTTTCTCTGGTCCACGGTAATGTTCTGTCTCTGGTCCACGGTAATGTTGTGTTTCTGTTTCATGGTAATTTTCCGTTTCTGGTCCTTGATAATGTTCTGTTTCACGGTAATGTTCTGTCTCTGGTTCATGGTAATGTTCTGTCTCTGGTCCACGGTAATGTTCTGTCTCTGGTCCACGGTAATGTTCGATCTCTGGTCCACGATAATGTTTGGTTTCACGGTAATGTTCCGTCTCTGGTCCACGATAATGTTCTGTTTCTGTATCACGGTAATGTTCCGTTTCTGGTCCACGATAATTTTGTGCTTCTGTTTCACGGTAATGTTCCGTTTCTGGTCCACGATAATGTTCGGTTTCAAGGTAATGTCCTGTCTCTGGTCCACGATAATAATGTGTTTCTGTTTCACGGTAATGTTCCGTTTCTGGTCCACGATAATTTTGTGTTTCTGTTTCACGGTAATGTTCCGTTTCTGGTCCACGATAATGTTCTGTTTCGGTTTCACGGTAATGTTCTGTCTCTGGTCCACGATAATGTTCCGTCTCTGATCCACGATAATGTTCTTTCTCTGGTCCACGATAATGTTCTGTCTCTGGTCCACGATAATGTTCCGTTTCTGGTCCACGATAATGTTCTGTTTCGGTTTCACGGTAATGTTCCGTCTCTCGTCCACGATAATGTTCCGTCTTTGGTCCACGATAATGTTCTGTTTCTGTTTCACGGTAATGTTCCGTTTCTGGTCCACGATAATGTTCTGTTTCGGATTCACTGTAATGTTCTGTCTCTGGTCCATGATAATGTTCCGTTTCTGGTCCACGATAATGTTCTGTTTAGGTTTCACGGTAATGTTCCGTCTCTGGTCCACGATAATGTTCCGTCTCTGGTCCACGATAATGTTCGGTTTCACGGTAATGTTCTGTCTCTGGTCCACGATAATGTTCGGTTTCACGGTAATGTTCTGTCTCTGGTCCATGGTAATGTTCTGTCTCTGGTCCACGGTAATGTTCTGTCTCTGGTCCACGGTAATGTTCTGTCTCTGGTCCACGGTAATGTTCGATCTCTGGTCCACGATAATGTTCGGTTTCACGGTAATGTTCCGTCTCCGGTCCACGATAATGTTCTGTTTCTGTATCACGGTAATGTTCCGTTTCTGGTCCACGATAATTTTGTGTTTCTGTTTCACGGTAATGTTCCGTTTCTGGTCCACGATAATGTTCTGTTTCGGTTTCACGGTAATGTTCTGTCTCTGGTCCACGATAATGTTCCGTCTCTGGTCCACGATAATGTTCCGTCTCTGGTCCACGATAATGTTCTGTCTCTGGTCCACGATAATGTTCCGTTTCTGGTCCACGATAATGTTCTGTTTCGGTTTCACGGTAATGTTGTGTCTCTGGTCCACGGTAATGTTCCGTTTCTGGTCCACGATAATGTTCTGTTTCGGTTTCAAGGTAATGTTTTCCGTTTATAGTCCACGATAATGTTCCGTTTCTGGTCCACGGTAATGTTCTGTCTCTGGTCCACGGTAATGTTCTTTCTCTGGTCCACGGTAATGTTCTGTCTCTGGTCCACGGTAATGTTCGATCTCTGGTCCACGATAATGTTCGGTTTCACGGTAATGTTCCGTCTCTGGTCCACGATAATGTTTTTTTCGGTTTCACGGTAATGTTCCGTTTCTGGTCCACGATAATGTTCTGTTTCGGTTTCACGGTAATGTTCCGTCTCTGGTCCAGAGTAATGTTCCGTCTCTGGTCCACGATAATGTTGTGTCTCTGGTCCACGGTAATGTTCTGTCTCTGGTAAACGGTAATGTTCTGTCTCTGGTCCACGGAAATGTTCTGTCTCTGGTCCACGGTAATGTTCTGTCTCTGGTCCACGGTAATGTTCGGTTTCACGGTAATGTTCGGTCTCTGGTCCACGGTAATGTTCGGTTTCACGGTAATGTTTGGTCTCTGGTCCACGATAATGTTCGGTTTCACGATTATGTTCGGTTTCACGATAATGTTCTGGTCCACGGTAACGTTTGGTTTCACGGTAATGTTCCATTTCTGGTCCACGGTAATGTTCGATTTCTGGTCGACGATAATGTTCGGTTTCACGGTAATGTTCCGTCTCTGGTCCACGATAATGTTCGATTTCTGGTCGACGATAATGTTCGGTTTCACGGTAATGTTCCGTCTCTGGTCCACGATAATGTTCGGTTTCACGGTAATGTTCCATTTCTGGTCCACGGTAATGTTCTGTCTCTGGTCCACGATAATGTTCGAACTCTGGTCCACGATAATGTTCGGTTTCACGGTAATGTTCCGTCTCTGGTCCACGATAATGTTCTGTTTCGGTTTCACGGTAATGTTCTGTCTCTGGTCCATGATAATCTTCCGTTTCTGGTCCACGATAATGTTCTGTTTCAGTTTCAAGGTAATGTTCCGTTTCTCGTCCACGATAATGTTCTGTTTCTGTTTCACGGTAATGTTCCGTTTCTGGTCCATGATAATGTTCTGTTTCACGGTAATGTTCTGTCTCTGGTCCATGGTAATGTTCTGTCTCTGGTCCACGGTAATGTTCGGTTTCAAGGTAAAGTTCGGTCTCTGGTCCACAGTAATGTTCTGTCTCTGGTCCGCAGTAATGTTCTGTCTCTGGTCCACGGTAATGTTCGATCTCTGGTCCACAATAATGTTCGGTTTCACGGTAATGTTCCGTCTCTGGTCCACGATAATGTTCTGTTTCGGTTTCACGGTAATGTTCCGTTTCTGGTCCACGATAATGTTCTGTTTCGGTTTCACGGTAATGTTCCGTCTCTGGTCCACGATAATGTTGTGTTTCTGTTTCACGGTAATGTTCCGTTTCTGGTCCATGATAATGTTCTGTTTCACGGTAATGTTCTGTCTCTGGTCCATGGTAATGTTCTTTCTCTGGTCCACCATAATGTTCTGTCTCTGGTCCACGGTAATGTTTTGTCTCTGGTCCACGGTAATGTTCTGTCTCTGGTCCACGGTAATGTTCGATCTCTGGTCCACGATAATGTTTGGTTTCACGGTAATGTTCTGTCTCTGGTCCACGGTAATGTTGTGTTTCTGTTTCACGGTAATGTTGCGTTTCTGGTCCTTGATAATGTTCTGTTTCATGGTAATGTTCTGTCTCTGGTCCATGGTAATGTTCTGTCTCTGGTCCACGGTAATGTTCTGTCTCTGGTCCACGGTAATGTTCGATCTCTGGTCCACGATAATGTTCGGTTTCACGGTAATGTTCCGTCTCTGGTCCACGATAATGTTCTGTTTCTGTATCACGGTAATGTTCCGTTTCTGGTCCACGATAATTTTGTGTTTCTGTTTCACGGTAATGTTCCGTTTCTGGTCCACGATAATGTTCTGTTTCGGTTTCACGGTAATGTTCTGTCTCTGGTCCACGATAATGTTCCGTCTCTGGTCCACGATAATGTTCTGTCTCTGGTCCACGATAATGTTCTGTCTCTGGTCCACGATAATGTTCCGTTTCTGGTCCACGATAAAGTTCTGTTTCGGTTTCACGGTAATGTTGTGTCTCTGGTCCACGGTAATGTTCCGTTTTTGGTCCATGATAATGTTCTGTTTCATGGTAATGTTCTGTCTCTGGTCCACGGTAACGTTCGGTTTCAAGGTAAAGTTCGGTCTCTGGTCCACAGTAATGTTCTGTCTCTGGTCCACGGTAATGTTCTGTCTCTGGTCCACGGTAATGTTCTGTCTCTGGTCCACGGTAATGTTCGATGTCTGGTCCACAATAATGTTCGGTTTCACGGTAATGTTCCGTCTCTGGTCCACGATAATGTTCTGTTTCGGTTTCACGGTAATGTTCCGTTTCTGGTCCACGGTAATGTTCCGTTTCAAGGTAAAGTTCGGTCTCTGGACCACAGTAATGTTCTGTCTCTGGTCCACGGTAATGTTCTGTCTCTGGTCCACGGTAATGTTCTGTCTCTGGTCCACGGTAATGTTCGATCTCTGGTTCACGATAATGTTCGGTTTCACGGTAATCTTCCGTCTCTGGTCCACGATAATGTTCTGTTTCGGTTTCACGGTAATGTTCCGTTTCTGGTGCACGGTAATGTTCTGTCTCTGGTCCACGGTAATGTTCTTTCTCTGGTCCACGGTAATGTTCTGTCTCTGGTCCACGGTAATGTTGTGTTTCTGTTTCATGGTAATTTTCCGTTTCTGGTCCTTGATAATGTTCTGTTTCACGGTAATGTTCTGTCTCTGGTTCATGGTAATGTTCTGTCTCTGGTCCACGGTAATGTTCTGTCTCTGGTCCACGGTAATGTTCGATCTCTGGTCCACGATAATGTTTGGTTTCACGGTAATGTTCCGTCTCTGGTCCACGATAATGTTCTGTTTCTGTATCACGGTAATGTTCCGTTTCTGGTCCACGATAATTTTGTGCTTCTGTTTCACGGTAATGTTCCGTTTCTGGTCCACGATAATGTTCGGTTTCAAGGTAATGTCCTGTCTCTGGTCCACGATAATAATGTGTTTCTGTTTCACGGTAATGTTCCGTTTCTGGTCCACGATAATTTTGTGTTTCTGTTTCACGGTAATGTTCCGTTTCTGGTCCACGATAATGTTCTGTTTCGGTTTCACGGTAATGTTCTGTCTCTGGTCCACGATAATGTTCCGTCTCTGATCCACGATAATGTTCTTTCTCTGGTCCACGATAATGTTCTGTCTCTGGTCCACGATAATGTTCCGTTTCTGGTCCACGATAATGTTCTGTTTCGGTTTCACGGTAATGCTGTGTCTCTGGTCCACGGTAATGTTCCGTTTCTGGTCCACGATAATGTTCTGTTTCGGTTTCACGGTAATGTTGTGTCTCTGGTCCACGGTAATGTTCCGTTTCTGGTCCATGATAATGTTCTGTTTAATGGTAATGTTCTGTCTCTGGTCCACGATAATGTTCTGTTTCGGTTTCACGGTAATGTTCCGTTTCTGGTCCACGGTAATGTTCCGTTTCAAGGTAAAGTTCGGTCTCTGGACCACAGTAATGTTCTGTCTCTGGTCCACGGTAATGTTCTGTCTCTGGTCCACGGTAATGTTCTATCTCTGGTCCACGGTAATGTTCGATCTCTGGTTCACGATAATGTTCGGTTTCACGGTAATCTTCCGTCTCTGGTCCACGATATTGTTCTGTTTCGTTTTCACGGTAATGTTCCGTTTCTGGTGCACTGTAATGTTCTGTCTCTGGTCCACGGTAATGTTCTTTCTCTGGTCCACGGTAATGTTCTGTCTCTGGTCCACGGTAATGTTGTGTTTCTGTTTCATGGTAATGTTCCGTTTCTGGTCCTTGATAATGTTCTTTTTCACGGTAATGTTCTGTCTCTGGTTCATGGTAATGTTCTGTCTCTGGTCCACGGTAATGTTCTGTCTCTGGTCCACGGTAATGTTCGATCTCTGGTCCACGATAATGTTTGGTTTCACGGTAATGTTCCGTCTCTGGTCCACGATAATGTTCTGTTTCTGTATCACGGTAATGTTCCGTTTCTGGTCCACGATAATTTTGTGCTTCTGTTTCACGGTAATGTTCCGTTTCTGGTCCACGATAATGTTCGGTTTCAAGGTAATGTCCTGTCTCTGGTCCACGATAATTTTGTGTTTCTGTTTCACGGTAATGTTCCGTTTCTGGTCCACGATAATGTTCTGTTTCGGTTTCACGGTAATGTTCTGTCTCTGGTCCACGATAATGTTCCGTCTCTGATCCACGATAATGTTCTTTCTCTGGTCCAAGATAATGTTCTATCTCTGGTCCACGATAATGTTCCGTTTCTGGTCCACGATAATGTTCTGTTTCGGTTTCACGGTAATGCTGTGTCTCTGGTCCACGGTAATGTTCCGTTTCTGGTCCACGATAATGTTCTGTTTTGGTTTCACGGTAATGTTCCGTTTATAGTCCACGATAATGTTCTGTTTCGGTTTCACGGTAATGTTCCGTTTCTGGTCCACGGTAATGTTCTGTCTCTGGTCCACGGTAATGTTCTTTCTCTGGTCCACGGTAATGTTCTGTCTCTGGTCCACGGTAATGTTCGATCTCTGGTCCACGATAATGTTCGGTTTCACTGTAATGTTCCGTCTCTGGTCCACGATAATGTTCTGTTTCGGTTTCACGGTAATGTTCCGTTTCTGGTCCACGATAATGTTCTGTTTCGGTTTCACGGTAATGTTCTGTCTCTGGTCCACGGTAATGTTGTGTTACTGTTTCACGGTAATGTTCCGTTTCTGGTCCTTGATAATGTTCTGTTTCACGGTAATGTTCTGTCTCTGGTCCATGGTAATGTTCTGTCTCTGGTCCACGGTAATGTTCTGCCTCTGGTCCACGGTAATGTTCGATCTCTGGTCCACGATAATGTTCGGTTTCACGGTAATGTTCCGTCTCTGGTCCACGATAATGTTCTGTTTCTGTATCACGGTAATGTTCCGTTTCTGGTCCACGATAATTTTGTGTTTCTGTTTCACGGTAATGTTCCGTTTCTGGTCCACGATAATGTTCTGTTTCGGTTTCACGGTAATGTTCTGTCTCTGGTCCACGATAATGTTCCGTCTCTGGTCCACGATAATCTTCTGTCTCTGGTCCACGATAATGTTCTGTCTCTGGTCCACGATAATGTTCCGTTTCTGGTCCACGATAATGTTCTGTTTCGGTTTCACGGTAATGTTGTGTCTCTGGTCCACGGTAATGTTCCGTTTCTGGTCCATGATAATGTTCTGTTTCATGGTAATGTTCTGTCTCTGGTCCACGGTAACGTTCGGTTTCAAGGTAAAGTTCTGTCTCTGGTCCACAGTAATGTTCTGTCTCTGGTCCACGGTAATGTTCTGTCTCTGGTCCACGGTAATGTTCTGTCTCTGGTCCACGGTAATGTTCTGTCTCTGGTCCACGGTAATGTTCGATGTCTGGTCCACGATAATGTTCGGTTTCACGGTAATCTTCCGTCTCTGGTCCACGATAATGTTCTGTTTCGGTTTCACGGTAATGTTCCGTTTCTGGTGCACTTTAATGTTCTGTCTCTGGTCCACGGTAATGTTATTTCTCTGGTCCACTGTAATGTTCTGTCTCTGGTCCACGGTAATGTTGTGTTTCTGTTTCATGGTAATGTTCCGTTTCTGGTCCTTGATAATGTTCTGTTTCACGGTAATGTTCTGTCTCTGGTTCATGGTAATGTTCTGTCTCTGGTCCACGGTAATGTTCTGTCTCTGGTCCACGGTAATGTTCGATCTCTGGTCCACGATAATGTTTGGTTTCACGGTAATGTTCCGTCTCTGGTCCACGATAATGTTCTGTTTCTGTATCACGGTAATGTTCCGTTTCTGGTCCACGATAATTTTGTGCTTCTGTTTCACGGTAATGTTCCGTTTCTGGTCCACGATAATGTTCGGTTTCAAGGTAATGTCCTGTCTCTGGTCCACGATAATTTTGTGTTTCTGTTTCACGGTAATGTTCCGTTTCTGGTCCACGATAATGTTCTGTTTCGGTTTCACGGTAATGTTCTGTCTCTGGTCCACGATAATGTTCCGTCTCTGATCCACGATAATGTTCTTTCTCTGGTCCACGATAATGTTCTGTCTCTGGTCCACGATAATGTTCCGTTTCTGGTCCACGATAATGTTCTGTTTCGGTTTCACGGTAATGTTCCGTTTATAGTCCACGATAATGTTCTGTTTCGGTTTCACGGTAATGTTCCGTTTCCGGTCCACGGTAATGTTCTGTCTCTGGTCCACGGTAATGTTCGATCTCTGGTCCACGATAATGTTCGGTTTCACGGTAATGTTCCGTCTCTGGTCCACGATAATGTTCTGTTTCGGTTTCACGGTAATGTTCCGTTTCTGGTCCACGATAATGTTCTGTTTCGGTTTCACGGTAATGTTCTGTCTCTGGTCCACGGTAATGTTGTGTTTCTGTTTCACGGTAATGTTCCGTTTCTGGTCCTTGATAATGTTCTTTTTCGGTTTCACGGTAATGTTCCGTTTCTGGTCCACGGTAATGTTCCGTTTCAAGGTAAAGTTCGGTCTCTGGACCACAGTAATGTTCTGTCTCTGGTCCACGGTAATGTTCTGTCTCTGGTCCACGGTAATGTTCTATCTCTGGTCCACGGTAATGTTCGATCTCTGGTTCACGATAATGTTCGGTTTCACGGTAATCTTCCGTCTCTGGTCCACGATATTGTTCTGTTTCGGTTTCACGGTAATGTTCCGTTTCTGGTGCACTGTAATGTTCTGTCTCTGGTCCACGGTAATGTTCTTTCTCTGGTCCACGGTAATGTTCTGTCTCTGGTCCACGGTAATGTTGTGTTTCTGTTTCATGGTAATGTTCCGTTTCTGGTCCTTGATAATGTTCTTTTTCACGGTAATGTTCTGTCTCTGGTTCATGGTAATGTTCTGTCTCTGGTCCACGGTAATGTTCTGTCTCTGGTCCACGGTAATGTTCGATCTCTGGTCCACGATAATGTTTGGTTTCACGGTAATGTTCCGTCTCTGGTCCACGATAATGTTCTGTTTCTGTATCACGGTAATGTTCCGTTTCTGGTCCACGATAATTTTGTGCTTCTGTTTCACGGTAATGTTCCGTTTCTGGTCCACGATAATGTTCGGTTTCAAGGTAATGTCCTGTCTCTGGTCCACGATAATTTTGTGTTTCTGTTTCACGGTAATGTTCCGTTTCTGGTCCACGATAATGTTCTGTTTCGGTTTCACGGTAATGTTCTGTCTCTGGTCCACGATAATGTTCCGTCTCTGATCCACGATAATGTTCTTTCTCTGGTCCAAGATAATGTTCTATCTCTGGTCCACGATAATGTTCCGTTTCTGGTCCACGATAATGTTCTGTTTCGGTTTCACGGTAATGCTGTGTCTCTGGTCCACGGTAATGTTCCGTTTCTGGTCCACGATAATGTTCTGTTTTGGTTTCACGGTAATGTTCCGTTTATAGTCCACGATAATGTTCTGTTTCGGTTTCACGGTAATGTTCCGTTTCTGGTCCACGGTAATGTTCTGTCTCTGGTCCACGGTAATGTTCTTTCTCTGGTCCACGGTAATGTTCTGTCTCTGGTCCACGGTAATGTTCGATCTCTGGTCCACGATAATGTTCGGTTTCACTGTAATGTTCCGTCTCTGGTCCACGATAATGTTCTGTTTCGGTTTCACGGTAATGTTCCGTTTCTGGTCCACGATAATGTTCTGTTTCGGTTTCACGGTAATGTTCTGTCTCTGGTCCACGATAATGTTCCGTCTCTGATCCACGATAATGTTCTTTCTCTGGTCCAAGATAATGTTCTATCTCTGGTCCACGATAATGTTCCGTTTCTGGTCCACGATAATGTTCTGTTTCGGTTTCACGGTAATGCTGTGTCTCTGGTCCACGGTAATGTTCCGTTTCTGGTCCACGATAATGTTATGTTTTGGTTTCACGGTAATGTTCCGTTTATAGTCCACGATAATGTTCTGTTTCGGTTTCACGGTAATGTTCCGTTTCTGGTCCACGGTAATGTTCTGTCTCTGGTCCACGGTAATGTTCTTTCTCTGGTCCACGGTAATGTTCTGTCTCTGGTCCACGGTAATGTTCGATCTCTGGTCCACGATAATGTTCGGTTTCACTGTAATGTTCCGTCTCTGGTCCACGATAATGTTCTGTTTCGGTTTCACGGTAATGTTCCGTTTCTGGTCCACGATAATGTTCTGTTTCGGTTTCACGGTAATGTTCTGTCTCTGGTCCACGGTAATGTTGTGTTACTGTTTCACGGTAATGTTCCGTTTCTGGTCCTTGATAATGTTCTGTTTCACGGTAATGTTCTGTCTCTGGTCCATGGTAATGTTCTGTCTCTGGTCCACGGTAATGTTCTGCCTCTGGTCCACGGTAATGTTCGATCTCTGGTCCACGATAATGTTCGGTTTCACGGTAATGTTCCGTCTCTGGTCCACGACAATGTTCTGTTTCTGTATCACGGTAATGTTCCGTTTCTGGTCCACGATAATTTTGTGTTTCTGTTTCACGGTAATGTTCCGTTTCTGGTCCACGATAATGTTCTGTTTCGGTTTCACGGTAATGTTCTGTCTCTGGTCCACGATAATGTTCCGTCTCTGGTCCACGATAATCTTCTGTCTCTGGTCCACGATAATGTTCTGTCTCTGGTCCACGATAATGTTCCGTTTCTGGTCCACGATAATGTTCTGTTTCGGTTTCACGGTAATGTTGTGTCTCTGGTCCACGGTAATGTTCCGTTTCTGGTCCATGATAATGTTCTGTTTCATGGTAATGTTCTGTCTCTGGTCCACGGTAACGTTCGGTTTCAAGGTAAAGTTCTGTCTCTGGTCCACAGTAATGTTCTGTCTCTGGTCCACGGTAATGTTCTGTCTCTGGTCCACGGTAATGTTCTGTCTCTGGTCCACGGTAATGTTCTGTCTCTGGTCCACGGTAATGTTCGATGTCTGGTCCACGATAATGTTCGGTTTCACGGTAATCTTCCGTCTCTGGTCCACGATAATGTTCTGTTTTGGTTTCACGGTAATGTTCCGTTTCTGGTGCACTGTAATGTTCTGTCTCTGGTCCACGGTAATGTTCTTTCTCTGGTCCACGGTAATGTTCTGTCTCTGGTCCACGGTAATGTTGTGTTTCTGTTTCATGGTAATGTTCCGTTTCTGGTCCTTGATAATGTTCTTTTTCACGGTAATGTTCTGTCTCTGGTTCATGGTAATGTTCTGTCTCTGGTCCACGGTAATGTTCTGTCTCTGGTCCACGGTAATGTTCGATCTCTGGTCCACGATAATGTTTGGTTTCACGGTAATGTTCCGTCTCTGGTCCACGATAATGTTCTGTTTCTGTATCACGGTAATGTTCCGTTTCTGGTCCACGATAATTTTGTGCTTCTGTTTCACGGTAATGTTCCGTTTCTGGTCCACGATAATGTTCGGTTTCAAGGTAATGTCCTGTCTCTGGTCCACGATAATTTTGTGTTTCTGTTTCACGGTAATGTTCCGTTTCTGGTCCACGATAATGTTCTGTTTCGGTTTCACGGTAATGTTCTGTCTCTGGTCCACGATAATGTTCCGTCTCTGATCCACGATAATGTTCTTTCTCTGGTCCAAGATAATGTTCTATCTCTGGTCCACGATAATGTTCCGTTTCTGGTCCACGATAATGTTCTGTTTCGGTTTCACGGTAATGCTGTCTCTCTGGTCCACGGTAATGTTCCGTTTCTGGTCCACGATAATGTTCTGTTTTGGTTTCACGGTAATGTTCCGTTTATAGTCCACGATAATGTTCTGTTTCGGTTTCACGGTAATGTTCCGTTTCTGGTCCACGGTAATGTTCTGTCTCTGGTCCACGGTAATGTTCTTTCTCTGGTCCACGGTAATGTTCTGTCTCTGGTCCACGGTAATGTTCGATCTCTGGTCCACGATAATGTTCGGTTTCACTGTAATGTTCCGTCTCTGGTCCACGATAATGTTCTGTTTCGGTTTCACGGTAATGTTCCGTTTCTGGTCCACGATAATGTTCTGTTTCGGTTTCACGGTAATGTTCTGTCTCTGGTCCACGGTAATGTTGTGTTACTGTTTCACGGTAATGTTCCGTTTCTGGTCCTTGATAATGTTCTGTTTCACGGTAATGTTCTGTCTCTGGTCCATGGTAATGTTCTGTCTCTGGTCCACGGTAATGTTCTGCCTCTGGTCCACGGTAATGTTCGATCTCTGGTCCACGATAATGTTCGGTTTCACGGTAATGTTCCGTCTCTGGTCCACGATAATGTTCTGTTTCTGTATCACGGTAATGTTCCGTTTCTGGTCCACGATAATTTTGTGTTTCTGTTTCACGGTAATGTTCCGTTTCTGGTCCACGATAATGTTCTGTTTCGGTTTCACGGTAATGTTCTGTCTCTGGTCCACGATAATGTTCCGTCTCTGGTCCACGATAATCTTCTGTCTCTGGTCCACGATAATGTTCTGTCTCTGGTCCACGATAATGTTCCGTTTCTGGTCCACGATAATGTTCTGTTTCGGTTTCACGGTAATGTTGTGTCTCTGGTCCACGGTAATGTTCCGTTTCTGGTCCATGATAATGTTCTGTTTCATGGTAATGTTCTGTCTCTGGTCCACGGTAACGTTCGGTTTCAAGGTAAAGTTCTGTCTCTGGTCCACAGTAATGTTCTGTCTCTGGTCCACGGTAATGTTCTGTCTCTGGTCCACGGTAATGTTCTGTCTCTGGTCCACGGTAATGTTCTGTCTCTGGTCCACGGTAATGTTCGATGTCTGGTCCACGATAATGTTCGGTTTCACGGTAATCTTCCGTCTCTGGTCCACGATAATGTTCTGTTTCGGTTTCACGGTAATGTTCCGTTTCTGGTGCACTTTAATGTTCTGTCTCTGGTCCACGGTAATGTTATTTCTCTGGTCCACTGTAATGTTCTGTCTCTGGTCCACGGTAATGTTGTGTTTCTGTTTCATGGTAATGTTCCGTTTCTGGTCCTTGATAATGTTCTGTTTCACGGTAATGTTCTGTCTCTGGTTCATGGTAATGTTCTGTCTCTGGTCCACGGTAATGTTCTGTCTCTGGTCCACGGTAATGTTCGATCTCTGGTCCACGATAATGTTTGGTTTCACGGTAATGTTCCGTCTCTGGTCCACGATAATGTTCTGTTTCTGTATCACGGTAATGTTCCGTTTCTGGTCCACGATAATTTTGTGCTTCTGTTTCACGGTAATGTTCCGTTTCTGGTCCACGATAATGTTCGGTTTCAAGGTAATGTCCTGTCTCTGGTCCACGATAATTTTGTGTTTCTGTTTCACGGTAATGTTCCGTTTCTGGTCCACGATAATGTTCTGTTTCGGTTTCACGGTAATGTTCTGTCTCTGGTCCACGATAATGTTCCGTCTCTGATCCACGATAATGTTCTTTCTCTGGTCCACGATAATGTTCTGTCTCTGGTCCACGATAATGTTCCGTTTCTGGTCCACGATAATGTTCTGTTTCGGTTTCACGGTAATGTTCCGTTTATAGTCCACGATAATGTTCTGTTTCGGTTTCACGGTAATGTTCCGTTTCCGGTCCACGGTAATGTTCTGTCTCTGGTCCACGGTAATGTTCGATCTCTGGTCCACGATAATGTTCGGTTTCACGGTAATGTTCCGTCTCTGGTCCACGATAATGTTCTGTTTCGGTTTCACGGTAATGTTCCGTTTCTGGTCCACGATAATGTTCTGTTTCGGTTTCACGGTAATGTTCTGTCTCTGGTCCACGGTAATGTTGTGTTTCTGTTTCACGGTAATGTTCCGTTTCTGGTCCTTGATAATGTTCTTTTTCGGTTTCACGGTAATGTTCCGTTTCTGGTCCACGGTAATGTTCCGTTTCAAGGTAAAGTTCGGTCTCTGGACCACAGTAATGTTCTGTCTCTGGTCCACGGTAATGTTCTGTCTCTGGTCCACGGTAATGTTCTATCTCTGGTCCACGGTAATGTTCGATCTCTGGTTCACGATAATGTTCGGTTTCACGGTAATCTTCCGTCTCTGGTCCACGATATTGTTCTGTTTCGGTTTCACGGTAATGTTCCGTTTCTGGTGCACTGTAATGTTCTGTCTCTGGTCCACGGTAATGTTCTTTCTCTGGTCCACGGTAATGTTCTGTCTCTGGTCCACGGTAATGTTGTGTTTCTGTTTCATGGTAATGTTCCGTTTCTGGTCCTTGATAATGTTCTTTTTCACGGTAATGTTCTGTCTCTGGTTCATGGTAATGTTCTGTCTCTGGTCCACGGTAATGTTCTGTCTCTGGTCCACGGTAATGTTCGATCTCTGGTCCACGATAATGTTTGGTTTCACGGTAATGTTCCGTCTCTGGTCCACGATAATGTTCTGTTTCTGTATCACGGTAATGTTCCGTTTCTGGTCCACGATAATTTTGTGCTTCTGTTTCACGGTAATGTTCCGTTTCTGGTCCACGATAATGTTCGGTTTCAAGGTAATGTCCTGTCTCTGGTCCACGATAATTTTGTGTTTCTGTTTCACGGTAATGTTCCGTTTCTGGTCCACGATAATGTTCTGTTTCGGTTTCACGGTAATGTTCTGTCTCTGGTCCACGATAATGTTCCGTCTCTGATCCACGATAATGTTCTTTCTCTGGTCCAAGATAATGTTCTATCTCTGGTCCACGATAATGTTCCGTTTCTGGTCCACGATAATGTTCTGTTTCGGTTTCACGGTAATGCTGTGTCTCTGGTCCACGGTAATGTTCCGTTTCTGGTCCACGATAATGTTCTGTTTTGGTTTCACGGTAATGTTCCGTTTATAGTCCACGATAATGTTCTGTTTCGGTTTCACGGTAATGTTCCGTTTCTGGTCCACGGTAATGTTCTGTCTCTGGTCCACGGTAATGTTCTTTCTCTGGTCCACGGTAATGTTCTGTCTCTGGTCCACGGTAATGTTCGATCTCTGGTCCACGATAATGTTCGGTTTCACTGTAATGTTCCGTCTCTGGTCCACGATAATGTTCTGTTTCGGTTTCACGGTAATGTTCCGTTTCTGGTCCACGATAATGTTCTGTTTCGGTTTCACGGTAATGTTCTGTCTCTGGTCCACGGTAATGTTGTGTTACTGTTTCACGGTAATGTTCCGTTTCTGGTCCTTGATAATGTTCTGTTTCACGGTAATGTTCTGTCTCTGGTCCATGGTAATGTTCTGTCTCTGGTCCACGGTAATGTTCTGCCTCTGGTCCACGGTAATGTTCGATCTCTGGTCCACGATAATGTTCGGTTTCACGGTAATGTTCCGTCTCTGGTCCACGACAATGTTCTGTTTCTGTATCACGGTAATGTTCCGTTTCTGGTCCACGATAATTTTGTGTTTCTGTTTCACGGTAATGTTCCGTTTCTGGTCCACGATAATGTTCTGTTTCGGTTTCACGGTAATGTTCTGTCTCTGGTCCACGATAATGTTCCGTCTCTGGTCCACGATAATCTTCTGTCTCTGGTCCACGATAATGTTCTGTCTCTGGTCCACGATAATGTTCCGTTTCTGGTCCACGATAATGTTCTGTTTCGGTTTCACGGTAATGTTGTGTCTCTGGTCCACGGTAATGTTCCGTTTCTGGTCCATGATAATGTTCTGTTTCATGGTAATGTTCTGTCTCTGGTCCACGGTAACGTTCGGTTTCAAGGTAAAGTTCTGTCTCTGGTCCACAGTAATGTTCTGTCTCTGGTCCACGGTAATGTTCTGTCTCTGGTCCACGGTAATGTTCTGTCTCTGGTCCACGGTAATGTTCTGTCTCTGGTCCACGGTAATGTTCGATGTCTGGTCCACGATAATGTTCGGTTTCACGGTAATCTTCCGTCTCTGGTCCACGATAATGTTCTGTTTCGGTTTCACGGTAATGTTCCGTTTCTGGTGCACTGTAATGTTCTGTCTCTGGTCCACGGTAATGTTATTTCTCTGGTCCACGGTAATGTTCTGTCTCTGGTCCACGGTAATGTTGTGTTTCTGTATCATGGTAATGTTCCGTTTCTGGTCCTTGATAATGTTCTGTTTCACGGTAATGTTCTGTCTCTGGTTCATGGTAATGTTCTGTCTCTGGTCCACGGTAATGTTTGGTTTCACGGTAATGTTCCGTCTCTGGTCCACGATAATGTTCTGTTTCTGTATCACGGTAATGTTCCGTTTCTGGTCCACGATAATTTTGTGCTTCTGTTTCACGGTAATGTTCCGTTTCTGGTCCACGATAATGTTCGGTTTCAAGGTAATGTCCTGTCTCTGGTCCACGATAATTTTGTGTTTCTGTTTCACGGTAATGTTCCGTTTCTGGTCCACGATAATGTTCTGTTTCGGTTTCACGGTAATGTTCTGTCTCTGGTCCACGATAATGTTCCGTCTCTGATCCACGATAATGTTCTTTCTCTGGTCCACGATAATGTTCTGTCTCTGGTCCACGATAATGTTCCGTTTCTGGTCCACGATAATGTTCTGTTTCGGTTTCACGGTAATGTTCCGTTTATAGTCCACGATAATGTTCTGTTTCGGTTTCACGGTAATGTTCCGTTTCCGGTCCACGGTAATGTTCTGTCTCTGGTCCACGGTAATGTTCGATCTCTGGTCCACGATAATGTTCGGTTTCACGGTAATGTTCCGTCTCTGGTCCACGATAATGTTCTGTTTCGGTTTCACGGTAATGTTCCGTTTCTGGTCCACGATAATGTTCTGTTTCGGTTTCACGGTAATGTTCTGTCTCTGGTCCACGGTAATGTTGTGTTTCTGTTTCACGGTAATGTTCCGTTTCTGGTCCTTGATAATGTTCTGTTTCACGGTAATGTTCTGTTTCTGGTCCATGGTAATGTTCTGTCTCTGGTCCACGGTAATGTTCGATCTCTGGTCCACGATAATGTTCGGTTTCACGGTAATGTTCCGTCTCTGGTCCACGATAATGTTCTGTTTCTGTATCACGGTAATGTTCCGTTTCTGGTCCACGATAATTTTGTGTTTCTGTTTCACGGTAATGTTCCGTTTCTGGTCCACGATAATGTTCTGTTTCGGTTTCACGGTAATGTTCTGTCTCTGGTCCACGATAATGTTCCGTCTCTGGTCCACGATAATGTTCTGTCTCTGGTCCACGATAATGTTCTGTCTCTGGTCCACGATAATGTTCCGTTTCTGGTCCACGATAATGTTCTGTTTCGGTTTCACGGTAATGTTGTGTCTCTGGTCCACGGTAATATTCCGTTTCTGGTCCACGATAATGTTCTGTTTCGGTTTCACGGTAATGTTCCGTTTCTGGTCCACGGTAATGTTCTGTCTCTGGTCCACGGTATTGTTCTTTCTCTGGTCCACGGTAATGTTCTGTCTCTGGTCCACGGTAATGTTCGATCTCTGGTCCACGATAATGTTCGGTTTCACGGTAATGTTCCGTCTCTGGTCCACGATAATGTTTTGTTTCGGTTTCACGGTAATGTTCCGTTTCTGGTCCACGATAATGTTATGTTTCGGTTTCACGGTAATGTTCCGTCTCTGGTCCAGACTAATGTTCCGTCTCTGGTCCACGATAATGTTGTGTCTCTGGTCCACGGTAATGTTCTGTCTCTGGTAAACGGTAATGTTCTGTCTCTGGTCCACGGAAATGTTCTGTCTCTGGTCCACGGTAATGTTCTGTCTCTGGTCCACGGTAATGTTCGGTTTCACGGTAATGTTCGGTCTCTGGTCCACTGTAATGTTCGGTTTCACGGTAATGTTTGGTCTCTGGTCCACGATAATGTTCGGTTTCACGATTATGTTCGGTTTCACGATAATGTTCTGGTCCACGGTAATGTTCTGGTCCACGGTAATGTTCCGTCTCTGGTCCACAGTAATGTTCCGTATCTGGTCCATGGTAATGTTTGGTTTCACGGTAATGTTCCATTTCTGGTCCACGGTAATGTTCTGTCTCTGGTCCACGATAATGTTCGATTTCTGGTCGACGATAATGTTCGGTTTCAGGGTAATGTTCCGTCTCTGGTCCACGATAATGTTCGGTTTCACGGTAATGTTCCATTTCTGGTCCACGGTAATGTTCTGTCTCTGGTCCACGATAATGTTCGATCTCTGGTCCACGATAATGTTCGGTTTCACGGTAATGTTCCTTCTCTGGTCCACGATAATGTTCTGTTTCGGTTTCACGGTAATGTTCTGTCTCTGGTCCATGATAATGTTCCGTTTCTGGTCCACGATAATGTTCTGTTTCAGTTTCACGGTAATGTTCCGTTTCTGGTCCACGATAATGTTCTGTTTCTGTTTCACGGTAATGTTCCGTTTCTGGTCCATGATAATGTTCTGTTTCACGGTAATGTTCTGTCTCTGGTCCATGGTAATGTTCTGTCTCTGGTCCACGGTAATGTTCGGTTTCAAGGTAAAGTTCGGTCTCTGGTCCACAGTAATGTTCTCTCTCTGGTCCGCAGTAATGTTCTGTCTCTGGTCCACGGTAATGTTCGATCTCTGGTCCACGATAATGTTCGGTTTCACGGTAATGTTCCGTCTCTGGTCCACGATAATGTTCTGTTTCGGTTTCACGGTAATGTTCCGTTTCTGGTCCACGATAATGTTCTGTTTCGGTTTCACGGTAATGTTCCGTCTCTGGTCCACGATATTGTTGTGTTTCTGTATCACGGTAATGTTCCGTTTCTGGTCCACGATAATTTTGTGTTTCTGTTTCACGGTAATGTTCTGTCTCTGGTCCACGATAATGTTCTGTTTCTGTTTCACGGTAATGTTCCGTTTCTGGTCCATGATAATGTTCTGTTTCACGGTAATGTTCTGTCTCTGGTCCATGGTAATGTTCTGTCTCTGGTCCACGGTAATGTTCGGTTTCAAGGTAAAGTTCGGTCTCTGGTCCACAGTAATGTTCTCTCTCTGGTCCGCAGTAATGTTCTGTCTCTGGTCCACGGTAATGTTCGATCTCTGGTCCACGATAATGTTCGGTTTCACGGTAATGTTCCGTCTCTGGTCCACGATAATGTTCTGTTTCGGTTTCACGGTAATGTTCCGTTTCTGGTCCACGATAATGTTCTGTTTCGGTTTCACGGTAATGTTCCGTCTCTGGTCCACGATAATGTTGTGTTTCTGTTTCACGGTAATGTTCCGTTTCTGGTCCATGATAATGTTCTGTTTCACGGTAATGTTCTGTCTCTGGTCCATGGTAATGTTCTGTCTCTGGTCCACCATAATGTTCTGTCTCTGGTCCACGGTAATGTTTTGTTTCTGGTCCACGGTAATGTTCTGTCTCTGGTCCACGGTAATGTTCGATCTCTGGTCCACGATAATGTTTGGTTTCACGGTAATGTTCCGTCTCTGGTCCACGATAATGTTCTGTTTTTGTATCACGGTAATGTTCCGTTTCTGGTCCACGATAATTTTGTGTTTCTGTTTCACGGTAATGTTCCGTTTCTGGTCCACGATAATGTTCTCTTTCTGTATCACGGTAATGTTCCGTTTCTGGTCCACGATAATTTTGTGTTTCTGTTTCACGGTAATGTTCCGTTTCTGTTCCACGATAATGTTCGGTTTCACGGTAATGTTCTGTCTCTGGTCCACGGTAATATTCTGTGTCTGGTCCACGATAATGTTCGGTTTCACGGTAATGTTCCGTCTCTCGTCCACGATAATGTTCCGTCTTTGGTCCACGATAATGTTCTGTTTCTGTTTCACGGTAATGTTCCGTTTCTGGTCCACGATAATGTTCTGTTTCGGATTCACTGTAATGTTCTGTCTCTGGTCCATGATAATGTTCCGTTTCTGGTCCACGATAATGTTCTGTTTAGGTTTCACGGCAATGTTCCGTCTCTGGTCCACGATAATGTTCCATCTCTGGTCCACGATAATGTTCTGTCTCTGGTCCACGGTAATGTTCGATCTCTGGTCCACGATAATGTTCGGTTTCACGGTAATGTTCCCGTCTCTGGTCCACGATAATGTTCTGTTTCGGTTTCACGGTAATGTTCCGTTTCTGGTCCACGATAATGTTCTGTTTCGGTTTCACGGTAATGTTCTGTCTCTGGTCCACGGTAATGTTGTGTTTCTGTTTCACGGTAATGTTCCGTTTCTGGTCCTTGATAATGTTCTCTTTCACGGTAATGTTCTGTCTCTGGTCCATGGTAATGTTCTGTCTCTGGTCCACGGTAATGTTCTGTCTCTGGTCCACGGTAATGTTCGATCTCTGGTCCACGATAATGTTCGGTTTCACGGTAATGTTCCGTCTCCGGTCCACGATAATGTTCTGTTTCTGTATCACGGTAATGTTCCGTTTCTGGTCCACGATAATTTTGTGTTTCTGTTTCACGGTAATGTTCCGTTTCTGGTCCACGATAATGTTCTGTTTCGGTTTCACGGTAATGTTCTGTCTCTGGTCCACGATAATGTTCCGTCTCTGGTCCACGATAATGTTCCGTCTCTGGTCCACGATAATGTTCTGTCTCTGGTCCACGATAATGTTCCGTTTCTGGTCCACGATAATGTTCTGTTTCGGTTTCACGGTAATGTTGTGTCTCTGGTCCACGGTAATGTTCCGTTTCTGGTCCACGATAATGTTCTGTTTCGGTTTCACGGTAATGTTCCGTTTATAGTCCACGGTAATGTTCCGTTTCTGGTCCACGGTAATGTTCTGTCTCTGGTCCACGGTAATGTTCTTTCTCTGGTCCACGGTAATGTTCTGTCTCTGGTCCACGGTAATGTTCGATCTCTGGTCCACGATAATGTTCGGTTTCACGGTAATGTTCCGTCTCTGGTCCACGATAATGTTTTGTTTCGGTTTCACGGTAATGTTCCGTTTCTGGTCCACGATAATGTTCTGTTTCGGTTTCACGGTAATGTTCCGTCTCTGGTCCAGAGTAATGTTCCGTCTCTGGTCCACGATAATGTTGTGTCTCTGGTCCACGGTAATGTTCTGTCTCTGGTAAACGGTAATGTTCTGTCTCTGGTCCACGGAAATGTTCTGTCTCTGGTCCACGATAATTTTGTGTTTCTGTTTCACGGTAATGTTCCGTTTCTGGTCCACGATAATGTTCTGTTTCGGTTTCACGGTAATGTTCGGTCTCTGGTCCACGGTAATGTTCGGTTTCACGGTAATGTTTGGTCTCTGGTCCACGATAATGTTCGGTTTCACGATTATGTTCGGTTTCACGATAATGTTCTGGTCCACGGTAACGTTTGGTTTCACGGTAATGTTCCATTTCTGGTCCACGGTAATGTTCTGTCTCTGGTCCACGATAATGTTCGATTTCTGGTCGACGATAATGTTCGGTTTCACGGTAATGTTCCGTCTCTGGTCCACGATAATGTTCGGTTTCACGGTAATGTTCCATTTCTGGTCCACGGTAATGTTCTGTCTCTGGTCCACGATAATGTTCGATCTCTGGTCCACGATAATGTTCGGTTTCACGGTAATGTTCCGTCTCTGGTCCACGATAATGTTCTGTTTCGGTTTCACGGTAATGTTCTGTCTCTGGTCCATGATAATGTTCCGTTTCTGGTCCACGATAATGTTCTGTTTCAGTTTCAAGGTAATGTTCCGTTTCTCGTCCACGATAATGTTCTGTTTCTGTTTCACGGTAATGTTCCGTTTCTGGTCCATGATAATGTTCTGTTTCACGGTAATGTTCTGTCTCTGGTCCATGGTAATGTTCTGTCTCTGGTCCACGGTAATGTTCGGTTTCAAGGTAAAGTTCGGTCTCTGGTCCACAGTAATGTTCTGTCTCTGGTCCGCAGTAATGTTCTGTCTCTGGTCCACGGTAATGTTCGATCTCTGGTCCACAATAATGTTCGGTTTCACGGTAATGTTCCGTCTCTGGTCCACGATAATGTTCTGTTTCGGTTTAACGGTAATGTTCCGTTTCTGGTCCACGATAATGTTCTGTTTCGGTTTCACGGTAATGTTCCGTCTCTGGTCCACGATAATGTTGTGTTTCTGTTTCACGGTAATGTTCCGTTTCTGGTCCATGATAATGTTCTGTTTCACGGTAATGTTCTGTCTCTGGTCCATGGTAATGTTCTTTCTCTGGTCCACCATAATGTTCTGTCTCTGGTCCACGGTAATGTTTTGTCTCTGGTCCACGGTAATGTTCTGTCTCTGGTCCACGGTAAGGTTCTGTGTCTGGTCCACGATAATGTTCGGTTTCACGGTAATGTTCCGTCTCTGGTCCACGGTAATGTTGTGTTTCTGTTTCACGGTAATTTTCTGTCTCTGGTCCACGCTAATGTTCTGTTTCTGTTTCACGGTAATGTTCCGTTTCTGGTCCACGATAATGTTGTGTTTCTGTTTCACTGTAATGTTCCGTTTCTGGTCCACGGTAATGTTCGGTTTCACGGTAATGTTCTGGTCCACGGTAATGTTCTGGTCCACGGTAATGTTCCGTCTCTGGTCCACAGTAATGTTCCGTATCTGGTCCATGGTAATGTTCGATCTCTGGTCCACGATAATGTTTGGTTTCACGGTAATGTTCCGTGTCTGGTCCACGATAATGTTCTGTTTCGGTTTCACGGTAATGTTAGGTCTCTGGTCCACGATAATGTTCGGTTTCACGGTAATGTTCTGGTCCACGGTAATGTTCTGGTCCACGGTAATGTTCCGTCTCTGGTCCACAGTAATGTTCCGTATGTGGTCCATGGTAATGTTCGGTTTCACGGTAATGTTCCATTTCTGGTCCACGGTAATGTTCTGTCTCTGGTCCACGATAATGTTCGATTTCTGGTCACCGATAATGTTCGGTTTCACGGTAATGTTCCGTCTCTGGTCCACGATAATGTTCGGTTTCACAGTAATGTTCCATTTCTGGTCCACGGTAATGTTCTGTCTCTGGTCCACGATAATGTTCGATCTCTGGTCCACGATAATGTTTGGTTTCACGGTAATGTTCCGTCTCTGGTCCACGATAATGTTGTGTTTCTGTTTCACAGTAATGTTCCATTTCTGGTCCACGATAATGTTCGGTTTCACGATAATGTTCCGTTTCTGGTCAACGATAATGTTATGTTTAGGTTTCACGGTAATGTTCTGTCTCTGGTCCTTGATAAAGTTCTGTCTCTGGTCCACGATAATGTTCTGTCTCTGTACCACGATAATGTTCTGTCTCTGGTCCACGATAATGTTCCGTTTCTGGTCCATGATAATGTTCTGTTTCAGTTTCACGGTAATGTTCTGTCTCTGGTCCACGGTAATGTTGTGTTTCTGTTTCACGTTAATGTTCCGTTTCTGGTCCACGATAATCTTCTGTTTCGGTTTCATGGTAATGTTCCGTTTCTGGTCCACGATAATGTTCTGTTTCTGTTTCACGGTAATGTTCGGTTTCAAGGTAAAGTTCGGTCTCTGGTCCACGGTAATGTTCTGTCTCTGGTCCACGGTAATGTTCTGTCTCTGGTCCACGGTAATGTTCTGTCTCTGGTCCACGGTAATGTTCAATCTCTGGTCCACGATAATGTTCGGTTTCACGGTAATGTTCCGTGTCTGGTCCACGATAATGTTCTGTTTCGGTTTCACGGTAATGTTCCGTTTCTGGTCCATGATAATGTTCTGTTTCATGGTAATGTTCTGTCTCTGGTCCATGGTAATGTTCTGTCTCTGGTCCACGGTAATGTTCTTTCTCTGGTCCACGGTAATGTTCGATCTCTGGTCCACGATAATGTTCGGTTTCACGGTAATGTTCCGTCTCTGGTCCACGATAACGTTCTGTTTCTGTTTCACAGTAATGTTCCGTTTCTGGTCCACGATAATTTTGTGTTTCTGTTTCACGGTAATGTTCCGTTTCTGGTCCACGATAACGTTCTGTTTCTGTTTCACAGTAATGTTCCGTTTCTGGTCCACGATAATGTTCTGTTTCGGTTTCACGGTAATGTTCCTTTTCTGGTCCACCATAATGTTCTGTTTCGGTTTCACGGTAATGTTCCGTCTCTGGTCCACGATAATGTTGTGTTTCTGTTTCACGGTAATGTTCCGTTTCTGGTCCATGATAATG
This sequence comes from Leuresthes tenuis, assembly GCF_036924035.1. Taxonomy (NCBI): domain Eukaryota; kingdom Metazoa; phylum Chordata; class Actinopteri; order Atheriniformes; family Atherinopsidae; genus Leuresthes; species Leuresthes tenuis. Next base: position 71,232 of record NW_027325413.1, on the reverse strand, counting down.
TTCTGTTTCACGGTAATGTTCTGTCTCTGGTCCATGGTAAAGTTCTGTTTCTGGTCCACGGTAATGTTCGGTTTCAAGGTAAAGTTCGGTCTCTGGTCCACGGTAATGTTCTGTCTCATGTCCACGGTAATGTTCTGTCTCTGGTCCACGGTAATGTTCTGTCTCTGGTCCACGTTAATGTTCGATCTCTGGTTCACGATAATGTTCGGTTTCACGGTAATGTTCCGTCTCTGGTCCACGATAATGTTATGTTTCTGTATCACGGTAATGTTCCGTTTCTGGTCCACGATAATTTTGTGTTTCTGTTTCACGGTAATGTTCCGTTTCTGGTCCACGATAATGTTCGGTTTCACGGTAATGTTCTGTGTCTGGTCCACGATAATGTTTGGTTTCACGGTAATGTTCCGTCTCTGGTCCAAGATAATGTTCCATCTTTGGTCCACGATAATTTTCTGTTTCTGTTTCATGGTAATGTTCCGTTTCTGGTCCACGATAATTTTGTAATTCTGTTTCACGGTAATGTTCCGTTTCTGGTCCACGATAATGTTCTGTTTCTGTTTCACGGTAATGTTCCGTTTCTGGTCCATGATAATGTTCTGTTTCACGGTAATGTTCTGTCTCTGGTCCACGGTAATGTTCGGTTTCAAGGTAAAGTTCGGTCTCTGGTCCACGGTAATGTTCTGTCTCTGGTCCACGGTAATGTTCTGTCTCTGGTCCACGGTAATGTTCTGTCTCTGGTCCACGGTAATGTTCAATCTCTGGTCAACGATAATGTTCGGTTTCACGGTAATGTTCCGTGTCTGGTCCACGATAATGTTGTGTTTCGGTTTCACGGTAATGTTCCGTTTCTGGTCCATGATAATGTTCTGTTTCATGGTAATGTTCTGTCTCTGGTCCATGGTAATGTTCTGTCTCTGGTCCACGGTAATGTTCTTTCTCTGGTCCACGGTAATGTTCGATCTCTGGTCCACGATAATGTTCGGTTTCACGGTAATGTTCCGTCTCTGGTCCACGATAACGTTCTGTTTCTGTTTCACAGTAATGTTCCGTTTCTGGTCCACGATAATTTTGTGTTTCTGTTTCACGGTAATGTTCCGTTTCTGGTCCACGGTAATGTTCTGTCTCTGGTCCACGATAATGTTCGATCTCTGGTCCACGATAATGTTCGGTTTCACGGTAATGTTCCTTCTCTGGTCCACGATAATGTTCTGTTTCGGTTTCACGGTAATGTTCTGTCTCTGGTCCATGATAATGTTCCGTTTCTGGTCCACGATAATGTTCTGTTTCAGTTTCACGGTAATGTTCCGTTTCTGGTCCACGATAATGTTCTGTTTCTGTTTCACGGTAATGTTCCGTTTCTGGTCCATGATAATGTTCTGTTTCACGGTAATGTTCTGTCTCTGGTCCATGGTAATGTTCTGTCTCTGGTCCACGGTAATGTTCGGTTTCAAGGTAAAGTTCGGTCTCTGGTCCACAGTAATGTTCTCTCTCTGGTCCGCAGTAATGTTCTGTCTCTGGTCCACGGTAATGTTCGATCTCTGGTCCACGATAATGTTCGGTTTCACGGTAATGTTCCGTCTCTGGTCCACGATAATGTTCTGTTTCGGTTTCACGGTAATGTTCCGTTTCTGGTCCACGATAATGTTCTGTTTCGGTTTCACGGTAATGTTCCGTCTCTGGTCCACGATAATGTTGTGTGTCTGTTTCACGGTAATGTTCCGTTTCTGGTCCATGATAATGTTCTGTTTCACGGTAATGTTCTGTCTCTGGTCCATGGTAATGTTCTGTCTCTGGTCCACCATAATGTTCTGTCTCTGGTCCACGGTAATGTTTTGTTTCTGGTCCACGGTAATGTTCTGTCTCTGGTCCACGGTAATGTTCGATCTCTGGTCCACGATAATGTTTGGTTTCACGGTAATGTTCCGTCTCTGGTCCACGATAATGTTCTGTTTTTGTATCACGGTAATGTTCCGTTTCTGGTCCACGATAATTTTGTGTTTCTGTTTCACGGTAATGTTCCGTTTCTGGTCCACGATAATGTTCTCTTTCTGTATCACGGTAATGTTCCATTTCTGGTCCACGATAATTTTGTGTTTCTGTTTCACGGTAATGTTCCGTTTCTGTTCCACGATAATGTTCGGTTTCACGGTAATGTTCTGTCTCTGGTCCACGGTAATATTCTGTGTCTGGTCCACGATAATGTTCGGTTTCACGGTAATGTTCCGTCTCTCGTCCACGATAATGTTCCGTCTTTGGTCCACGATAATGTTCTGTCTCTGGTCCACGATAATGTTCCGTTTCTGGTCCACGATAATGTTCTGTTTCGGTTTCACGGTAATGTTGTGTCTCTGGTCCACGGTAATGTTCCGTTTCTGGTCCACGATAATGTTCTGTTTCGGTTTCACGGTAATGTTCCGTTTATAGTCCACGATAATGTTCCGTTTCTGGTCCACGGTAATGTTCTGTCTCTGGTCCACGGTAATGTTCTTTCTCTGGTCCACGGTAATGTTCCGTCTCTGGTCCACGGTAATGTTCGATCTCTGGTCCACAATAATGTTCGGTTTCACGGTAATGTTCCGCTTCTGGTCCACGATAATGTTCTGTTTTGGTTTCACGGTAATGTTCCGTTTCTGGTCCACCATAATGTTCTGTTTTGGTTTCACGGTAATGTTCCGTCTCTGGTCCATGATAATGTTCTGTTTCACGGTAATGTTCTGTCTCTGGTCCATGGTAAAGTTCTGTTTCTGGTCCACGGTAATGTTCGGTTTCAAGGTAAAGTTCGGTCTCTGGTCCACGGTAATGTTCTGTCTCATGTCCACGGTAATGTTCTGTCTCTGGTCCACGGTAATGTTCTGTCTCTGGTCCACGATAATGTTCGATCTCTGGTTCACGATAATGTTCGGTTTCACGGTAATGTTCCGTCTCTGGTCCACGATAATGTTCTGTTTCTGTATCACGGTAATGTTCCGTTTCTGGTCCATGATAATTTTCTGTTTCACGGTAATGTTCTGTCTCTGGTCCATGGTAATGTTCTGTTTCTGGTCCACGGTAATGTTCGGTTTCAAGGTAAAGTTCGGTCTCTGGTCCACGGTAATGTTCTGTCTCTGGTCCACGGTAATGTTCTGTCTCTGGTCCACGGTAATGTTTTGTCTCTGGTCCACGATAATGTTCGGTTTCACGGTAATGTTCCGTCTCTGGTCCACGATAATGTTCTGTTTCTGTATCACGGTAATGTTCCGTTTCTGGTCCACGATAATTTTGTGTTTCTGTTTCACGGTAATGTTCCGTTTCTGGTCCACGATAATGTTCGGTTTCACGGTAATGTTCTGTGTCTGGTCCACGATAATGTTCGGTTTCACGGTAATGTTCCGTCTCTGGTTCAAGATAATGTTCCGTCTTTGGTCCACGACAATGTTCTGTCTCTGGTCCACGATAATGTTCCGTTTCTGGTCCATGATAATGTTCTGTTTCAGTTTCACGGTAATGTTCTGTCTCTGGTCCACGGTAATGTTCAATTCAATTCAATTCAATTCAATTTTATTTATATAGCGCCAGATTACAACAATTGTCATCTCAAGGCACTTAAGTAATATAGTCCAATTCAAGCCAATTGGAATTCAATTCATTGTAATCATAATCCAATTAATTCATATAGAGCTAATTCAAAAAATTAATATCCTAGCTAAGGAAACCAACAGATTGCACCGAAATGTGTCTTCAGTCCAATCTCCCGTCCTGAGCGTGCCTGTGGCAACTGTGGAAAGGAACGACTCCCTTTTAACAGGAAGAAACCTCTGGCAGAACCAGACTCAGGAAGGGTGGCCATCCGCCTCGACCAGCTGGGGTTTGAGAAGACAGAAAAGAGGGAAAAGAGGGGGGAAAAACACCATAACGCCATTCAAAGGATATCTGTTGGAACAGGGAAACATAGGTTAATAACCACAATAATGTCACATGTACATAAAATCAATTTTGAAATTAAACAGGGGGAAAAAGAGAGCAAAGTGAGGAAAGGTGTGACAGATGAGGTCCCCCAGCAGTCTAAGCCTATAGCAGCTTAACTATGGGATGTTTCAGGATTACCTGAGCCATCCCTAACTATAAGCTTTATCGAAAAGAAAAGTTTTAAGCCTAATCTTAAAAGTGGAAAGGGTGTCTGCTTCCCGGACATTTACTGGCAGCTTATTCCACAAGAGAGGGGCCTGATAACTGAAGGCTCTACCTCCCATTCTACTTTTAGAAACTCTGGGAACAACAAGTAAACCTGCAGTTTGGGAGCGAAGTGCTCTGTTAGGAAAATATTGTACAATGAGATCTTTAAGATATGATGGAGTTCGGTCATTAAGAGCTTTATATGTGAGGAGAAGAATCTTAAATTCTATTCTGAATTTAACAGGGAGCCAATGAAGAGAAGCTAAAACTGGAGAAACATGATCTCTCCTGTTAGTTCTCATCAGAACTCTGGCTGCAGCATTTTGGATCAGCTGGAGGCTTTTCAGAGAATATGTGGGACAGCCCAATAATAAGGAATTACAGTAGTCCAATCTTGAAGTAACAAATGCATGAACTAGTTTCTCTGCATCACCTTGAGACAGGATGTTCCTGATTTTGGCAATATTACGAAGGTGAAAGAAGGCAGTCCTAGAAACCAGTTTTATATGTGCGTCAAATGATAAATTCTGGTCAAAAATAACTCCAAGGTTCCTCACTGTAGAACTAGAAGCCAAGGAAATACCATCTAGAGTAACTATATAACTAGACAATTTCTCCCTGAAGCGCTCAGGTCCAAAGAGAACAACTTCAGTTTTGTCTGAATTTAAAAGCAGACAGTTCTGAGTCATCCAGGTCTTTATGTCTTTAAGACAGGCTTGTAGCCTGACCAACCTGTAGGTTTCATCTGGTTTCATAGATAAGTACAGCTGAGTATCATCAGCATAACAATGGAAATTTATGCCATGCTGTCTGATAATGTTACCTAATGGAAGCATGTATAAAGTAAAAAGAATCGGTCCAAGCACAGAACCCTGAGGAACTCCATGACTTACTCCAACGTGTGAGGAAGATTCCTCATTTACAAGAACAAACTGGAATCTATCAGATAAATATGACTTAAACCAGCCTAATGCAGTTCCTTTAATCCCAATAACATGTTCAAGTCTCTGTAACAGAATGCTGTGATCGATCGTATCAAATGCAGCACTGAGATCCAACAGGACAAGCACAGAAACAAGTCCGCTATCAGAAGCTAACAGGAGATCATTGGTAACTTTCACCAGTGCCGTTTCTGTGCTATGATGCACTCTGAATCCTGACTGAAACTCTTCAAACAGATTATTTCTATGTAAATGAGCTGCAACTATTTTTTCAAGAACTTTGGACAAAAAAGGGAGATTGGATATAGGTCGATAATTAGCCAACACTTCTGAATCAAGAGTAGGTTTTTTAAGTAAAGGTTTAATTACAGCAACCTTAAAAGTCTGAGGTACATATCCTATCAACAAAGACCGATTGATCAAATCCAATATGGAAGTGTCAATTAAGGGGAAAACCTCCTTGAACAGTCTGGTTGGGATTGGGTCTAACATACAAGTTGATGGTTTAGAAGAGACTATTGCTGTTGTTAGCTCAGAAAGATCAACTGGACAGAAGCTGTCTAAATACAATTCAGGTTCGAAAGATACTTCTAAAGCTGCTCTGCTTGATGATACATCAGTGATAATAATGGGAAGGATTCCATTAATCTTCTCTCTGATAGAAACAATTTTATTGATGAAGAATCTCATGAAATCATCACTGCTGAGAGTTAAAGGAATACATGGCTCAACAGAGCTCGGAGTCTTTGTCAGTCTGGCAACAGCGCTGAAAAGAAACCTGGGATTATTCTTATTCTCTTCTATCAATGATGAATAATACGCAGTTCTAGCTTTACGAAGTGCTTTCTTATACGTTATTAAACTATCTTTCCAGACTAATTGAGACTCTTCTAAATTAGAGGAACGCCACTGTCTCTCCAGCTTTCTTGCAGTCTGCTTTAACGCACGCAGCTGTGGATTATACCAAGGAGCCAACCTCTTCTGACTGATTACCTTCCTTTTCAGAGGGGCAACATTGTCCAGTGTTGTACGCATTGAAACTATAGTGCTGTCAACAAGAGAGTCAAGTTCTACTGGAGTAAAATTTAGGTAGCCATCCTGTGTCATATCAGCACATGGCAGTGAAGAAAAGGATGATGAAATCAACTCTTTAAATCTGGTTACAGCATTCTCTGACAGACACCTTCTATATGTAGAATTCTTCTCAGAAACCGTGTAGTCAAGTAATGTAAATTCAAAAGTTATTAAAAAATGGTCAGACAAGACAGGGTTATGAGGGAACACTGCTAACTGTTCACTCTCAATGCCATAAGTCAGCACAAGGTCAAGGGTATGATTAAGGCAGTGAGTAGGTCTGTGAACACTTTGAGAAAATCCAATAGAGTCTAATATAGAATTAAAGTTAATATTTAGGCTGTCATTTTCAACATCTACATGAATATTAAAGTCACCCACTACAATGACTTTATCTGTACTCACCACTAACTGGGATAAAAACTCTGAGAATTCAGACAGAAACTCAGAATAAGGGCCAGGTGGACGATACACAACAACAAACACAAGAGGTTTTTGTGATTTCCACTTTGGGTGGGAAAAACTGAGAATCAGAGATTCAAAAGAGCTAAAACTAATCTTGGGTCTAGGACTGATTAGTAACCCTGATCTGAAGATAGCTGCCACTCCTCCTCCTCTGCCTGTGGTTCTAGGAACATGAACATTTAAATAGTCAGAGGGAGTTGATTCATTAATGCTAACATGATCCTCCTGCTGCAGCCAGGTTTCTGTAAGACAAAATATATCAATATGATGATCACAGATCAAATCATTCACTAACAGAGACTTCAAAGGGAGAGATCTAATATTCAGCAAACCACATTTAATAGTTTGATGTTTTTGTTCAGTTAAAGTTTTTGTTTTAATTTTTTTTTGCACAAGAGGATTTGCTCCTTTTGTGTTTTTTGATTGAGGGGGGGGCAGCATCAGGTGGGAAGCCGCAGAGAAGTGTGTAAGACTACAACTCTGCATCCTGGTCTCAACCCTGGGATGTCATGTTTTTGGATGACTAATAAATTCGTCCATATTTCTAGAAATGAGAGCCGCTCCTTCCAAAGTGGGATGGATGCCGTCTCTCCTCATCAGACCAGGTTTTCTCCAGAAAGATTGCCAATTATCTATGTAGCCCACGTTGTTTGCTGGACACCATCTAGACAACCAGCGATTGAATGAGGACATGCGGCTAAACATGTCATCACTGGTCAGATTTGGCAGGGGTCCAGAGAAAACTACGGAGTCCGACATTGTTTTGGCAAAATTACACACCGATGCAACATTAATTTTAGTGACCTCCGTTTGGCGTAACCGGGTGTCATTACCGCCGACGTGAATAACTATTTTACCGTATTTACGTTTATCCTTAGCCAGCAGTTTTAAATAGGATTCTATGTCGCCCGCTCTGGCCCCTGGAATACATTTGACTATGGTCGCTGGTGTCTCTAATGCCACGTTTCTGACTATAGAGCTGCCAATTACCAGGGTTTTGTCCTCAGCGGGTGTGTCGCTGAGTGGAGAAAATCTATTAGAAACGTGGACAGGTTGATGGTGAACCACGGGCTTGACTTTAGGACTATGACTCCTCTTCCTGACAGTCACCCAGCCACTCTTAAGTCCCGGCTGCTCGTGTTTCTGTTTCACGTTAATGTTCCGTTTCTGGTCCACGATAATCTTCTGTTTCGGTTTCACGGTAATGTTCCGTTTCTGGTCCACGATAATGTTCTGTTTCTGTTTCACGGTAATGTTCCGTTTCTGGTCCATGATAATGTTCTGTTTCACGGTAATGTTCTGTCTCTGGTCCATGGTAATGTTCTGTCTCTGGTCCACGGTAATGTTCGGTTTCAAGGTAAAGTTCGGTCTCTGGTCCACGGTAATGTTCTGTCTCTGGTCCACGGTAATGTTCTGTCTCTGGTCCACGGTAATGTTCTGTCTCTGGTCCACGGTAATGTTGTGTTTCTGTTTCACGTTAATGTTCCGTTTCTGGTCCACGATAATCTTCTGTTTCGGTTTCACGGTAATGTTCCGTTTCTGGTCCACGATAATGTTCTGTTTCTGTTTCACGGTAATGTTCCGTTTCTGGTCCATGATAATGTTCTGTTTCACGGTAATGTTCTGTCTCTGGTCCATGGTAATGTTCTGTCTCTGGTCCACGGTAATGTTCGGTTTCAAGGTAAAGTTCGGTCTCTGGTCCACGGTAATGTTCTGTCTCTGGTCCACGGTAATGTTCTGTCTCTGGTCCACGGTAATGTTCTGTCTCTGGTCCACGGTAATGTTCGATCTCTGGTCCACGATAATGTTCGGTTTCACGGTAATGTTCCGTGTCTGGTCCGCGATAATGTTCTGTTTCGGTTTCACGGTAATGTTCCGTTTCTGGTCCATGATAATGTTCTGTTTCATGGTAATGTTCTGTCTCTGGTCCATGGTAATATTCTGTCTCTGGTCCACGGTAATGTTCGGTTTCAAGGTAAAGTTGGGTCTCTGGTCCACAGTAATGTTCTGTCTCTGGTCCACGGTAATGTTCTTTCTCTGGTCCACGGTAATGTTCGATCTCTGGTCCACGATAACGTTCTGTTTCTGTTTCACGGTAATGTTCCGTTTCTGGTCCACGATAATTTTGTGTTTCTGTTTCACGGTAATGTTCCGTTTCTGGTCCACGATAATGTTCTGTTTCGGTTTCATGGTAATGTTATGTGTCTGGTCCAAGATAATGTTCGGTTCCACGGTAATGTTCCGTCTCTGGTCCACGGTAATGTTCGATCTCTGGTCCACAATAATGTTCGGTTTCACGGTAATGTTCCGCTTCTGGTCCACGATAATGTTCTGTTTTGGTTTCACGGTAATGTTCCGTTTCTGGTCCACCATAATGTTCTGTTTCGGTTTCACGGTAATGTTCCGTCTCTGGTCCATGATAATGTTCTGTTTCACGGTAATGTTCTGTCTCTGGTCCATGGTAAAGTTCTGTTTCTGGTCCACGGTAATGTTCGGTTTCAAGGTAAAGTTCGGTCTCTGGTCCACGGTAATGTTCTGTCTCATGTCCACGGTAATGTTCTGTCTCTGGTCCACGGTAATGTTCTGTCTCTGGTCCACGATAATGTTCGATCTCTGGTTCACGATAATGTTCGGTTTCACGGTAATGTTCCGTCTCTGGTCCACGATAATGTTCTGTTTCTGTATCACGGTAATGTTCCGTTTCTGGTCCACGATAATTTTGTGTTTCTGTTTCACGGTAATGTTCCGTTTCTGGTCCACGATAATGTTCGGTTTCACGGTAATGTTCTGTGTCTGGTCCACGATAATGTTTGGTTTCACGGTAATGTTCCGTCTCTGGTCCAAGATAATGTTCCGTCTTTGGTCCACGATAATTTTCTGTTTCTGTTTCATGGTAATGTTCCGTTTCTGGTCCACGATAATTTTGTAATTCTGTTTCACGGTAATGTTCCGTTTCTGGTCCACGATAATGTTCTGTCTCTGATCCACGATAATGTTCTGTCTCTGGTCCACGATAATGTTCTGTTTCAGTTTCACGGTAATGTTCTGTCTCTGGTCCACGGTAATGTTGTGTTTCTGTTTCACGTTAATGTTCCGTTTCTGGTCCACGATAATCTTCTGTTTCGGTTTCACGGTAATGTTCCGTTTCTGGTCCACGATAATGTTCTGTTTCTGTTTCACGGTAATGTTCCGTTTCTGGTCCATGATAATGTTCTGTTTCACGGTAATGTTCTGTCTCTGGTCCATGATAATGTTCTGTTTCACGGTAATGTTCTGTCTCTGGTCCATGGTAATGTTCTGTCTCTGGTCCATGGTAATGTTCGGTTTCAAGGTAAAGTTCGGTCTCTGGTCCACGGTAATGTTCTGTCTCTGGTCCACGGTAATGTTCTGTCTCTGGTCCACGGTAATGTTCTGTCTCTGGTCCACGGTAATGTTCGATCTCTGGTCCACGATAATGTTCGGTTTCACGGTAATGTTCCGTGTCTGGTCCACGATAATGTTCTGTTTCGGTTTCACGGTAATGTTCCGTTTCTGGTCCACGATAATGTTCTGTTTCGGTTAGACGGTAATGTTCCGTCTCTGGTCCACGGTAATGTTCCGTCTCTGGTCCAAGATAATGTTGTGTTTCTGTTTCACGGTAATGTTCCGTTTCTGGTCCACGATAATGTTCGGTTTCACAGTAATGTTCCATTTCTGGTCCACGGTAATGTTTTGTCTCTGGTCCACGATGATGTTTGATCTCTGGTCCACGATAATGTTTGGTTTCACGGTAATGTTCCGTCTCTTGTCCACGATAATGTTCTGTTTCTCTATCACGGTAATGTTCCGTTTCTGGTCCACGATAATTTTGTGTTTCTGTTTCACGGTAATGTTCAGTTTCTGGTAAACGATAATGTTCGGTTTCACGGTAATGTTCCGTTTCTGGTCCACGATAATGTTCTGTTTAGGTTTAACGGTAATGTTCTGTCTCTGGTCCACGATGATGTTCCGTCTCTGGTCCACGATAATGTTGTGTTTCTGTTTCACGGTAATGTTCCGTTTCTGGTCCATGATAATGTTCTGTTTCATGGTAATGTTCTGTCTCTGGTCCATGGTAATATTCTGTCTCTGGTCCACGGTAATGTTCGGTTTCAAGGTAAAGTTGGGTCTCTGGTCCACAGTAATGTTCTGTCTCTGGTCCACGGTAATGTTCTGTCTCTGGTCCACGGTAATGTTCGATCTCTGGTCCACGATAATGTTCGGTTTCACGGTAATGTTCCGTCTCTGGTCCACGATAACGTTCTGTTTCTGTTTCACGGTAATGTTCCGTTTCTGGTCCACGATAATGTTCTGTTTCGGTTTCATGGTAATGTTCTGTGTCTGGTCCAAGATAATGTTCGGTTTCACGGTAATGTTCCGTCTCTGGTCCACGATAATGTTCCGTCTTTGGTCCACGATAATGTTCTGTCTCTGGTCCATGATAATGTTCCGTTTCTGGTCCACGATAATGTTCTGTTTCGGTTTCACGGTAATGTTCTGTTTCCGTTTCACGGTAATGTTCTGTCTTTGGTCCACGGTAATGTTGTGTTTCTGTTTCACGGTAATGTTCTGTCTCTGGTTCACGGTAATGTTCTGTCTCTGGTCCACGCTAATGTTCTGTTTCTGTTTCACGGTAATGTTCCGTTTCTGGTCCACGATAATGTTCTGTTTCTGTTTCACGGTAATGTTCTGTCTCTGGTCCACGCTAATGTTCTGTTTCTGTTTCACGGTAATGTTCCGTTTCTGGTCCACGATAATGTTGTGTTTCTGTTTCACTGTAATGTTCCGTTTCTGGTCCACGGTAATGTTCGGTTTCACGGTAATGTTCTGGTCCACGGTAATGTTCTGGTCCACGGTAATGTTCCGTCTCCGGTCCACAGTAATGTTCCGCATCTGGTCCATGGTAATGTTCTGGTCCACGGTAATGTTCCGTCTCCGGTCCACAGTAATGTTCCGCATCTGGTCCATGGTAATGTTCGATCTCTGGTCCACGATAATGTTTGTTTTCACGGTAATGTTCCGTGTCTGGTCCACGATAATGTTCTGTTTCGGTTTCACGGTAATGTTAGGTCTCTGGTCCACGATAATGTTCGGTTTCACGGTAATGTTCTGGTCCATGGTAATGTTCTGGTCCACGGTAATGTTCCGTCTCTGGTCCACAGTAATGTTCCGTATCTGGTCCATGGTAATGTTCGGTTTCACGGTAATGTTCCATTTCTGGTCCACGGTAATGTTCTGTCTCTGGTCCACGATAATGTTCGATTTCTGGTCCACGATACTGTTCGGTTTCACGGTAATGTTCCGTCTCTGGTCCACGATAATGTTCGGTTTCACAGTAATGTTCCATTTCTGGTCCACGGTAATGTTCTGTCTCTGGTCCACGATAATGTTCGATCTCTGGTCCACGATAATGTTTGGTTTCACGGTAATGTTCCGTCTCTGGTCCACGATAATGTTGTGTTTAGGTTTCAGGGTAATGTTCTGTCTCTGGTCCACGATAATGTTCCGTCTCTGGTCCACGATAATGTTGTGTTTCTGTTTCACGGTAATGTTCCATTTCTGGTCCACGATAATGTGTTGTTTCTGGTCCACGATAATGTTCGGTTTCACGATAATGTTCCGTTTCTGGTCAACGATAATGTTCTGTTTAGGTTTCAGGGTAATGTTCTGTCTCTGGTCCTTGATAAAGTTCCGTCTCTGGTCCACGATAATGTTCTGTCTCTGATCCACGATAATGTTCTGTCTCTGGTCCACGATAATGTTCTGTTTCAGTTTCACGGTAATGTTCTGTCTCTGGTCCACGGTAATGTTGTGTTTCTGTTTCACGTTAATGTTCCGTTTCTGGTCCACGATAATCTTCTGTTTCGGTTTCACGGTAATGTTCCGTTTCTGGTCCACGATAATGTTCTGTTTCTGTTTCACGGTAATGTTCCGTTTCTGGTCCATGATAATGTTCTGTTTCACGGTAATGTTCTGTCTCTGGTCCATGATAATGTTCTGTTTCACGGTAATGTTCTGTCTCTGGTCCATGGTAATGTTCTGTCTCTGGTCCACGGTAATGTTCGGTTTCAAGGTAAAGTTCGGTCTCTGGTCCACGGTAATGTTCTGTCTCTGGTCCATGGTAATGTTCTGTCTCTGGTCCACGGTAATGTTCTGTCTCTGGTCCACGGTAATGTTCGATCTCTGGTCCACGATAATGTTCGGTTTCACGGTAATGTTCCGTGTCTGGTCCACGATAATGTTCTGTTTCGGTTTCACGGTAATGTTCCGTTTCTGGTCCACGATAATGTTCTGTTTCGGTTAGACGGTAATGTTCCGTCTCTGGTCCACGGTAATGTTCCGTCTCTGGTCCAAGATAATGTTGTGTTTCTGTTTCACGGTAATGTTCCGTTTCTGGTCCACGATAATGTTCGGTTTCACAGTAATGTTCCATTTCTGGTCCACGGTAATGTTCTGTCTCTGGTCCACGATGATGTTTGATCTCTGGTCCACGATAATGTTTGGTTTCACGGTAATGTTCCGTCTCTTGTCCACGATAATGTTCTGTTTCTCTATCACGGTAATGTTCCGTTTCTGGTCCACGATAATTTTGTGTTTCTGTTTCACGGTAATGTTCAGTTTCTGGTAAACGATAATGTTCGGTTTCACGGTAATGTTCCGTTTCTGGTCCACGATAATGTTCTGTTTAGGTTTAACGGTCATGTTCTGTCTCTGGTCCACGATAATGTTCCGTCTCTGGTCCACGATAATGTTGTGTTTCTGTTTCACGGTAATGTTCCGTTTCTGGTCCATGATAATGTTCTGTTTCATGGTAATGTTCTGTCTCTGGTCCATGGTAATATTCTGTCTCTGGTCCACGGTAATGTTCGGTTTCAAGGTAAAGTTGGGTCTCTGGTCCACAGTAATGTTCTGTCTCTGGTCCACGGTAATGTTCTGTCTCTGGTCCACGGTAATGTTCGATCTCTGGTCCACGATAATGTTCGGTTTCACGGTAATGTTCCGTCTCTGGTCCACGATAACGTTCTGTTTCTGTTTCACGGTAATGTTCCGTTTCTGGTCCACGATAATGTTCTGTTTCGGTTTCATGGTAATGTTCTGTGTCTGGTCCAAGATAATGTTCGGTTTCACGGTAATGTTCCGTCTCTGGTCCACGATAATGTTCCGTCTTTGGTCCACGATAATGTTCTGTCTCTGGTCCATGATAATGTTCCATTTCTGGTCCACGATAATGTTCTGTTTCGGTTTCACGGTAATGTTCTGTTTCCGTTTCACGGTAATGTTCTGTCTTTGGTCCACGGTAATGTTGTGTTTCTGTTTCACGGTAATGTTCTGTCTCTGGTTCACGGTAATGTTCTGTCTCTGGTCCACGCTAATGTTCTGTTTCTGTTTCACGGTAATGTTCCGTTTCTGGTCCACGATAATGTTCTGTTTCTGTTTCACGGTAATGTTCTGTCTCTGGTCCAAGCTAATGTTCTGTTTCTGTTTCACGGTAATGTTCCGTTTCTGGTCCACGATAATGTTGTGTTTCTGTTTCACTGTAATGTTCCGTTTCTGGTCCACGGTAATGTTCGGTTTCACGGTAATGTTCTGGTCCACGGTAATGTTCTGGTCCACGGTAATGTTCCGTCTCCGGTCCACAGTAATGTTCCGCATCTGGTCCATGGTAATGTTCTGGTCCACGGTAAGGTTCCGTCTCCGGTCCACAGTAATGTTCCGCATCTGGTCCATGGTAATGTTCGATCTCTGGTCCACGATAATGTTTGGTTTCACGGTAATGTTCCGTGTCTGGTCCACGATAATGTTCTGTTTAGGTTTAACGGTCATGTTCTGTCTCTGGTCCACGATAATGTTCCGTCTCTGGTCCACGATAATGTTGTGTTTCTGTTTCACGGTAATGTTCCGTTTCTGGTCCATGATAATGTTCTGTTTCATGGTAATGTTCTGTCTCTGGTCCATGGTAATATTCTGTCTCTGGTCCACGGTAATGTTCGGTTTCAAGGTAAAGTTGGGTCTCTGGTCCACAGTAATGTTCTGTCTCTGGTCCACGGTAATGTTCTGTCTCTGGTCCACGGTAATGTTCGATCTCTGGTCCACGATAATGTTATGTTTCACGGTAATGTTCCGTCTCTGGTCCACGATAACGTTCTGTTTCTGTTTCACGGTAATGTTCCGTTTCTGGTCCACGATAATGTTCTGTTTCGGTTTCATGGTAATGTTCTGTGTCTGGTCCAAGATAATGTTCGGTTTCACGGTAATGTTCCGTCTCTGGTCCACGATAATGTTCCGTCTTTGGTCCACGATAATGTTCTGTCTCTGGTCCATGATAATGTTCCGTTTCTGGTCCACGATAATGTTCTGTTTCGGTTTCACGGTAATGTTCTGTTTCCGTTTCACGGTAATGTTCTGTCTTTGGTCCACGGTAATGTTGTGTTTCTGTTTCACGGTAATGTTCTGTCTCTGGTTCACGGTAATGTTCTGTCTCTGGTCCACGCTAATGTTCTGTTTCTGTTTCACGGTAATGTTCCGTTTCTGGTCCACGATAATGTTCTGTTTCTGTTTCACGGTAATGTTCTGTCTCTGGTCCACGCTAATATTCTGTTTCTGTTTCACGGTAATGTTCCGTTTCTGGTCCACGATAATGTTGTGTTTCTGTTTCACTGTAATGTTCCGTTTCTGGTCCACGGTAATGTTCGGTTTCACGGTAATGTTCTGGTCCACGGTAATGTTCTGGTCCACGGTAATGTTCCGTCTCCGGTCCACAGTAATGTTCCGCATCTGGTCCATGGTAATGTTCTGGTCCACGGTAAGGTTCCGTCTCCGGTCCACAGTAATGTTCCGCATCTGGTCCATGGTAATGTTCGATCTCTGGTCCACGATAATGTTTGGTTTCACGGTAATGTTCCGTGTCTGGTCCACGATAATGTTCTGTTTCGGTTTCACGGTAATGTTAGGTCTCTGGTCCACGATAATGTTCGGTTTCACGGTAATGTTCTGGTCCATGGTAATGTTCTGGAACACGGTAATGTTCCGTCTCTGGTCCACAGTAATGTTCCGTATCTGGTCCATGGTAATGTTCGGTTTCACGGTAATGTTCCATTTCTGGTCCACGGTAATGTTCGGTTTCACAGTAATGTTCCATTTCTGGTCCACGGTAATGTTCTGTCTCTGGTCCACGATAATGTTCGATCTCTGGTCCACGATAATGTTTGGTTTCACGGTAATGTTCCGTCTCTGGTCCACGATAATGTTGTGTTTCTGTTTCACGGTAATGTTCCATTTCTGGTCCACGATAATGTGTTGTTTCTGTTCCACGATAATGTTCGGTTTCACGATAATGTTCCGTTTCTGGTCAACGATAATGTTCTGTTTAGGTTTCAGGGTAATGTTCTGTCTCTGGTCCTTGATAAAGTTCCGTCTCTGGTCCACGATAATGTTCTGTCTCTGATCAACGATAATGTTCTGTCTCTGGTCCACGATAATGTTCTGTTTCAGTTTCACGGTAATGTTCTGTCTCTGGTCCACGGTAATGTTGTGTTTCTGTTTCACGTTAATGTTCCGTTTCTGGTCCACGATAATCTTCTGTTTCGGTTTCACGGTAATGTTCCGTTTCTGGTCCATGATAATGTTCTGTTTCTGTTTCACGGTAATGTTCCGTTTCTGGTCCATGATAATGTTCTGTTTCACGGTAATGTTCTGTCTCTGGTCCATGATAATGTTCTGTTTCACGGTAATGTTCTGTCTCTGGTCCATGGTAATGTTCTGTCTCTGGTCCACGGTAATGTTCGGTTTCAAGGTAAAGTTCGGTCTCTGGTCCACGGTAATGTTCTGTCTCTGGTCCACGGTAATGTTCTGTCTCTGGTCCACGGTAATGTTCTGTCTCTGGTCCACGGTAATGTTCGATCTCTGGTCCACGATAATGTTCGGTTTCACGGTAATGTTCCGTGTCTGGTCCACGATAATGTTCTGTTTCGGTTTCACGGTAATGTTCCGTTTCTGGTCCACGATAATGTTCTGTTTCGGTTAGACGGTAATGTTCCGTCTCTGGTCCACGGTAATGTTCCGTCTCTGGTCCAAGATAATGTTGTGTTTCTGTTTCACGGTAATGTTCCGTTTCTGGTCCACGATAATGTTCGGTTTCACAGTAATGTTCCATTTCTGGTCCACGGTAATGTTCTGTCTCTGGTCCACGATGATGTTTGATCTCTGGTCCACGATAATGTTTGGTTTCACGGTAATTTTCCGTCTCTTGTCCACGATAATGTTCTGTTTCTCTATCACGGTAATGTTCCGTTTCTGGTCCACGATAATTTTGTGTTTCTGTTTCACGGTAATGTTCAGTTTCTGGTCCACGATAATGTTCGGTTTCACGGTAATGTTCTGTGTCTGGTCCACGATAATGTTCGGTTTCACGGTAATGTTCCGTCTCTGGTCCAAGATAATGTTCCGTCTTTGGTCCACGATAATGTTCTGTTTCTGTTTCATGGTAATGTTCCGTTTCTGGTCCACGATAATTTTGTGTTTCTGTTTCACGGTAATGTTCCGTTTCTGGTCCACGATAATGTTCTGTTTCGGTTTCACGGAAATGTTCTGTTTCCGTTTCACGGTAATGTTCTGTCTCTGGTCCACGGTAATGTTGTGTTTCTGTTTCACGGTAATGTTCCGTCTCTGGTCCACGATAATGTTCCGTCTCTGGTCCACGATAATGTTGTGTTTCTGTTTCACGGTAATGTTCCGTTTCTGGTCCATGATAATGTTCTGTTTCATGGTAATGTTCTCTCTCAGGTCCATGGTAATATTCTGTCTCTGGTCCACGGTAATGTTCGGTTTCAAGGTAAAGTTCGGTCTCTGGTCCACAGTAATGTTCTGTCTCTGGTCCACGGTAATGTTCTGTCTCTGGTCCACGGTAATGTTCGATCTCTGGTCCACGATAACGTTCTGTTTCTGTTTCACGGTAATATTCCGTTTCTGGTCCACGATAATGTTCTGTTTCGGTTTCATGTTAATGTTCTGTCTCTGGTCCACGGTAATGTTCTGTGTCTGGTCCACGATAATGTTCGGTTTCACGGTAATGTTCCGTCTCTGGTCCACGATAATGTACCGTCTTTGGTCCACGATAATGTTCTGTCTCTGGTCCATGATAATGTTCCGTTTCTGGTCCACGATAATGTTCTGTTTCGGTTTCACGGTAATGTTCGGTTTCTGGTCCAAGATAATGTTGTTTCTTTTTTACGGTAATGTTCCGTTTCTGGTCCACGATAATGTTCTGTTTCGGTTTCCCGGTAATGTTCCATTTCTGGTCCACGATAATGTTCTGTTTCGGTTTCACGGTAATATTCCGTCTCTGGTCCACGGTAATGTTCCGTCTCTGGTCCTCGAAAATGTTGTGTTTCTGTTTCACGGTAATGTTCCGTTTCTGGTCCATGATAATGTTCTGTTTCACGGTAATGTTCTGTCTCTGGTCCATGGTAATGTTCTGTCTCTTGTCCACGGTAATGTTCGGTTTCAAGATAAAGTTCGGTCTCTGGTCCACGGTAATGTTCTGTCTCTGGTCCACGGTAATGTTCTATCTCTGGTCCACGGTTTTTGTTCTGTCTCTGGCCCACGGTAATGTTCTGTCTCTGGTCCACGGTTTTTGTTCTGTCTCTGGTCCACGGTAATGTTCTGTCTCTGGTCCACGATAAAGTTCGATCTCTGGTCCACGATAATGTTCGGTTTCACGGTAATGTTCCGTCTCTGGTCCACGATAATGTTGTGTTTCTGTTTCACGTAATGTTCCGTTTCTGGTTCACGATAATGTTGTGTTTCTGGTCCACGATAATGTTCGGTTTCACGATAATGTTCCGTTTCTGGTCCACGATAATGTTCTGTTTAGGTTTTACGGTAATGTTCTGTCTCTGGTCCACGATAATGTTCCGTCTCTGGTCCACGATAATGTTCTGTCTCTGGTCCACGGTAATGTTCGATCTCTGGTCCACAATAATGTTCGGTTTCACGGTAATGTTCCGTTTCTGGTCCACGATAATGTTGTGTTTCTGGTCCACGATAATGTTCGGTTTCACGATAATGTTCCGTTTCTGGTCAACGATAATGTTCTGTTTCGGTTTCACGGTAATGTTCCGTCTCTGGTCCACGGTAATGTTCCGTCTCTGGTCCACGATAATGTTGTGTTTCTGTTTCACGGTAATGTTCCGTTTCTGGTCCATGATAATGTTCTGTTTCACGGTAATGTTCTGTCTCTGGTCCATGGTAATGTTCTGTTTCTGGTCCACGGTAATTTTCGGTTTCAAGGTAAAGTTCGGTCTCTGGTCCACGGTAATGTTCTGTCTCTGGTCCACGGTAATGTTCTGTCTCTGGTCCACGGTAATGTTCTGTCTCTGGTCCACGATAATGTTCGATCTCTGGTCCACGATAATGTTCGGTTTCACGGTAATGTTCCGTCTCTGGTCCACGATAATGTTCTGTTTCTGTATCACGGTAATGTTCCGTTTCTGGTTCACGATAATTTTGTGTTTCTGTTTCACGGTAATGTTCCGTTTCTGGTCCACGATAATGTTCGGTTTCACGGTAATGTTCTGTGTCTGGTCCACGATAATGTTCGGTTTCACGGTAATGTTCCGTC
Source organism: Leuresthes tenuis (assembly GCF_036924035.1). NCBI lineage: Eukaryota > Metazoa > Chordata > Actinopteri > Atheriniformes > Atherinopsidae > Leuresthes > Leuresthes tenuis. Next base: position 51,963 of record NW_027325413.1, on the reverse strand, counting down.
TTTGGTCCACGATAATGTTCTGTTTCTGTTTCATGGTAATGTTCCGTTTCTGGTCCACGATAATTTTGTGTTTCTGTTTCACGGTAATGTTCCGTTTCTGGTCCACGATAATGTTCTGTTTCTGTTTCACGGTAATGTTCTGATTCCGTTTCACGGTAATGTTCTGTCTCTTGTCCACGGTAATGTTCCGTCTCTGGTCCACGATAATGTTCGGTTTCACGATAATGTTCGGTTTCTGGTCCACGATAATGTTCTGTTTAGGTTTAACGGTAATGTTCTGTCTCTGGTCCACGATAATGTTCCGTCTCTGGTCCACGATAATGTTGTGTTTCTGTTTCACGGTAATGTTCCGTTTCTGGTCCATGATAATGTTCTGTTTCATGGTAATGTTCTGTCTCTGGTCCATGGTAATATTCTGTCTCTGGTCCACGGTAATGTTCGGTTTCAAGGTAAAGTTGGGTCTCTGGTCCACAGTAATGTTCTGTCTCTGGTCCACGGTAATGTTCTGTCTCTGGTCCACGGTAATGTTCGATCTCTGGTCCACGATAATGTTCGGTTTCACGGTAATGTTCTGTCTCTGGTCCAAGATAACGTTCTGTTTCTGTTTCATGGTAATGTTCCGTTTCTGGTCCACGATAATTTTTTGTTTCTGTTTCACGGTAATGTTCCGTTTCTGGTCCACGATAATGTTCTGTTTCGGTTTCATGGTAATGTTCTGTCTCTGGTCCACGGTAAGGTTCTGTGTCTTGTCCACGATAATGTTCGGTTTCACGGTAATGTTCCGTCTCTGGTCCACGATAATGTTCCGTCTTTGGTCCACGATAATGTTCTGTCTCTGGTCCATGATAATGTTCCGTTTTTGGTTCACGATAATGTTCTGTTTCGGTTTGACGGTAATGTTCTGTTTCCGTTTCACGGTAATGTTCTGTCTCTGGTCCACGGTAATGTTGTGTTTCTGTTTCACGGTAATGTTCTGTGTCTGGTCCACGATAAAGTTCGATCTCTGGTCCACGATAATGTTCGGTTTCACGGTAATGTTCCGTCTCTGGTCCACGATAATGTTCTGTTTCTGTATCACGGTAATTTTGTGTTTCTGTTTCACGGTAATGTTCCGTTTCTGGTCCACGATAATGTTCGGTTTTACGGTAATGTTCTGTGTCTGGTCCACGATAATGTTCGGTTTCACGGTAAAGTTCCGTCTCTGGTCCAAGATAATGTTCCGTCTTTGGTCCACAATAATGTTCTGTTTCTGTTTCATGGTAATGTTCCGTTTCTGGTCCACGATAATTTTGTGTTTCTGTTTCACGGTAATGTTCCGTTTCTGGTACACGATAATGTTCTGTTTCGGTTTGACGGTAATGTTCTGTTTCCGTTTCACGGTAATGTTCTGTCTCTGGTCCACGGTAATGTTGTGTTTCTGTTTCACGGTAATGTTCTGTCTCTGGTCCACGGTAATGTTGTGTTTCTGTTTCACGGTAATGTTCTGTGTCTGGTCCACGATAAAGTTCGATCTCTGGTCCACGATAATGTTCGGTTTCACGGTAATGTTCCGTCTCTGGTCCACGATAATGTTCTGTTTCTGTATCACGGTAATTTTGTGTTTCTGTTTCACGGTAATGTTCTGTCTCTGGTCCACCGTATGTTCTGTTTCTGTTTTACGGTAATGTTCCGTTTCTGGTCCACGATAATGTTGTGTTTCTGTTTCACTGTAATGTTCCGTTTCTGGTCCACGGTAATGTTCGGTTTCACGGTAATGTTCTTGTCCACGGTAATGTTCTGGTCCACGGTAATGTTCCGTCTCTGGTCCACAGTAATGTTCCGTATCTGGTCCATGGTAATGTTCGATCTCTGGTCCACGATAATGTTTGGTTTCACGGTAATGTTCCGTGTCTGGTCCACGATAATGTTCTGTTTCGGTTTCACGGTAATGTTAGGTCTCTGGTCCACGGTAATGTTCTGGTCCACGGTAATGTTCTGGTCCACGGTAATGTTCCGTCTCTGGTCCACAGTAATGTTCCGTATCTGGTCCATGGTAATGTTCGGTTTCACGGTAATGTTCTGTTTCTGGTCCACGGTAATGTTCTGTCTCTGGTCCACGATAATGTTCGATTTCTGGTCCACGATAATGTTCGGTTTCACGGTAATGTGCCGTCTCTGGTCCACGATAATGTTCGGTTTCACAGTAATGTTCCATTTCTGGTCCACGGTAATGTTCTGTCTCTGGTCCACGATAATGTTCGATCTCTGGTCCACGATAATGTTTGGTTTCACGGTAATGTTCCGTCTCTGGTCCACGATAATGTTGTGTTTCTGTTTCACAGTAATGTTCCATTTCTGGTCCACGATAATGTGTTGTTTCTGGTCCACGATAATGTTCGGTTTCACGATAATGTTCCGTTTCTGGTCAACGATAATGTTCTGTTTAGGTTTCACGGTAATGTTCTGTCTCTGGTCCTTGATAAAGTTCCGTCTCTGGTCCACGATAATGTTCTGTCTCTGTACCACGATAATGTTCTGTCTCTGGTCCACGATAATGTTCCGTTTCTGGTCCATGATAATGTTCTGTTTCAGTTTCACGGTAATGTTCTGTCTCTGGTCCACGGTAATGTTGTGTTTCTGTTTCACGTTAATGTTCCGTTTCTGGTCCACGATAATCTTCTGTTTCGGTTTCACGGTAATGTTCCGTTTCTGGTCCACGATAATGTTCTGTTTCTGTTTCACGGTAATGTTCCGTTTCTGGTCCATGATAATGTTCTGTTTCACGGTAATGTTCTGTCTCTGGTCCATGGTAATGTTCTGTCTCTGGTCCACGGTAATGTTCGGTTTCAAGGTAAAGTTCGGTCTCTGGTCCACGGTAATGTTCTGTCTCTGGTCCACGGTAATGTTCTGTCTCTGGTCCACGGTAATGTTCGATCTCTGGTCCACGATAATGTTCGGTTTCACGGTAATGTTCCGTGTCTGGTCCACGATAATGTTCTGTTTCGGTTTCACGGTAATGTTCCGTTTCTGGTCCATGATAATGTTCTGTTTCATGGTAATGTTCTGTCTCTGGTCCATGGTAATATTCTGTCTCTGGTCCACGGTAATGTTCGGTTTCAAGGTAAAGTTGGGTCTCTGGTCCACAGTAATGTTCTGTCTCTGGTCCACGGTAATGTTCGGTTTCAAGGTAAAGTTCGGTCTCTGGTCCACGGTAATGTTCTGTCTCATGTCCACGGTAATGTTCTGTCTCTGGTCCACGGTAATGTTCCGTCTCTGGTCCACGATAATGTTCTGTTTCTGTATCACGGTAATGTTCCGTTTCTGGTCCACGATAATTTTGTGTTTCTGTTTCACGGTAATGTTCCGTTTCTGGTCCACGATAATGTTCGGTTTCACGGTAATGTTCTGTGTCTGGTCCACGATAATGTTTGGTTTCACGGTAATGTTCCGTCTTTGGTCCACGATAATTTTCTGTTTCTGTTTCATGGTAATGTTCCGTTTCTGGTCCACGATAATTTTGTGTTTCTGTTTCACGGTAATGTTCCGTTTCTGGTCCACGATAATGTTCTGTTTCTGTTTCACGGTAATGTTCTGTTTCCGTTTCACGGTAATGTTCTGTCTCTTGTCCACGGTAATGTTCTGTCTCTTGTCCACGGTAATGTTCCGTCTCTGGTCCACGATAATGTTCGGTTTCACGATAATGTTCCGTTTCTGGTCCAAGATAATGCTCTGTTTAGGTTTAACGGTAATGTTCTGTCTCTGGTCCACGATAATGTTCCGTCTCTGGTCCACGATATTGTTGTGTTTCTGTTTCACGGTAATGTTCCGTTTCTGGTCCATGATAATGTTCTGTTTCATGGTAATGTTCTGTCTCTGGTCCACGATAATGTTCCGTCTCTGGTCCACGATATTGTTGTGTTTCTGTTTCACGGTAATGTTCCGTTTCTGGTCCATGATAATGTTCTGTTTCATGGTAATGTTCTGTCTCTGGTCCATGGTAATATTCTGTCTCTGGTCCACCGTAATGTTCGGTTTCAAGGTAAAGTTGGGTCTCTGTCCACAGTAATGTTCTGTCTCTGGTCCACGGTAATGTTCTGTCTCTGGTCCACGGTAATGTTCGATCTCTGGTCCACGATAATGTTCGGTTTCACGGTAATGTTCCGTCTCTGGTCCACGATAACGTTCTGTTTCTGTTTCACGGTAATGTTCCGTTTCTGGTCCACGATAATTTTGTGTTTCTGTTTCACGGTAATGTTCCGTTTCTGGTCCACGATAATGTTCTTTTTCGGTTTCATGGTAATGTTCTGTGTCTGGTCCAAGATAATGTTCGGTTTCACGGTAATGTTCCGTCTCTGGTCCACGATAATGTTCCGTCTTTGGTCCACGATAATGTTCTGTCTCTGGTCCATGATAATGTTCGGTTTCACGGTAATGTTCCGTCTCTGGTCCACGATAACGTTCTGTTTCTGTTTCACGGTAATGTTCCGTTTCTGGTCCACGATAATTTTGTGTTTCTGTTTCACGGTAATGTTCCGTTTCTGGTCCACGATAATGTTCTGTTTCGGTTTCATGGTAATGTTCTGTGTCTGGTCCAAGATAATGTTCGGTTTCACGGTAATGTTCCGTCTCTGGTCCACGATAATGTTCCGTCTTTGGTCCACGATAATGTTCTGTCTCTGGTCCATGATAATGTTCCGTTTCTGGTCCACGATAATGTTCTGTTTCGGTTTCACGGTAATGTTCTGTTTCCGTTTCACGGTAATGTTCTGTCTCTGGTCCACGGTAATGTTGTGTTTCTGTTTCACGGTAATGTTCTCTCTCTGGTCCACGCTAATGTTCTGTTTCTGTTTCACGGTAATGTTCCGTTTCTGGTCCACGATAATGTTCTGTTTCTGTTTCACGGTAATGTTCTGTCTCTGGTCCACGCTAATGTTCTGTTTCTGTTTCACGGTAATGTTCCGTTTCTGGTCCACGATAATGTTGTGTTTCTGTTTCACTGTAATGTTCCGTTTCTGGTCCACGGTAATGTTCGGTTTCACGGTAATGTTCTGGTCCACGGTAATGTTCTGGTCCACGGTAATGTTCCGTCTCCGGTCCACAGTAATGTTCCGCATCTGGTCCATGGTAATGTTCGATCTCTGGTCCACGATAATGTTTGGTTTCACGGTAATGTTCCGTGTCTGGTCCACGATAATGTTCTGTTTCGGTTTCACGGTAATGTTAGGTCTCTGGTCCACGATAATGTTCGGTTTCACGGTAATGTTCTGGTCCACGGTAATGTTCTGGTCCACGGTAATGTTCCGTCTCTGGTCCACAGTAATGTTCCGTATCTGGTCCATGGTAATGTTCGGTTTCACGGTAATGTTCCATTTCTGGTCCACGGTAATGTTCTGTCTCTGGTCCACGATAATGTTCGATTTCTGGTCCACGATAATGTTCGGTTTCACGGTAATGTTCCGTCTCTGGTCCACGATAATGTTCGGTTTCACAGTAATGTTCCATTTCTGGTCCACGGTAATGTTCTGTCTCTGGTCCACGATAATGTTCGATCTCTGGTCCACGATAATGTTTGGTTTCACGGTAATGTTCCGTCTCTGGTCCACGATAATGTTGTGTTTCTGTTTCACGGTAATGTTCCATTTCTGGTCCACGATAATGTGTTGTTTCTGGTCCACGATAATGTTCGGTTTCACGATAATGTTCCGTTTCTGGTCAACGATAATGTTCTGTTTAGGTTTCACGGTAATGTTCTGTCTCTGGTCCTTGATAAAGTTCCGTCTCTGGTCCACGATAATGTTCTGTCTCTGATCCACGATAATTTTCTGTCTCTGGTCCACGATAATGTTCTGTTTCAGTTTCACGGTAATGTTCTCTCTCTGGTCCACGGTAATGTTTTGTTTCTGTTTCACGTTAATGTTCCGTTTCTGGTCCACGATAATCTTCTGTTTCGGTTTCACGGTAATGTTCCGTTTCTGGTCCACGATAATGTTCTGTTTCGGTTTCACGGTAATGTTCCGTTTCTGGTCCATGATAATGTTCTGTTTCACGGTAATGTTCTGTCTCTGGTCCATGGTAATGTTCTGTCTCTGGTCCACGGTAATGTTCGGTTTCAAGGTAAAGTTCGGTCTCTGGTCCACGGTAATGTTCTGTCTCTGGTCCACGGTAATGTTCTGTCTCTGGTCAACGGTAATGTTCGATCTCTGGTCCACGATAATGTTCGGTTTCACGGTAATGTTCCGTGTCTGGTCCACGATAATGTTCTGTTTCGGTTTCACGGTAATGTTCCGTTTCTGGTCCACGATAATGTTCTGTTTCGGTTCCACGGTAATGTTCCGTCTCTGGTCCACGGTAATGTTCCGTCTCTGGTCCAAGATAATGTTGTGTTTCTGTTTCACGGTAATGTTCCGTTTCTGGTCCATGATAATGTTCTGTTTCACGGTAATGTTCTGTCTCTGGTCCATGGTAATGTTCTGTTTCTGGTCCACGGTAATGTTCGGTTTCACGGTAATGTTCCGTCTCTGGTCCACGATAATGTTCGGTTTCACAGTAATGTTCCATTTCTGGTCCACGGTAATGTTCTGTCTCTGGTCCACGATAATGTTTGATCTCTGGTCCACGATAATGTTTGGTTTCACGGTAATGTTCCGTCTCTTGTCCACGATAATGTTGTGTTTCTGTTTCACGGTAATGTTCCGTTTCTGGTCCACGATAATGTTCTGTTTCTGTATCACGGTAATGTTCCGTTTCTGGTCCACGATAATTTTGTGTTTCTGTTTCACGGTAATGTTCAGTTTCTGGTCCACGATAATGTTCTGTTTCACGGTAATGTTCTGTCTCTGGTCCACGCTAATGTTCTGTTTCTGTTTCACGGTAATGTTCCGTTTCTGGTCCACGATAATGTTGTGTTTCTGTTTCACTGTAATGTTCCGTTTCTGGTCCACGGTAATGTTCGGTTTCACGGTAATGTTCTGGTCCACGGTAATGTTCTGGTCCACGGTAATGTTCCGTCTCCGGTCCACAGTAATGTTCCGCATCTGGTCCATGGTAATGTTCGATCTCTGGTCCACGATAATGTTTGGTTTCACGGTAATGTTCCGTGTCTGGTCCACGATAATGTTCTGTTTCGGTTTCACGGTAATGTTAGGTCTCTGGTCCACGATAATGTTCGGTTTCACGGTAATGTTCTGGTCCACGGTAATGTTCTGGTCCACGGTAATGTTCCGTCTCTGGTCCACAGTAATGTTCCGTATCTGGTCCATGGTAATGTTCGGTTTCACGGTAATGTTCCATTTCTGGTCCACGGTAATGTTCTGTCTCTGGTCCACGATAATGTTCGATTTCTGGTCCACGATAATGTTCGGTTTCACGGTAATGTTCCGTCTCTGGTCCACGATAATGTTCGGTTTCACAGTAATGTTCCATTTCTGGTCCACGGTAATGTTCTGTCTCTGGTCCATGATAATGTTTCGTTTCTGGTCCACGATAATGTTCTGTTTCGGTTTCACGGTAATGTTCTGTTTCCGTTTCACGGTAATGTTCTGTCTCTGGTCCACGGTAATGTTGTGTTTCTGTTTCACGGTAATGTTCTGTCTCTGGTCCACGCTAATGTTCTGTTTCTGTTTCACGGTAATGTTCCGTTTCTGGTCCACGATAATGTTCTGTTTCTGTTTCACGGTAATGTTCTGTCTCTGGTCCACGCTAATGTTCTGTTTCTGTTTCACGGTAATGTTCCGTTTCTGGTCCACGATAATGTTGTGTTTCTGTTTCACTGTAATGTTCCGTTTCTGGTCCACGGTAATGTTCGGTTTCACGGTAATGTTCTGGTCCACGGTAATGTTCTGGTCCACGGTAATGTTCCGTCTCCGGTCCACAGTAATGTTCCGCATCTGGTCCATGGTAATGTTCGATCTCTGGTCCACGATAATGTTTGGTTTCACGGTAATGTTCCGTGTCTGGTCCACGATAATGTTCTGTTTCGGTTTCACGGTAATGTTAGGTCTCTGGTCCACGATAATGTTCGGTTTCACGGTAATGTTCTGGTCCACGGTAATGTTCTGGTCCACGGTAATGTTCCGTCTCTGGTCCACAGTAATTTTCCGTATCTGGTCCATGGTAATGTTCGGTTTCACGGTAATGTTCCATTTCTGGTCCACGGTAATGTTCTGTCTCTGGTCCACGATAATGTTCGATTTCTGGTCCACGATAATGTTCGGTTTCACGGTAATGTTCCGTCTCTGGTCCACGATAATGTTCGGTTTCACAGTAATGTTCCATTTCTGGTCCACGGTAATGTTCTGTCTCTGGTCCACGATAATGTTCGATCTCTGGTCCACGATAATGTTTGGTTTCACGGTAATGTTCCGTCTCTGGTCCACGATAATGTTGTGTTTCTGTTTCACGGTAATGTTCCATTTCTGGTCCACGATAATGTGTTGTTTCTGGTCCACGATAATGTTCGGTTTCACGATAATGTTCCGTTTCTGGTCAACGATAATGTTCTGTTTAGGTTTCACGGTAATGTTCTGTCTCTGGTCCTTGATAAAGTTCCGTCTCTGGTCCACGATAATGTTCTGTCTCTGATCCACGATAATTTTCTGTCTCTGGTCCACGATAATGTTCTGTTTCAGTTTCACGGTAATGTTCTGTCTCTGGTCCACGGTAATGTTTTGTTTCTGTTTCACGTTAATGTTCCGTTTCTGGTCCACGATAATCTTCTGTTTCGGTTTCACGGTAATGTTCCGTTTCTGGTCCACGATAATGTTCTGTTTCGGTTTCACGGTAATGTTCCGTTTCTGGTCCATGATAATGTTCTGTTTCACGGTAATGTTCTGTCTCTGGTCCATGGTAATGTTCTGTCTCTGGTCCACGGTAATGTTCGGTTTCAAGGTAAAGTTCGGTCTCTGGTCCACGGTAATGTTCTGTCTCTGGTCCACGGTAATGTTCTGTCTCTGGTCAACGGTAATGTTCGATCTCTGGTCCACGATAATGTTCGGTTTCACGGTAATGTTCCGTGTCTGGTCCACGATAATGTTCTGTTTCGGTTTCACGGTAATGTTCCGTTTCTGGTCCACGATAATGTTCTGTTTCGGTTCCACGGTAATGTTCCGTCTCTGGTCCACGGTAATGTTCCGTCTCTGGTCCAAGATAATGTTGTGTTTCTGTTTCACGGTAATGTTCCGTTTCTGGTCCATGATAATGTTCTGTTTCACGGTAATGTTCTGTCTCTGGTCCATGGTAATGTTCTGTTTCTGGTCCACGGTAATGTTCGGTTTCACGGTAATGTTCCGTCTCTGGTCCACGATAATGTTCGGTTTCACAGTAATGTTCCATTTCTGGTCCACGGTAATGTTCTGTCTCTGGTCCACGATAATGTTTGATCTCTGGTCCACGATAATGTTTGGTTTCACGGTAATGTTCCGTCTCTTGTCCACGATAATGTTGTGTTTCTGTTTCACGGTAATGTTCCGTTTCTGGTCCACGATAATGTTCTGTTTCTGTATCACGGTAATGTTCCGTTTCTGGTCCACGATAATTTTGTGTTTCTGTTTCACGGTAATGTTCAGTTTCTGGTCCACGATAATGTTCGGTTTCACGGTAATGTTCTGTGTGTGGTCCACGATAATGTTCGGTTTCACGGTAATGTGCCGTCTCTGGTCCAAGATAATGTTCCGTCTTTGGTCCACGATAATGTTCTGTTTCTGTTTTATGGTAATGTTCCGTTTCTGGTCCACGATAATTTTGTGTTTCTGTTTCACGGTAATGTTCCGTTTCTGGTCCACGATAATGTTCTGTTTCGGTTTCACGGTAATGTTCTGTTTCTGTTTCACGGTAATGTTCTGTCTCTTGTCCACGGTAATGTTGTGTTTCTGTTTCACGGTAATGTTCCGTCTCTGGTCCACGATAATGTTCGGTTTCACGATAATGTTCCGTTTCTGGTCCACGATAATGTTTCTTATTAGGTTTAACGGTAATGTTCTGTCTCTGGTCCACGATAATGTTCCGTCTCTGGTCCACGATAATGTTGTGTTTCTGTTTCACGGTAATGTTCCGTTTCTGGTCCATGATAATGTTCTGTTTCATGGTAATGTTCTGTCTCTGGTCCATGGTAATATTCTGTCTCTGGTCCACGGTAATGTTCGGTTTCAAGGTAAAGTTCGGTTTCTGGTCCACAGTAATGTTCTGTCTCTGGTCCACGATAATGTTCTGTCTCTGGTCCACGGTAATGTTCGATCTCTGGTCCACGATAATTTTCGGTTTCACATTAATGTTCCGTCTCTGGTCCACGATAACGTTCTGTTTCTGTTTCACGGTAATGTTCTGTCTCTGGTCCATGATAATGTTCTGTTTCAGTTTCACGGTAATGTTCTGTCTCTGGTCCACGGTAATGTTGTGTTTCTGTTTCACGTTAATGTTCCGTTTCTGGTCCACGATAATCTTCTGTTTCGGTTTCACGGTAATGTTCCGTTTCTGGTCCACGATAATGTTCTGTTTCTGTTTCACGGTAATGTTCCGTTTCTGGTCCATGATAATGTTCTGTTTCACGGTAATGTTCTGTCTCTGGTCCATGGTAATGTTCTGTTTCTGGTCCACGGTAATGTTCGGTTTCACGGTAATGTTCCGTCTCTGGTCCACGATAATGTTCGGTTTCACAGTAATGTTCCATTTCTGGTCCACGGTAATGTTCTGTCTCTGGTCCACGATAATGTTTGATCTCTGGTCCACGATAATGTTTGGTTTCACGGTAATGTTCCGTCTCTTGTCCACGATAATGTTGTGTTTCTGTTTCACGGTAATGTTCCGTTTCTGGTCCACGATAATGTTCTGTTTCTGTATCACGGTAATGTTCCGTTTCTGGTCCACGATAATTTTGTGTTTCTGTTTCACGGTAATGTTCAGTTTCTGGTCCACGATAATGTTCGGTTTCACGGTAATGTTCTGTGTCTGGTCCACGATAATGTTCGGTTTCACGGTAATGTGCCGTCTCTGGTCCAAGATAATGTTCCGTCTTTGGTCCACGATAATGTTCTGTTTCTGTTTCATGGTAATGTTCCGTTTCTGGTCCACGATAATTTTGTGTTTCTGTTTCACGGTAATGTTCCGTTTCTGGTCCACGATAATGTTCTGTTTCGGTTTCACGGTAATGTTCTGTTTCTGTTTCACGGTAATGTTCTGTCTCTTGTCCACGGTAATGTTGTGTTTCTGTTTCACGGTAATGTTCCGTCTCTGGTCCACGATAATGTTCGGTTTCACGATAATGTTCCGTTTCTGGTCCACGATAATGTTTCTTATTAGGTTTAACGGTAATGTTCTGTCTCTGGTCCACGATAATGTTCCGTCTCTGGTCCACGATAATGTTGTGTTTCTGTTTCACGGTAATGTTCCGTTTCTGGTCCATGATAATGTTCTGTTTCATGGTAATGTTCTGTCTCTGGTCCATGGTAATATTCTGTCTCTGGTCCACGGTAATGTTCGGTTTCAAGGTAAAGTTCGGTCTCTGGTCCACAGTAATGTTCTGTCTCTGGTCCACGATAATGTTCTGTCTCTGGTCCACGGTAATGTTCGATCTCTGGTCCACGATAATTTTCGGTTTCACATTAATGTTCCGTCTCTGGTCCACGATAACGTTCTGTTTCTGTTTCACGGTAATGTTCTGTCTCTGGTCCACGGTAATGTTCTGTCTCTGGTCCACGGTAATGTTCTGTCTCTGGTCCACGGTAATGTTCTGTCTCTGGTCCACGGTAATGTTCTGTCTCTGGACCACGGTAATGTTATGTCTCTGGTCCACGGTAATGTTCCGTCTCTTGTCCACGGTAATGTTCTGTTTCTGGTCCACGATAATGTTCTGTTTCGGTTTCACGGTAATGTTCTGTTTCTGTATCACGGTAATGTTCCGTTTCTGGTCCACGATAATTTTGTGTTTCTGTTTCACGGTAATGTTCCGTTTCTGGTCCACGATAATGTTCTGTTTCGGTTTCACGGTAATGTTCTGTCTCTGGTCCACGGTAGTTTTCTGTTTTGGTTTCACGGTAATGTTGGGTTTCACGGTAATGTTCGGTCTCTGGTCCACGATAATGTTCGGTTTGACGATAATGTTCGGTTTCACGGTAATGTTCTGGTCCACGGTAATGTTCTGGTCCACGGTAATGTTCCGTCTCTGGTCCACAGTAATGTTCCGTATCTGGTCCATGGTAATGTTCGGTTTCACGGTAACGTTCCATTTCTGGTCCACGGTAATGTTCTGTCTCTGGTCCACGATAATGTTCGATCTCTGGTCCACGATAATGTTCGGTTTCACGGTAATGTTCCGTCTCTGGTCCACGATAATGTAGTGTTTCTGATTCACGGTAATGTTCCGTTTCATGTCCACGATAATGTTCTGTTTCGGTTTCACGGTAATGTTCTGTCTCTGGTCCACGATAATGTTCTGTCTCTGGTCCACGGTAATGTTCGGTTTCACGGCAATGTTCCGTCTCTGGTCCACGATAATGTTGTGTTTCTGTTTCACCGTAATGTTCCGTTTCTGGTCCACGATAATGTTGTGTTTCTGGTCCACGATAATGTTAGGTTTCACGATAATGTTCCGTTTCTGGTCAACGATAATGTTCTGTTTAGGTTTCACGGTAATGTTCTGTCTCTGGTCCACGATAATGTTCCGTTTTTGGTCCACGATAATGTTCTGTTTCTGTTTCATGGTAATGTTCAATTTCTTGTCCACGATAATTTTGTGTTTCTGTTTCACGGTAATGTTCCGTTTCTGGTCCACGATAATGTTCTGTTTCGGTTTCACGGTAATGTTCTGTTTCCGTTTCACCGTAATGTTCTGTCTCTGGTCCACGGTAATGTTGTGTTTCTGTTTCACGGTAATGTTCCGTCTCTGGTCCACGATAATGTTCGGTTTCACGATAATGTTCCGTTTCTGGTCCACGATAATGTTCTGTTTAGGTTTAACGGTAATGTTCTGTCTCTGGTCCACGATAATGTTCCGTCTCTGGTCCAAGATAATGTTGTGTTTCTGTTTCACGGTAATGTTCCGTTTTGGTCCATGATAATGTTCTGTTTCATGGTAATGTTCTGTCTCTGGTCCATGGTAATATTCTGTCTCTGGTCCACGGTAATGTTCGGTTTCAAGGTAAAGTTCGGTCCCTGGTCCACAGTAATGTTCTGTCTCTGGTCCACGGTAATGTTCTGTCTCTGGTCCACGGTAATGTTCTGTCTCTGGTCCACGGAAATGTTCTGTCTCTGGTCCACGGTAATGTTCTGTCTCTGGTCCACGATAATGTTCGATCTCTGGTCCACAATAATGTTCGGTTTCACGGTAATGTTCCGTCTCTGGTCCACGATAATTTTTTGTTTCTGTTTCACGGTAATATTCCGTTTCTGGTCCACGATAATGTTCTGTTTCGGTTTCACGGTAATGTTCTGTCTCTGGTCCACGGTAATGTTCTGTGTCTGGTCCACGATAATGTTCGGTTTCACGGTAATGTTCCGTTTCTGGTCCACGATAATGTTCTGTTTCGGTTTCACGGTAATGTTCTTTCTCTGGTCCACGATAATGTTGCGTTTCTGGTCCACGGTAATGTTCTGTTTCTGTTTCACGGTAATGTTCTGTTTCTGGTCCAAGATAATGTTGTGTTTCTTTTTCACGGTAATGTTCCGTTTCTGGTCCACGATAATGTTCTGTTTCGGTTTCATGGTAATGTTCCATTTCTGGTCGACGATAATGTTCTGTTTCGGTTTCACGGTAATGTTCCGTCTCTGGTCCACGGTAATGTTCCGTCTCTGGTCCACGAAAATGTTGTGTTTCTTTTTCACGGTAATGTTCCGTTTCTGGTCCATGATAATGTTCTGTTTCACGGTAATGTTCTGTCTGTGGTCCATGGTAATGTTCTGTCTCTGGTCCACGGTAATGTTCGGTTTCAAGGTAAAGTTCGGTCTCTGGTCCACAGTAATGTTCTGTTTCTGGTCCACGGTAATGTTCCATTTCTGGTCCACGGTAATGTTCTGTCTCTGGTCCACGATAAAGTTCGATCTCTGGTCCACGATAATGTTCGGTTTCACGGTAATGTTCCGTCTCTGGTCCACGATAATGTTGTGTTTCTGGTCCACGATAATGTTCGGTTTCACGATAATGTTCCGTTTCTGGTCCACGATAATGTTCCGTCTCTGGTCCACGATAATGTTCTGTCTCTGATCCACGATAATGTTCTGTCTCTGATCCACGATAATGTTCTGTCTCTGGTCCACGATAATGTTCCGGTTCTGGTCCACGATAATGTTCTGTTTCGGTTTCACGGTAATGTTCTTTCTCTGGTCCACGATAATGTTCCGTTTCTGGTCCACGATAATGTTCCGTTTCTGGTCCTCTATAATGTTCTGTTTTGGTTTCAAGGTAATGTTCTGTCTCTGGTCCACGGTAATGTTCCGTCTCTGGTCCACGATAATGTTCCGTTTCTGGTCCACGATAATGTTCTGTTTCGGTTTCACGGTAATGTTCCGTTTCTGGTCCACGATAATGTTCTGTTTCGGTTTCACGGTAATGTTCTGTCTCTGGTCCACGGTAATGTTCTGTGTCTGGTCCACGATAATGTTCGGTTTCACGGTAATGTTCCGTTTCTGGTCCACGATAATGTTCTGTTTCGGTTTCACGGTAATGTTCTTTCTCTGGTCCACGATAATGTTGCGTTTCTGGTCCACGGTAATGTTCTGTTTCTGTTTCACGGTAATGTTCCGTTTCTGGTCCAAGATAATGTTGTGTTTCTTTTTCACGTTAATATTCCGTTTCTGGTCCACGATAATGTTCTGTTTCGGTTTCACGGTAATGTTCCATTTCTGGTCCACGATAATGTTCTGTTTCGGTTTCACGGTAATGTTCCGTTTCTGGTCCACGATAATGTTCTGTTTCTGTTTCACGGTAATGTTCCGTTTCTGGTCCATGATAATGTTCTGGTCCACGGTAATGTTCTGTCTCTGGTCCACGATAAAGTTCGATCTCTGGGCCACGATAATGTTCGGTTTCACGATAATGTTCCGTTTCTGGTCCACGATAATGTTCCGTCTCTGGTCCACGATAATGTTCTGTCTCTGATGCACTGTAATGTTCTGTCTCTGGTCCACGATAAAGTTCGATCTCTGGTCCACGATAATGTTCGGTTTCACGATAATGTTCCGTTTCTGGTCCACGATAATGTTCCGTCTCTGGTCCACGATAATGTTCTGTCTCTGATCCACGATAATGTTCTGTCTCTGGTCCACGATAATGTTCCGGTTCTGGTCCACGATAATGTTCTGTTTCGGTTTCACGGTAATGTTCTTTCTCTGGTCCACGATAATGTTCCGTTTCTGGTCCACGATAATGTTCCGTTTCTGGTCCACTATAATGTTCTGTTTTGGTTTCAAGGTAATGTTCTGTCTCTGGTCCACGGTAATGTTCCGTCTCTGGTCCACGATAATGTTCCGTTTCTGGTCCATGATAATGTTCTGTTTCGGTTTCACGGTAATGTTCCGTTTCTGGTCCACGATAATGTTCTGTTTCTGTTTCACGGTAATGTTCCGTTTCTGGTCCATGATAATGTTCTGTTTCACGGTAATGTTCTGTCTCTGGTCCATGGTAATGTTCTGTCTCTGGTCCAAGATAAAGTTCGATCTCTGGTCCACGGTAATGTTCGGTTTCAAGGTAAAGTTCGGTCTCTGGTCCACAGTAATGTTCTGTCTCTGTTTCACGGTAATGTTCTGTCTCTGGTCCATGGTAATGTTCTGTCTCTGGTCCACGGTAATGTTCGGTTTCAAGGTAAAGTTCGGTCTCTCGTCCACGGTAATGTTCTGTCTCTGGTCCACGGTAATGTTCTGTCTCTGGTCCACGGTAATGTTCGGTTTCACGGTAATGTTCTTTCTCTGGTCCACGATAATGTTGCGTTTCTGGTCCACGGTAATGTTCTGTTTCTGTTTCACGGTAATGTTCCGTTTCTGGTCCAAGATAATGTTGTGTTTCTTTTTCACGTTAATATTCCGTTTCTGGTCCACGATAATGTTCTGTTTCGGTTTCACGGTAATGTTCCATTTCTGGTCCACGATAATGTTCTGTTTCGGTTTCACGGTAATGTTCCGTTTCTGGTCCACGATAATGTTCTGTTTCTGTTTCACGGTAATGTTCCGTTTCTGGTCCATGATAATGTTCTGGTCCACGGTAATGTTCTGTCTCTGGTCCACGATAAAGTTCGATCTCTGGGCCACGATAATGTTCGGTTTCACGGTAATGTTCCGTCTCTGGTCCACGATAATGTTGTGTTTCTGGTCCACGATAATGTTCGGTTTCACGATAATGTTCCGTTTCTGGTCCACGATAATGTTCCGTCTCTGGTCCACGATAATGTTCTGTCTCTGATGCACTGTAATGTTCTGTCTCTGGTCCACGATAAAGTTCGATCTCTGGTCCACGATAATGTTCGGTTTCACGATAATGTTCCGTTTCTGGTCCACGATAATGTTCCGTCTCTGGTCCACGATAATGTTCTGTCTCTGATCCACGATAATGTTCTGTCTGTGGTCCACGATAATGTTCCGGTTCTGGTCCACGATAATGTTCTGTTTCGGTTTCACGGTAATGTTCTTTCTCTGGTCCACGATAATGTTCCGTTTCTGGTCCACGATAATGTTCCGTTTCTGGTCCACTATAATGTTCTGTTTTGGTTTCAAGGTAATGTTCTGTCTCTGGTCCACGGTAATGTTCCGTCTCTGGTCCACGATAATGTTCCGTTTCTGGTCCATGATAATGTTCTGTTTCGGTTTCACGGTAATGTTCCGTTTCTGGTCCACGATAATGTTCTGTTTCTGTTTCACGGTAATGTTCCGTTTCTGGTCCATGATAATGTTCTGTTTCACGGTAATGTTCTGTCTCTGGTCCATGGTAATGTTCTGTCTCTGGTCCAAGATAAAGTTCGATCTCTGGTCCACGGTAATGTTCGGTTTCAAGGTAAAGTTCGGTCTCTGGTCCACAGTAATGTTCTGTCTCTGTTTCACGGTAATGTTCTGTCTCTGGTCCATGGTAATGTTCTGTCTCTGGTCCACGGTAATGTTCGGTTTCAAGGTAAAGTTCGGTCTCTCGTCCACGGTAATGTTCTGTCTCTGGTCCACGGTAATGTTCTGTCTCTGGTCCACGGTAATGTTCGGTTTCACGGTAATGTTCCGTCTCTGGTCCAAGATAATGTTGTGTTTCTGTTTCACGGTAATGTTCCGTTTCTGGTCCACGATAATGTTGTGTTTCTGGTCCACGATAATGTTAGGTTTCACGATAATGTTCCGTTTCTGGTCAACGTTACTGTTCTGTTTAGGTTTCACGGTAATGTTCTGTCTCTGGTCCACGATAATGTTCCGTCTCTGGTCCACGATAATGTTCTGTCTTTGATCCACGATAATGTTCTGTCTCTGGTCCACGATAATGTTCCGTTTTTGGTCCACGATAATGTTCGGTTTCACGGTAATGTTCCGTTTCTGGTCCACGATAATGTTCTGTTTCGGTTTCACGGTAATGTTCTTTCTCTGGTCCACGATAATGTTGCGTTTCTGGTCCACGGTAATGTTCTGTTTCTGTTTCACGGTAATGTTCTGTTTCTGGTCCAAGATAATGTTGTGTTTCTTTTTCACGGTAATGTTCCGTTTCTGGTCCACGATAATGTTCTGTTTCGGTTTCACGGTAATGTTCCATTTCTGGTCGACGATAATGTTCTGTTTCGGTTTCACGGTAATGTTCCGTCTCTGGTCCACGGTAATGTTCCGTCTCTGGTCCACGAAAATGTTGTGTTTCTTTTTCACGGTAATGTTCCGTTTCTGGTCCATGATAATGTTCTGTTTCACGGTAATGTTCTGTCTGTGGTCCATGGTAATGTTCTGTCTCTGGTCCACGGTAATGTTCGGTTTCAAGGTAAAGTTCGGTCTCTGGTCCACAGTAATGTTCTGTTTCTGGTCCACGGTAATGTTCCATTTCTGGTCCACGGTAATGTTCTGTCTCTGGTCCACGATAAAGTTCGATCTCTGGTCCACGATAATGTTCGGTTTCACGGTAATGTTCCGTCTCTGGTCCACGATAATGTTGTGTTTCTGGTCCACGATAATGTTCGGTTTCACGATAATGTTCCGTTTCTGGTCCACGATAATGTTCCGTCTCTGGTCCACGATAATGTTCTGTCTCTGATCCACGATAATGTTCTGTCTCTGGTCCACGATAATGTTCCGGTTCTGGTCCACGATAATGTTCTGTTTCGGTTTCACGGTAATGTTCTTTCTCTGGTCCACGATAATGTTCCGTTTCTGGTCCACGATAATGTTCCGTTTCTGGTCCACTATAATGTTCTGTTTTGGTTTCAAGGTAATGTTCTGTCTCTGGTCCACGGTAATGTTCCGTCTCTGGTCCACGATAATGTTCCGTTTCTGGTCCACGATAATGTTCTGTTTCGGTTTCACGGTAATGTTCCGTTTCTGGTCCACGATAATGTTCTGTTTCGGTTTCACGGTAATGTTCTGTCTCTGGTCCACGGTAATGTTCTGTGTCTGGTCCACGATAATGTTCGGTTTCACGGTAATGTTCCGTTTCTGGTCCACGATAATGTTCTGTTTCGGTTTCACGGTAATGTTCTTTCTCTGGTCCACGATAATGTTGCGTTTCTGGTCCACGGTAATGTTCTGTTTCTGTTTCACGGTAATGTTCCGTTTCTGGTCCAAGATAATGTTGTGTTTCTTTTTCACGTTAATATTCCGTTTCTGGTCCACGATAATGTTCTGTTTCGGTTTCACGGTAATGTTCCATTTCTGGTCCACGATAATGTTCTGTTTCGGTTTCACGGTAATGTTCCGTTTCTGGTCCACGATAATGTTCTGTTTCTGTTTCACGGTAATGTTCCGTTTCTGGTCCATGATAATGTTCTGGTCCACGGTAATGTTCTGTCTCTGGTCCACGATAAAGTTCGATCTCTGGGCCACGATAATGTTCGGTTTCACGGTAATGTTCCGTCTCTGGTCCACGATAATGTTGTGTTTCTGGTCCACGATAATGTTCGGTTTCACGATAATGTTCCGTTTCTGGTCCACGATAATGTTCCGTCTCTGGTCCACGATAATGTTCTGTCTCTGATCCACGGTAATGTTCTGTCTCTGGTCCACGATAAAGTTCGATCTCTGGTCCACGATAATGTTCGGTTTCACGATAATGTTCCGTTTCTGGTCCACGATAATGTTCCGTCTCTGGTCCACGATAATGTTCTGTCTCTGATCCACGATAATGTTCTGTCTCTGGTCCACGATAATGTTCCGGTTCTGGTCCACGATAATGTTCTGTTTCGGTTTCACGGTAATGTTCTTTCTCTGGTCCACGATAATGTTCCGTTTCTGGTCCACGATAATGTTCCGTTTCTGGTCCACTATAATGTTCTGTTTTGGTTTCAAGGTAATGTTCTGTCTCTGGTCCACGGTAATGTTCCGTCTCTGGTCCACGATAATGTTCCGTTTCTGGTCCATGATAATGTTCTGTTTCGGTTTCACGGTAATGTTCCGTTTCTGGTCCACGATAATGTTCTGTTTCTGTTTCACGGTAATGTTCCGTTTCTGGTCCATGATAATGTTCTGTTTCACGGTAATGTTCTGTCTCTGGTCCATGGTAATGTTCTGTCTCTGGTCCAAGATAAAGTTCGATCTCTGGTCCACGGTAATGTTCGGTTTCAAGGTAAAGTTCGGTCTCTGGTCCACAGTAATGTTCTGTCTCTGTTTCACGGTAATGTTCTGTCTCTGGTCCATGGTAATGTTCTGTCTCTGGTCCACGGTAATGTTCGGTTTCAAGGTAAAGTTCGGTCTCTCGTCCACGGTAATGTTCTGTCTCTGGTCCACGGTAATGTTCTGTCTCTGGTCCACGGTAATGTTCGGTTTCACGGTAATGTTCCGTCTCTGGTCCAAGATAATGTTGTGTTTCTGTTTCACGGTAATGTTCCGTTTCTGGTCCACGATAATGTTGTGTTTCTGGTCCACGATAATGTTAGGTTTCACGATAATGTTCCGTTTCTGGTCAACGTTACTGTTCTGTTTAGGTTTCACGGTAATGTTCTGTCTCTGGTCCACGATAATGTTCCGTCTCTGGTCCACGATAATGTTCTGTCTCTGATCCACGATAATGTTCTGTCTCTGGTCCACGATAATGTTCCGTTTTTGGTCCACGATAATGTTCGGTTTCACGGTAATGTTCCGTCTCAGGTCCAAGATAATGTTCCGTCTTTGGTCCTCGAAAATGTTGTGTTTCTGTTTCACGGTAATGTTCCGTCTCTGGTCCACGATAATGTTCTGTCTCTGATCCACGATAATGTTCTGTCTCTGGTCCACGATAATGTTCCGGTTCTGGTCCACGATCATGTTCTGTTTCGGTTTCACGGTAATGTTCTTTCTCTGGTCAACGATAATGTTCCGTTTCTGGTCCACGATAATGTTCCGTTTCTGGTCCACTATAATGTTCTGTTTTGGTTTCAAGGTAATGTTCTGTCTCTGGTCCACGGTAATGTTCCGTTTCTGGTCCACGATAATGTTCTGTTTCGGTTTCACGGTAATGTTCCGTTTCTGGTCCACGATAATGTTCTGTTTCTGTTTCACGGTAATGTTCCGTTTCTGGTCCATGATAATGTTCTGTTTCACGGTAATGTTCTGTCTCTGGTCCATGGTAATGTTCTGTCTCTGGTCCAAGATAAAGTTCGATCTCTGGTCCACGGTAATGTTCGGTTTCAAGGTAAAGTTCGGTCTCTGGTCCACAGTAATGTTCTGTCTCTGTTTCACGGTAATGTTCTGTCTCTGGTCCATGGTAATGTTCTGTCTCTGGTCCACGGTAATGTTCGGTTTCAAGGTAAAGTTCGGTCTCTCGTCCACGGTAATGTTCTGTCTCTGGTCCACGGTAATGATCTGTCTCTGGTCCACGGTAATGTTCGGTTTCACGGTAATGTTCCGTCTCTGGTCCAAGATAATGTTGTGTTTCTGTTTCACGGTAATGTTCCGTTTCTGGTCCACGATAATGTTGTGTTTCTGGTCCACGATAATGTTAGGTTTCACGATAATGTTCCGTTTCTGGTCAACGTTACTGTTCTGTTTAGGTTTCACGGTAATGTTCTGTCTCTGGTCCACGATAATGTTCCGTCTCTGGTCCACGATAATGTTCTGTCTCTGATCCACGATAATGTTCTGTCTCTGGTCCACGATAATGTTCCGTTTTTGGTCCACGATAATGTTGGGTTTCACGGTAATGTTCCGTCTCTGGTCCAAGATAATGTTCCGTCTTTGGTCCTCGAAAATGTTGTGTTTCTGTTTCACGGTAATGTTCTGTTTCTGGTCCATGATAATGTTCTGTTTCACGGTAATGTTCTGTCTCTGGTCCATGGTAATGTTCTGTCTCTTGTCCACGGTAATGTTCTGTCTCTGGTCCACGGTAATGTTCTATCTCTGGTCCTGGTCCACGGTAATGTTGTGTCTCTGGTTCACGGTAATGTTCTGTCTCTGGTCCACGGTAATGTTCTGTCTCTGGTCCATGATAATGTTCTGTTTCGGTTTCACGGTAATGTTCCGTTTCTGGTCCACGATAATATTCTGTTTCGGTTTCACGGTAATGTTCCGTCTCTGGTCCACGGTAATGTTCCGTCTCTGGTCCAAGATAATGTTTTTTTTCTGTTTCACGGTAATGTTCCGTTTCTGGTCCATGATAATGTTCTGTTTCATGGTAATGTTCTGTCTCTGGTCCATGGTAATGTTCTGTCTCTGGTCCACGGTAATGTTCGGTTTCAAGGTAAAGTTCGGTCTCTGGTCCACAGTAATGTTCTGTCTCTGGTCCACGGTAATGTTCCATTTCTGGTCCACGGTAATGTTCTGTCTCTGGTCCACGATAAAGTTCGATCTCTGGTCCACGATAATGTTCGGTTTCACGGTAATGTTCCGTCTCTGGTCCACGATAATGTTGTGTTTCTGTTTCACGGTAATGTTCCGTTTCTGGTCCACGATAATGTTGTTTCTGGTCCACGATAATGTTCGGTTTCACGATAATGTTCCGTTTCTGGTCCACGATAATGTTCTGTTTAGGTTTCACGGTAATGTTCTGTCTCTGGTCCACGATAATGTTCCGTCTCTGGTCCACGATAATGTTCTGTCTCTGGTCCACGGTAATGTTCCGTTTCTGGTCCACGATAATGTTCTGTTTCGGTTTCACGGTAATGTTCCGTTTCTGGTCCACGATAATGTTGTGTTTCTGTTTCACGGTAATGTTCCGTTTCTGGTCCATGATAATGTTCTGTTTCACGGTAATGTTCTGTCTCTGGTCCATGGTAATGTTCTGTCTCTGGTCCACGGTAATATTCCGTTTCTGGTCCACGATAATGTTCTGTTTCGGTTTAACGGTAATGTTCCGTTTCTGGTCCACGATAATGTTCTGTTTCTGTTTCACGGTAATGTTCCGTTTCCGGTTCATGATAATGTTCTGTTTCACGGTAATGTTCTGTGTCTGGTCCATGGTAATGTTCTGTCTCTGGTCCACGATAAAATTCGATCTCTGGTCCACGGTAATGTTCGGTTTCAAGGTAAAGTTCGGTCTCTGGTCCACAGTAATGTTCTGTCTCAGGTCCACGGTAATGTTCTGTCTCTGGTCCACGGTAATGTTCTGTCTCTGGTCCACAGTAATGTTCGATCTCTGGTACACGATAATGTTCTGTTTCGGTTTCACGGTAATGTTCTGTTTCTGTATCACGGTAATGTTCCGTTTCTGGTCCACGATAATTTTGTGTTTCTGTTTCACGGTAATGTTCCGTTTCTGGTCCACGATAATGTTCTGTTTCGGTTTCACGGTAATGTTCTGTCTCTGGTCCACGGTAGTTTTCTGTTTTGGTTTCACGGTAATGTTGGGTTTCACGGTAATGTTCTGGTCCACGGTAATGTTCTGGTCCACGGTAATGTTCCGTCTCTGGTCCACAGTAATGTTCCGTATCTGGTCCATGGTAATGTTCGGTTTCACGGTAACGTTCCATTTCTGGTCCACGGTAATGTTCTGTCTCTGGTCCACGATAATGTTCGATCTCTGGTCCACGATAATGTTCGGTTTCACGGTAATGTTCCGTCTCTGGTCCATGATAATGTTCTGTCTCTGATCAACGGTAATGTTGTGTTTCTGTTTCACCGTAATGTTCCGTTTCTGGTCCACGATAATGTTGTGTTTCTGGTCCACGATAATGTTAGGTTTCACGATAATGTTCCGTTTCTGGTCAACGATAATGTTCTGTTTAGGTTTCACGGTAATGTTCTGTCTCTGGTCCACGATAATGTTCCGTCTCTGGTCCACGATAATGTTCTGTCTCTGATCCACGATAATGTTCTGTCTCTGATCCACGATAATGTTCTGTCTCTGGTCCACGATAATGTTCCGTTTTTGGTCCACGATAATGTTCTGTTTCTGTTTCATGGTAATGTTCAATTTCTGGTCCACGATAATTTTGTGTTTCTGTTTCACGGTAATGTTCCGTTTCTGGTCCACGATACTGTTCTGTTTCGGTTTCACGGTAATGTTCTGTTTCCGTTTCACCGTAATGTTCTTTTCTCTGGTCCACGGTAATGTTGTGTTTCTGTTTCACGGTAATGTTCCGTCTCTGGTCCACGATAATGTTCGGTTTCACGATAATGTTCCGTTTCTGGTCCACGATATTGTTCTGTTTAGGTTTAACGGTAATGTTCTGTCTCTGGTCCACGATAATGTTCCGTCTCTGGTCCAAGATAATGTTGTGTTTCTGTTTCACGGTAATGTTCCGTTTTGGTCCATGATAATGTTCTGTTTCATGGTAATGTTCTGTCTCTTGTCCATGGTAATATTCTGTCTCTGGTCCACGGTAATGTTCGGTTTCAAGGTAAAGTTCGGTCCCTGGTCCACAGTAATGTTCTGTCTCTGGTCCACGGTAATGTTCTGTCTCTGGTCCACGGTAATGTTCTGTCTCTGGTCCACGATAATGTTCCGTCTCTGGTCCACGATAATGTTCCGTTTCTGGTCCACGATAATGTTCCGTTTCTGGTCCACAATAATGTTCTGTTTTGGTTTCAAGGTAATGTTCTGTCTCTGGTCCACGGTAATGTTCCGTTTCTGGTCCATGATAATGTTCTGTTTCGGTTTCACGGTAATATTCCGTTTCTGGTCCACGATAATGTTGTGTTTCTGTTTCACGGTAATGTTCCGTTTCTGGTCCATGATAATGTTCTGTTTCACGGTAATGTTCTGTCTCTGGTCCATGGTAATGTTCTGTCTCTGGTCCACGGTAATATTCCGTTTCTGGTCCACGATAATGTTCTGTTTCGGTTTAACGGTAATGTTCCGTTTCTGGTCCACGATAATGTTCTGTTTCTGTTTCACGGTAATGTTCCGTTTCCGGTTCATGATAATGTTCTGTTTCACGGTAATGTTCGGTGTCTGGTCCATGGTAATGTTCTGTCTCTGGTCCACGATAAAATTCGATCTCTGGTCCACGGTAATGTTCGGTTTCAAGGTAAAGTTCGGTCTCTGGTCCACAGTAATGTTCTGTCTCTGGTCCACGGTAATGTTCTGTCTCTGGTCCAGGGTAATGTTCTGTCTCTGGTCCACGGTAATGTTCTGTCTCTGGACCACGGTAATGTTCTGTCTCTGGTCCACAGTAATGTTCGATCTCTGGTACACGATAATGTTCTGTTTCGGTTTCACGGTAATGTTCTGTTTCTGTATCACGGTAATGTTCCGTTTCTGGTCCACGATAATTTTGTGTTTCTGTTTCACGGTAATGTTCCGTTTCTGGTCCACGATAATGTTCTGTTTCGGTTTCACGGTAATGTTCTGTCTCTGGTCCACGGTAGTTTTCTGTTTTGGTTTCACGGTAATGTTGGGTTTCACGGTAATGTTCTGGTCCACGGTAATGTTCTGGTCCACGGTAATGTTCCGTCTCTGGTCCACAGTAATGTTCCGTATCTGGTCCATGGTAATGTTCGGTTTCACGGTAACGTTCCATTTCTGGTCCACGGTAATGTTCTGTCTCTGGTCCACGATAATGTTCGATCTCTGGTCCACGATAATGTTCGGTTTCACGGTAATGTTCCGTCTCTGGTCCATGATAATGTTCTGTCTCTGATCCACGGTAATGTTGTGTTTCTGTTTCACCGTAATGTTCCGTTTCTGGTCCACGATAATGTTGTGTTTCTGGTCCACGATAACGTTAGGTTTCACGATAATGTTCCGTTTCTGGTCAACGATAATGTTCTGTTTAGGTTTCACGGTAATGTTCTGTCTCTGGTCCACGATAATGTTCCGTCTCTGGTCCACGATAATGTTCTGTCTCTGATCCACGATAATGTTCTGTCTCTGATCCACGATAATGTTCTGTCTCTGGTCCACGATAATGTTCCGTTTTTGGTCCACGATAATGTTCTGTTTCTGTTTCATGGTAATGTTCAATTTCTGGTCCACGATAATTTTGTGTTTCTGTTTCACGGTAATGTTCCGTTTCTGGTCCACGATAATGTTCTGTTTCGGTTTCACGGTAATGTTCTGTTTCCGTTTCACCGTAATGTTCTGTCTCTGGTCCACGATAATGTTCTGTCTCTGGTCCATGATAATGTTCTGTTTCACGGTAATGTTCTGTCTCTGGTCCATGGTAATGTTCTGTCTCTGGTCCACGGTAATGTTCCGTCTCTGGTCCACGATAATGTTCCGTGTCTGGTCCACGATAATGTTCTGTTTCGGTTTCACGGTAATGTTCCGTTTCTGGTCCATGATAATGTTCTGTTTCGGTTTCACGGTAATGTTCCGTCTCTGGTCCACGGTAATCTTCCGTCTCTGGTCCACGATAATGTTGTGTTTCTTTTTCACGGTAATGTTCCGTTTCTGGTCCATGATAATGTTCTGTTTCACGGTAATGTTCTGTCTCTGGTCCATGGTAATGTTCTGTTTCTGGTCTACGGTAATGTTTGGTGTCAAGGTAAAGTTCGGTCTCTGGTCCACGGTAATGTTCTGTCTCTGGTCCACGGTAATGTTCTGTCTCTGGTCCACGGTAATGTTCTGTCTCTGGTCCACGATAATGTTCTGTCTCTGATCCACGATAATGTTCTGTCTCTAGTCCACGATAATGTTCCTGTTCTGGTCCACGATAATGTTCCGTTTCTGGTCCACGATAATCTTCCGTTTCTGGTCCACTATAATGTTCTGTTTTGGTTTCAAGGTAATGTTCTGTCTCTGGTCCACGGTAATGTTCCGTCTCTGGTCCACGATAATGTTCCGTTTCTGGTCCACGATAATGTTCTGTTTCGGTTTCACGGTAATGTTCCGTTTCTGGTCCACGATAATGTTCTGTTTCTGTTTCACGGTAATGTTCCGTTTCTGGTCCATGATAATGTTCTGTTTCACGGTAATGTTCTGTCTCTGGTCCATGGTAATGTTCTGTCTCTGGTCCACGGTAATGTTCCGTCTCTGGTCCACGATAATGTTCCGTTTCTGGTCCACGATAATGTTCTGTTTCGGTTTCACGGTAATGTTCCGTTTCTGGTCCATGATAATGTTCTGTTAATGTTGGTTTCACCAACCTAACACTTGTTGAGCCACATTGGTCCATGATAATTTTCTGTTTCATTGTAATGTTCTGTCTCTGGTCCATGGTAATATTCTGTCTCTGGTCCACGGTAATGTTCGGTTTCAAGGTAAAGTTCGGTCTCTGGTCCACAGTAATGTTCTGTCTCTGGTCCACGGTAATGTTCTGTCTCTGGTCCACGGTAATGTTCTGTCTCTGGTCCACGGAAATGTTCTGTCTCTGGTCCACGGTAATGTTCTGTCTCTGGTCCACGGTAATGTTCTGTCTCTGGTCCACGGAAATGTTCTGTCTCTGGTCCACGGTAATGTTCTGTCTCAGGTCCACGGTAATGTTCGATCTCTGGTCCACGATAATGTTCGGTTTCACGGTAATGTTCCGTCTCTGGTCCACGATAATTTTGTGTTTCTGTTTCACGGTAATTTTCCGTTTCTGGTCCATGATAATGTTCTGTTTCGGTTTCACGGTAATGTTCTGTCTCTGGTCCACGGTAATGTTCTGTGTCTGGTCCACGATAATGTTCGGTTTCACGGTAATGTTCCGTTTCTGGTCCACGATAATGTTCTGTTTCGGTTTCACGGTAATGTTCCGTTTCTGGTCCACGATAATGTTCTGTTTCGGTTTCACGGTAATGTTCCATTTCTGGTCCACGATAATGTTCTGTTTCTGTTTCACGGTAATGTTCCGTTTCTGGTCCACGATTATGTTGTGTTTCTGGTCCACGATAATGTTCGGTTTCACGATAATGTTCCGTTTCTGGTCCACGATAATGTTCCGTCTCTGGTCCTCCCGCCCGCTCCCTCCCGCTCCCGCTCGCTCCCGCCCACTCCCTCCCGCTCCTTCCCGCGGCAAAGTTCATATTGCTCGCTCCCACCCGCTCCCGCCCGCTCCCTCCCGCTCCCTCCCGCTCCCGCCCGCTCCCTCCCGCTCCCTCCCGCTCCCTCCCGCTCCTGCTGTGAATGGTTTACCTGCCTGAACATCTTCTGATCTCTTTTATTGTTGGTTTCACCAACCTAAAGCTGTCACCTGTGAATGGTTTACCTGCTTGAACATCTTCTGATCTCTGTTAATGTTGGTTTCACCAACCTAACACTTGTTGAGCCACATTGTCTCACATTCACACCTCTATTCTCTGACCTAACCCTATTAGACCCACGGATGCAAATTTACAACTTTTAACAATTCTCAGGACCACATTTACATACAATGAACAAAAATATGAACGCAAGTTTTCTTTTTGCTCCCATTTTCCATGAGCTAAACTTAAAGTCAAATGTATTTGTGTAGCACATTTCATGTACAATTGCTGGTTGTGGTATAATTACAAAACATGTCCTACGTCCTAACCCTAACCCCTAACCCGTGTAATGCAATTTAGAAGACAACCATCAGGGGTTATTAATTTATTTTATGAATTTTACGCCTTTTATTTATTTAAAACTGTAAAAGAAAGAAATGAAATAATAAAAATTAAATTAAAATTATTAAAACAAGCAACAGTCTGGATAAGTTAAAGATATCGTGCAGATTTCATGCACAAACACATGAGAAAAGAAATGTTTTTAACCTGGATTTAAAAATGTCTAAATTTGGTGACAGTTTAACTCCAGCTCGCTCCCGCTTGCTCCCGCCCGCTCGCTCCCGCTCCCGCCCGGTCCCCCTCCCGCTCCCGCCAGCTCGCTCCCGCTCCATCTCGCTCCCGCCGACTCCCTCCCGCTTCTGCCAGCGGCAAAGTTCATATTGCTCAATCCCGCCCGCTCCCTCCCGCTCCCGCCCGCTCGCTCCCGCTCCATCTCAATCCCGCCCGCTCCCTCCCGCTCCCGCCAACTCCCACTCGATTCCGCCCGCTCCCTCCCGCTCCCGCCAACTCCCACTCGCTCCCACCCGCTCCCTCCCGCTCCCGCTCGCTTCCGCCCGCTCCCTCCCGCTCCCGCTCACTCCCGCTGGCTCCCACCCGCTCCCACCAACTCCCTCCCGCTCCCGCCCGCTCCCTCCCGCTCCCGCCCGCTCCCTCCCGCTCCCGCTCGCTCCCTCCCCCTCCCGCCCGCTCCCTCCCGCTCCCGCCCGCTCCCTCCCGCTCCCGCTCGCTCCCGCTCCATCTCGCTCCCGCCGACTCCCTCCCGCTTCTGCCAGCGGCAAAGTTCATATTGCTCAATCCCGCCCGCTCCCTCCCGCTCCCGCCCGCTCGCTCCCGCTCCATCTCAATCCCGCCCGCTCCCTCCCGCTCCCGCCAACTCCCGCTCGATTCCTTCCGCTCCCTCCCGCATCTGCCCGCGGCAAAGTTCATACTGCTCGCTCCCTCCCGCTCCCACCCGCTCCCGCTCGCTCCCACCCGCTCCCGCTCGCTCCCTCCCCCTCCCGCCCGCTCCCTCCCGCTCCCGCTCGCTCACAACCGCTCTCGCTCGCTCCCGCCCGCTCCCGCTCGCTCCCTCCCGCTCCCGCCCGCTCCCTCCCGCTCCCGCTCGCTCCCTCCCGCTCCCGCCCGCTCCCTCCCGCTCCCGCTCACTCCCGCTTCTGCCAGCGGCAAAGTTCATATTGCTCAATCTCGCCCGCTCCCTCCCGCTCCCGCTCGCTCCCGCCCGCTCCTTCCCGCTCCCGCCCGCTCCCTCCCTCTCCCGCTCACTCCCGCCCGCTCCCTCCCGCTCCCTCCCGCTTCTGCCAGCGGCAAAGTTCATATTGCTCAATCCCGCCCGCTCCCTCCCGCTCCCGCTCGCTCCCGCTGGCTCCCACCCGCTCCCGCCCGCTCCCACCCGCTCCCGCCCGCTCCCTCCCGCTTCCGCCCACTCCCTCCCGCATCTGCCCGCGGCAAAGTTCATACTGCTCGCTCCTTCCCGCTCCCACCCGTTCCCGCTCGCTCCCACCCGCTCCCGCTCGCTCCCTCCCCCTCCCGCCCGCTCCCTCCCGCTCCCACCCGCTCCCGCTCGCTCCCTCCCGCTCCCGCCCGCTCCCTCCCGCTCCCGCTCGCTCCCTCCCGCTCCCGCCCGCTCCCTCCCGCTCCCGCTCACTCCCGCCCGCTCACTCCCGCTTCTGCCAGCGGCAAAGTTTATATTGCTCAATCTCGCCCGCTCCCTCCCGCTCCCGCTCGCTCCCGCTCCCGCTCGCTCCCGCCCGCTCCCTCCCGCTCCCTCCCGCTCCCGCCCGCTCCCTCCGTCTCCCGCTCACTCCCGCCCGCTCACTCCCGCTTCTGCCAGCGGCAAAGTTCATATTGCTCAATCTCGCCCGCTCCCTCCCGCTCCCGCCCGCTCCCTCCCGCTCCCGCTCACTCCCGCCCGCTCCCTCCCGCTTCTGCCCGCGGCAAAGTTCATACTGCTCGCTCCTTCCCGCTCCCACCCGTTCCCGCTCGCTCCCACCCGCTCCCGCTCGCTCCCTCCCCCTCCCGCCCGCTCCCTCCCGCTCCCACCCGCTCCCGCTCGCTCCCTCCCCCTCCCGCCCGCTCCCTCCCGCTCCCTCCCGCTCCCGCTCGCTCCCAACCGCTGGCAATCCCTCCCGCTCCCACCCGCTCCCGCTCGCTCCCTCCCCCTCCCGCCCGCTCCCTCCCGCTCCCACCCGCTCCCGCTCGCTCCCTCCCCCTCCCGCCCGCTCCCTCCCGCTCCCTCCCGCTCCCGCTCGCTCCCAACCGCTGGCAATCCCGCCCGCTCCCTCCCGCTCCCGCTCCCTCCCGCTCCCGCCCGCTCCCTCCCTCTCCCGCTCACTCCCGCCCGCTCCCTCCCGCTCCCGCTCACTCCCGCCCGCTCACTCCCGCTTCTGCCAGCGGCAAAGTTCATATTTCTCAATCCCGCCCGCTCCCTCCCGCTCCCGCTCGCTCCCGCCCGCTCCCTCCCGCTTCCGCTCACTCCCGCCCGCTCCCTCCCGCTTCTGCCAGCGGCAAAGTTCATATTTCTCAATCCCGCCCGCTCCCTCCCGCTCCCTCCCGCTCCCTCCCCCTTCCGCCCACTCCCGCCCGCTCCCTCCCGCTTCCGCTCACTCCCGCCCGCTCCCTCCCGCTTCTGCCCGTGGCAAAGTTCATATTGCTCGCTCCCACCCGCTCCCGCTCGCTCCCACCCGCTCCCGCTTGCTCCCTCCCCCTCCCGCCCGCTCCCTCCCGCTCCCGCTCGCTCCCACCCGCTCCCGCTCGCTCCCTCCCCCTCCCGCCCGCTCCCTCCCGCTCCCGCTCGCTCCCACCCGCTCCCGCTCGCTCCCTCCCCCTCCCGCCCGCTCCCTCCCGCTCCCACCCACTCCCGCTCGCTCCCTCCCCCTCCCGCCCGCTCCCTCCCGCTCCCGCCCGCTCCCTCCCGCTCCCGCTCGCTCCCTCCCCCTCCCACCCGCTCCCTCCCGCTCCCGCCCGCTCCCTCCCGCTCCCGCTCGCTCCCGCCCGATCCCTCCCGCTCCCGCTCACTCCCGCCCGCTCACTCCCGCTTCCGCCCACTCCCTCCCGCATCTGCCCGCGGCAAAGTTTATACTGCTCTCTCCTTCCCGCTCCCGCTCGCTCCCGCCCGCTCCCTCCCGCTCCCGCTGTGAATGGTTTACCTGCCTGAACATCTTCTGATCTCTGTTAATGTTGGTTTCACCAACCTAAAGCTGTCACCTGTGAATGGTTTACCTGCTTGAACATCTTCTGATCTCTGTTAATGTTGGTTTCACCAACCTAACACTTGTTGAGCCACATTGTCTCACATTCACACCTCTATTCTCTGACCTAACCCTATTAGACCCACGGATGCAAATTTACAACTTTTAACAATTCTCAGGACCACATTTACATACAATGAACAAAAATATGAACGCAAGTTTTCTTTTTGCTCCCATTTTCCATGAGCTAAACTTAAAGTCAAATGTATTTGTGTAGCACATTTCATGTACAATTGCTGGTTGTGGTATAATTACAAAACATGTCCTACGTCCTAACCCTAACCCCTAACCCGTGTAATGCAATTTAGAAGACAACCATCAGGGGTTATTCATTTATTTTATGAATTTTACGCCTTTTATTTATTTAAAACTGTAAAAGAAAGAAATGAAATAATAAAAATTAAATTAAAATTATTAAAACAAGCAACAGTCTGGATAAGTTAAAGATATCGTGCAGATTTCATGCACAAACACATGAGAAAAGAAATGTTTTTAACCTGGATTTAAAAATGTCTAAATTTGGTGACAGTTTAACTCCAGCTCGCTCCCGCTCGCTCCCGCCCACTCCCGCTCGCTCCCTCCCGCTCCCCCTCCCGCTTCCGCCCGCTCGCTCCCGCTCCCGCCCGCTCCCCCTCCCACTCCCGCCCGCTCGCTCCCGCTCCATCTCGCTCCCGCCGACTCCCTCCCGCTTCTGCCAGCGGCAAAGTTCATATTGCTCAATTCCGCCCGCTCCCTCCCGCTCCCTCCCGCTCCCGCCCGCTCCCTCCCACTCCCGCTCGCTCCCTCCCGCTCCCGCCAACTCCCGCTCGATTCCGCCCGCTCCCTCCCGCATCTGCCCGCGGCAAAGTTCATACTGCTCGCTCCCTCCCGCTCCCTCCCCCTCCCGCCCGCTCCCTCCCACTCCCGCTCGCTCCCAACCGCTCTCGCTCGCTCCCGCCCGCTCCCGCTCGCTCCCTCCCGCTCCCGCTCGCTCCCTCCCGCTCCCGTCCGCTCCCTCCCGCTCCCGCTCGCTCCCTCCCGCTCCCGCCCGCTCCCTCCCGCTCCCGCTCCTTCCCGCTCCCACCCGCTCCCGCTCGCTCCCTCCCCCTCCCGCCCGCTCCCTCCCGCTCCCTCCCGCTCCCGCTCGCTCCCAACCGCTGGCAATCTCGCCCGCTCCCTCCCGCTCCCGCTCACTCCCGCTCGCTCCCTCCCGCTCCCGCTCACTCCCGCTTCTGCCAGCGGAAAAGTTCATATTGCTCAATCCCGCCCGCTCCCTCCCGCTCCCGCTCGCTCCCGCCCGCTCCCTCCCGCTTCCGCTCACTCCCGCCCGCTCCCTCCCGCTTCCGCCCACTCCCTCCCACTTCTGCCCGTGGCAAAGTTCATATTGCTCGCTCCCACCCGCTCCCGCTCGCTCCCTCCCGCTCCCGCCCGCTCCCTCCCGCTCCCGCTCGCTCCCTCCCGCTCCCGCCCGCTCCCTCCCGCTCCCGCTCACTCCCGCCCGCTCACTCCCGCTTCTGCCAGCGGCAAAGTTCATATTGCTCAATCCCGCCCGCTCCCTCCCGCTCCCGCCCGCTCGCTCCCTCCCCCTCCCGCCCGCTCCCTCCCGCTCCCGCTCGCTCCCATCCGCTCCCGCTCGCTCCCGCCCGCTCCCGCTCGCTCGCTCCCGCTCGCTCCCGCCCGCTCCCGCCCGCTCCCCCTCCCACTCCCGCCCGCTCGCTCCCGCTCCATCTCGCTCCCGCCGACTCCCTCCCGCTTCTGCCAGCGGCAAAGTTCATATTGCTCAATCCCGCCCGCTCCCTCCCGCTCCCGCCCGCTCGCTCCCTCCCGCTCCCGCCAACTCCCGCTCGATTCCGCCCGCTCCCGCCCGCTCCCTCCCGCTCCCGCTCACTCCCTCCCCCTCCCGCCCGCTCCCTCCCGCTCCCGCTCGCTCCCATCCGCTCCCGCTCGCTCCTTTCCCCTCCCGCCCGCTCCCTCCCGCTCCCACCCGCTCCCGCTCGCTCCCTCCCCCTCCCACCCGCTCCCTCCCGCTCCCGCCCGCTCCCTCCCGCTCCCGCTCGCTCCCGCCCGCTCCCTCCCGCTCCCGCTCACTCCCGCCCGCTCCCTCCCGCTTCCGCCCACTCCCTCCCGCATCTGCCCGCTCCCGCCCGCTCGCTCCCGCTCCATCTCGCTCCCGCCGACTCCCTCCCGCTTCTGCCAGCGGCAAAGTTCATATTGCTCAATCCCGCCCGCTCCCTCCCGCTCCCGCCCGCTCGCTCCCGCTCCATCTCAATCCCGCCCGCTCCCTCCCGCTCCCGCCAACTCCCACTCGATTCCGCCCGCTCCCTCCCGCTCCCGCTCACTCCCGCTCGCTCCCGCCCGCTATCCGCTTCTGCCCGCGGCAAAGTTCATACTGCTCGCTCCCACCCGCTCCCTCCCGCTCCCGCTCGCTTCCGCCCGCTCCCTCCCGCTCCCGCTCACTCCCGCTCGCTCCCGCCCGCTATCCGCTTCTGCCCGCGGCAAAGTTCATACTGCTCGCTCCCACCCGCTCCCTCCCGCTCCCGCTCGCTTCCGCCCGCTCCCTCCCGCTCCCGCTCACTCCCGCTCGCTCCCGCCCGCTATCCGCTTCTGCCCGCGGCGAAGTTCATTTCGCTCACTCCCACCCGCTCCCGCTCACTTCTGCCAGCGGCAAAGTTCATATTGCTCAATCCCGCCCGCTCCCTCCCGCTCCCGCCCGCTCGCTCCCCGCTCCATCTCAATCCCGCCCGCTCCCTCCCGCTACCGCCAACTCCCGCTCGATTCCGCCCGCTCTCGCTCGCTCCCGCCCGCTCCCGCTCGCTCCCTCCCCCTCCCGCCCGCTCCCTCCCGCTCCCGCCCGCTCCCTCCCGCTCACGCTCGCTCCCGCCCGCTCCCTCCCGCTCCCGCTCACTCCCGCCCGCTCCCTCCCGCTTCCGCCCACTCCCTCCCGCATCTGCCCGCGGCAAAGTTCATACTGCTCGCTCCCTCCCGCTCCCACCCGCTCCCGCTCGCTCCCGCCCGCTCTCGCTCGCTCCCGCTCGCTCCCTCCCCCTCCCGCCCGCTCCCTCCCGCTCACGCTCGCTCCCGCCCGCTCCCTCCCGCTCCCGCTCACTCCCGCCCGCTCCCTCCCGCTTCCGCCCACTCCCTCCCGCATCTGCCCGCGGCAAAGTTCATACTGCTCGCTCCCTCCCGCTCTCACCCGCTCCCGCTCGCTCCCACCCGCTCCCGCTCGCTCCCTCCCCCTCCCGCCCGCTCCCTCCCGCTCCCGCCCGCTCCCTCCCGCTCCCGCTCGCTCCCGCCCGCTCCCTCCCGCTCCCGCTCACTCCCGCCCGCTCCCTCCCGCTTCCGCCCACTCCCTCCCGCATCTGCCCGCGGCAAAGTTCATACAAAGTTCCCGCCCGCTCCCTCCCGCTCCCGCTCACTCCCGCCCGCTCACTCCCGCTTCTGCCAGCGGCAAAGTTCATGTTGCTCAATCTCGCCCACTCCCGCTCGCTCCCGCCCGCTCCCTCCCGCTCCCGCCCGCTCCCTCCCTCTCCCGCTCACTCCCGCCCGCTCACTCCCGCCCGCTCCCTCCCGCTCCCGCTCACTCCCGCCCGCTCCCTCCCGCTTCTGCCAGCGGCAAAGTTCATATTTCTCAATCCCGCCCGCTCCCTCCCGCTCCCTCCCGCTTCTGCCCGTGGCAAAGTTCACGCTACCCGCTCGCTCCAGCTCCTGCCCATCCCCGCCCGCTCCCACCCGCTCCCGCCCGCTCCCGCTCGCTCCCGCCCGCTCCCTCCCGCTCCCGCTCACTCCCGCCCGCTCACTCCCGCTTCTGCCAGCGGCAAAGTTCATGTTGCTCAATCTCGCCCACTCCCGCTCGCTCCCGCTCGCTCCCACCCGCTCCCGCTCGCTCCCACCCACTCCCGCTCGCTCCCTCCCCCTCCCGCCCGCTCCCACCCGCTCCCGCTCGCTCCCTCCCCTCCCGCCCGCTCCCTCCCGCTCCCGCTCGCTCCCAACCGCTCTCGCTCGCTCCCGCCCGCTCCCGCTCGCTCCCTCCCGCTCCCGCCCGCTCCCTCCCACTCCCGCTCGCTCCCTCCCGCTCCCGCCCGCTCCCTCCCGCTCCAGCTTATTCCCGCCCGCTCACTCCCGCTTCTGCCAGCGGCAAAGTTCATATTGCTCAATCTCGCCCGCTCCCTCCCGCTCCCGCTCCCGCTCGCTCCCGCCCGCTCCCTCCCGCTCCCGCCCGCTCCCTCCCGCTCCCGCTCGCTCCCTCCCGCTCCCGCCCGCTCCCTCCCGCTCCCGCTCACTCCCGCCCGCTCACTCCCGCTTCTGCCAGCGGCAAAGTTCATATTGCTCAATCTCGCCCGCTCCCTCCCGCTCCCGCTCCCGCCTGCTCCCGCTCGCTCCTGCCCTCTCCCTCCCGCTCCCGCCCGCTCCCTCCCGCTCCCGTTTGCTCCCTCCCGCTCCCTCCCGCTTCCGCCCACTCCCTCCCGCATCTGCCCGCGGCAAAGATCACGCTACCCGCTCGCTCCAGCTCCTGCCCATCCCCGCCCGCTCCCACCCGCTCCCGCCCGCTCCCGCTCGCTCCCTCCCGCTCCCGCTCGCTCCCGCCCACTCCCTCCCGCGGCAAAGTTCATATTGCTCGCTCCCACCCGCTCTTATTGTTGGTTTCACCAACCTAAAGCTGTCACCTGTGAATGGTTTACCTGCTTGAACATCTTCTGATCTCTGTTAATGTTGGTTTCACCAACCTAACACTTGTTGAGCCACATTGTCTCACATTCACACCTCTATTCTCTGACCTAACCCTATTAGACCCACGGATGCAAATTTACAACTTTTAACAATTCTCAGGACCACATTTACATACAATGAACAAAAATATGAACGCAAGTTTTCTTTTTGCTCCCATTTTCCATGAGCTAAACTTAAAGTCAAATGTATTTGTGTAGCACATTTCATGTACAATTGCTGGTTGTGGTATAATTACAAAACATGTCCTACGTCCTAACCCTAACCCCTAACCCGTGTAATGCAATTTAGAAGACAACCATCAGGGGTTATTCATTTATTTTATGAATTTTACGCCTTTTATTTATTTAAAACTGTAAAAGAAAGAAATGAAATAATAAAAATTTAATTAAAATTATTAAAACAAGCAACAGTCTGGATAAGTTAAAGATATCGTGCAGATTTCATGCACAAACACATGAGAAAAGAAATGTTTCTAACCTGGATTTAAAAATGTCTAAATTTGGTGACAGTTTAACTCCAGCTCGCTCCCGCTTGCTCCCGCCCGCTCCCGCTCGCTCCCTCCCGCTCCCCCTCCCGCTCCCGCCCGCTCGCTCCCGCTCCCGCCCGGTCCCCCTCCCGCTCCCGCCCGCTCGCTCCCGCTCCATCTCGCTCCCGCCGACTCCCTCCCGCTTCTGCCAGCGGCAAAGTTCATATTGCTCAATCCCGCCCGCTCCCTCCCGCTCCCGCCCGCTCGCTCCCGCTCCATCTCAATCCCGCCCGCTCCCTCCCGCTCCCGCCAACTCCCGCTCGCTCCCGCCCGCTCACTCCCGCTTCTGCCAGCGGCAAAGTTCATATTGCTCAATCTCGCCCGCTCCCTCCCGCTCCCGCTCCCGCCTGCTCCCGCTCGCTCCTGCCCTCTCCCTCCCGCTCCCGCCCGCTCCCTCCCGCTCCCGTTTGCTCCCTCCCGCTCCCTCCCGCTTCCGCCCACTCCCTCCCGCATCTGCCCGCGGCAAAGATCACGCTACCCGCTCGCTCCAGCTCCTGCCCATCCCCGCCCGCTCCCACCCGCTCCCGCCCGCTCCCGCTCGCTCCCTCCCGCTCCCGCTCGCTCCCGCCCACTCCCTCCCGCGGCAAAGTTCATATTGCTCGCTCCCACCCGCTCTTATTGTTGGTTTCACCAACCTAAAGCTGTCACCTGTGAATGGTTTACCTGCTTGAACATCTTCTGATCTCTGTTAATGTTGGTTTCACCAACCTAACACTTGTTGAGCCACATTGTCTCACATTCACACCTCTATTCTCTGACCTAACCCTATTAGACCCACGGATGCAAATTTACAACTTTTAACAATTCTCAGGACCACATTTACATACAATGAACAAAAATATGAACGCAAGTTTTCTTTTTGCTCCCATTTTCCATGAGCTAAACTTAAAGTCAAATGTATTTGTGTAGCACATTTCATGTACAATTGCTGGTTGTGGTATAATTACAAAACATGTCCTACGTCCTAACCCTAACCCCTAACCCGTGTAATGCAATTTAGAAGACAACCATCAGGGGTTATTCATTTATTTTATGAATTTTACGCCTTTTATTTATTTAAAACTGTAAAAGAAAGAAATGAAATAATAAAAATTTAATTAAAATTATTAAAACAAGCAACAGTCTGGATAAGTTAAAGATATCGTGCAGATTTCATGCACAAACACATGAGAAAAGAAATGTTTCTAACCTGGATTTAAAAATGTCTAAATTTGGTGACAGTTTAACTCCAGCTCGCTCCCGCTTGCTCCCGCCCGCTCCCGCTCGCTCCCTCCCGCTCCCCCTCCCGCTCCCGCCCGCTCGCTCCCCGCTCCCGCCCGGTCCCCCTCCCGCTCCCCGCCCGCTCGCTCCCGCTCCATCTCGCTCCCGCCGACTCCCTCCCGCTTCTGCCAGCGGCAAAGTTCATATTGCTCAATCCCGCCCGCTCCCTCCCGCTCCCGCCCGCTCGCTCCCGCTCCATCTCAATCCCGCCCGCTCCCTCCCGCTCCCGCCAACTCCCGCTCGCTCCCGCCCGCTCACTCCCGCTTCTGCCAGCGGCAAAGTTCATATTGCTCAATCTCGCCCGCTCCCTCCCGCTCCCTCCCGCTCCCGCTCGCTCCTTCCCGCTCCCACCCGCTCCCGCTCGCTCCCTCCCCCTCCCGCCCGCTCCCTCCCACTCCCACCCGCTCCCGCTCGCTCCCTCCCCCTCCCGCCCGCTCCCTCCCGCTCCCGCTCGCTCCCAACCGCTCCCGCTCGCTCCCGCTCGCTCTCTCCCCCTCCCGCCCGCTCCCTCCCGCTCCCGCTCGCTCCCAACCGCTCCCGCTCGCTCCCAACCGCTCCCGCTCGCTCCCAACCGCTCTCGCTCGCTCCCGCCCGCTCCCGCTCGCTCCCTCCCGCTCCCGCCCGCTCCCTCCCGCTCCCGCTCGCTCCCTCCCGCTCCCGCCCGCTCCCTCCCGCTCCCGCTCACTCCCGCTTCTGCCAGCGGCAAAGTTCATATTGCTCAATCTCGCCCGCTCCCTCCCGCTCCCGCTCGCTCCCGCCCGCTCCCTCCCGCTCCCTCCCGCTCCCGCCCTCTCCCGCTCACTCCCGCCCGCTCACTCCCGCTTCTGCCAGCGGCAAAGTTCATATTGCTCAATCTCGCCCGCTCCCTCCCGCTCCCGCTCGCTCCCGCCCGCTCCCTCCCGCTCCCGCTCACTCCCGCCCGCTCACTCCCGCTTCTGCCAGCGGCAAAGTTCATATTGCTCAATCTCGCCCGCTCCCTCCCGCTCCCTCCCGCTCCCGCTCGCTCCTTCCCGCTCCCACCCGCTCCCGCTCGCTCCCTCCCCCTCCCGCCCGCTCCCTCCCGCTCCCACCCGCTCCCGCTCGCTCCCTCCCCCTCCCGCCCGCTCCCTCCCGCTCCCTCCCGCTCCCGCTCGCACCCAACCGCTGGCAATCCCGCCCGCTCCCTCCCGCTCCCGCTCGCTCCCGCCCGCTCCCTCCCGCTCCCGCTCACTCCCGCTCGCTCCCTCCCACTCCCGCCCGCTCCCTCCCGCTCCCGCTCACTCCCGCCCGCTCCCTCCCGCTTTTGCCAGCGGCAAAGTTCATATTTCTCAATCCCGCCCGCTCCCTCCCGCTCCCTCCCGCTCCCTCCCCCTCCATCTCAATCCCGCCCGCTCCCTCCCGCTCCCGCCAACTCCCACTCGATTCCGCCCGCTCCCGCCCGCTCCCTCCCGCTCCCACCCGCTCCCGCTCGCTCCCTCCCGCTCCCGCTCGCTCCCGCCCGCTCCCTCCCGCTCCCGCTCACTCCCGCTCGCTCCCTCCCACTCCCGCCCGCTCCCTCCCGCTCCCGCTCACTCCCGCCCGCTCCCTCCCGCTTTTGCCAGCGGCAAAGTTCATATTTCTCAATCCCGCCCGCTCCCTCCCGCTCCCTCCCGCTCCCTCCCCCTCCCGCTCGCTCCCTCCCGCTCCCACCCGCTCCCGCTCGCTCCCTCCCCCTCCCGCCCGCTCCCTCCCGCTCCCGCTCGCTCCCGCCCGCTCCCTCCCGCTCCCGCTCACTCCCGCCCGCTCCCTCCCGCTTCCGCCCACTCCCTCCCGCATCTGCCCGCGGCAAAGTTCATACTGTTCATACAAAGTTCCCGCCCGCTCCCTCCCGCTCCCGCCCGCTCCCTCCCGCTCCCTCCCGCTCCCGCTCGCTCCTTCCCGCTCCCACCCGCTCCCGCTCGCTCCCTCCCCCTCCCGCCCGCTCCCTCCCGCTCCCACCCGCTCCCGCTCGCTCCCACCCGCTCCCGCTCGCTCCCTCCCCCTCCCGCCCGCTCCCTCCCGCTCTTACCCGCTCCCGCTCCCACCCGATCCCGCTCGCTCCCTCCCCCTCCCGCCCGCTCCCTCCCGCTCCCGCTCGCTCCCTCCCCCTCCCGCCCGCTCCCTCCCGCTCCCACCCGCTCCCGCTCGCTCCCTCCCCCTCCCGCCCGCTCCCTCCCGCTCCAACTCGCTCCCGCCCGCTCCCTCCCGCTCCCACTCACTCCCGCCCGCTCCCTCCCGCTTCCGCCCACTCCCTCCCGCATCTGCCCGAGGCAAAGTTCATACTGTTCATACAAAGTTCCCGCCCGCTCCCTCCCGCTCCCGCCCGCTCCCTCCCGCTCCCACCCGCTCCCGCTCACTCCCGCCCGCTCCCTCCCGCTCCCCGCCCGCTCCCGCTCGCTTCCGCCCGCTCCACCCCGCTCCCGCTCACTCCCGCCCGCTCCCTCCCGCTTCTGCCAGCGGCAAAGTTCATGTTGCTCAATCTCGCCCGCTCCCGCTCGCTCCCGCCCGCTCCCTCCCGCTCCCGCTCCCGCCCGCTCCCTCTCGCTCCCGCCCGCTCCCTCCCGCTTCTGCCAGCGGCAAAGTTCATATTTCTCAATCCCGCCCGCTCCCTCCCGCTTCCGCCCACTCCCTCCCACTTCTGCCCGTGGCAAAGTTCATATTGCTCGCTCCCACCCGCTCCCGCTCGCTCCCACCCGCTCCCGCTCGCTCCCTCCCCCTCCCGCCCGCTCCCTCCCGCTCCCGCTCGCTCCCACCCGCTCCCGCTCGCTCCCCCCCCCTCCCGCCCGCTCCCTCCCGCTCCCACCCGCTCCCGCTCGCTCCCTCCCCCTCCCGCCCGCTCCCTCCCGCTCCCGCTCGCTCCCGCCCACTCCCTCCCGCTCCCGCCCGCTCCCTCCCGCTCCCGCTCGCTCCCGCCCCGCTCCCTCCCGCTCCCTCCCGCTCCCGCTCCCTCCCGCTCCCGCTGTGAATGGTTTACCTGCCTGAACATCTTCTGATCTCTGTTAATGTTGGTTTCACCAACCTAACACTTGTTGAGCCACATTGTCTCACATTCACACCTCTATTCTCTGACCTAACCCTATTAGACCCACGGATGCAAATTTACAACTTTTAACAATTCTCAGGACCACATTTACATACAATGAACAAAAATATGAACGCAAGTTTTCTTTTTGCTCCCATTTTCCATGAGCTAAACTTAAAGTCAAATGTATTTGTGTAGCACATTTCATGTACAATTGCTGGTTGTGGTATAATTACAAAACATGTCCTACGTCCTAACCCTAACCCCTAACCCGTGTAATGCAATTTAGAAGACAACCATCAGGGGTTATTCATTTATTTTATGAATTTTACGCCTTTTATTTATTTAAAACTGTAAAAGAAAGAAATGAAATAATAAAAATTAAATTAAAATTATTAAAACAAGCAACAGTCTGGATAAGTTAAAGATATCGTGCAGATTTCATGCACAAACACATGAGAAAAGAAATGTTTTTAACCTGGATTTAAAAATGTCTAAATTTGGTGACAGTTTAACTCCAGCTCGCTCCCGCTTGCTCCCGCCCGCTCCCGCTCGCTCCCTCCCTCCCGCTCCCCCTCCCGCTCCCGCCCGCTCGCTCCCGCTCCCCGCCCGGTCCCCCTCCCGCTCCCGCCCGCTCGCTCCCGCTCCATCTCGCTCCCGCCGACTCCCTCCCGCTTCTGCCAGCGGCAAAGTTCATATTGCTCAATCCCGCCCGCTCCCTCCCGCTCCCGCCCGCTCCCTCCCGCTCCCGCCAACTCCCACTCGATTCCGCCCGCTCCCTCCC
This sequence comes from Leuresthes tenuis, assembly GCF_036924035.1. Classification (NCBI taxonomy): domain Eukaryota; kingdom Metazoa; phylum Chordata; class Actinopteri; order Atheriniformes; family Atherinopsidae; genus Leuresthes; species Leuresthes tenuis. The sequence continues at coordinate 10,492 of NW_027325413.1, read as the reverse complement.
GCTCCCGCTCACTCCCGCTCGCTCCCGCCCGCTCCCTCCCGCTCCCGCCCGCTCCCTCCCGCTCCCGCCCGCTCGCTCCCGCTCCATCTCAATCTCGCCCGCTCCCTCCCGCTCCCTCCCGCTCCCGCTCGCTCCTTCCCGCTCCCACCCGCTCCCGCTCGCTCCCTCCCCCTCCCGCCCGCTCCCTCCCACTCCCACCCGCTCCCGCTCGCTCCCTCCCCCTCCCGCCCGCTCCCTCCCGCTCCCGCTCGCTCCCAACCGCTCCCGCTCGCTCCCAACCGCTCTCGCTCGCTCCCGCCCGCTCCCGCTCGCTCCCTCCCGCTCCCGCCCGCTCCCTCCTGATCCCGCTCGCTCCCTCCCGCTCCCCGCCCGCTCCCTCCCGCTCCCGCTCACTCCCGCCCGCTCACTCCCGCTTCTTCCAGCGGCAAAGTTCATATTTCTCAATCCCGCCCGCTCCCTCCCGCTCCCTCCCGCTCCCGCTCGCTCCCCACCCGCTCCCCGCCCGCTCCCTCCCCCTCCCGCTCACTCCCGCCCCCTCCCTCCCGCTTCTGCCAGCGGCAAAGTTCATATTTCTCAATCCCGCCCGCTCCCTCCCGCTCCCTCCCGCTCCCGCCCGCTCCCTCCCGCTCCCCGCCGGCTCCCTCCCGCTCCCGCTCCCTCCCGCTCCCGCTCGCTCCCTCCCGCTCCCGCCCGCTCCATCTCGCTCCCGCCGACTCCCTCCCGCTTCTGCCAGCGGCAAAGTTCATATTGCTCAATCTCGCCCGCTCCCCTCCCGCTACGGCTCGCTCCCTCCCGCTCCCGCCCGCTCCCTCCCCCTCCCGCTCACTCCCCGCCCGCTCCCTCCCGCTTCTGCCCCGCTCCTCCCGCTTCTGCCAGCGGCAAAGTTCATATTTCTCAATCTCGCCGCTCCCCTCCCGCTCCCGCCCGCTCCCTCCCGCTCCCGCCGCTCCTCCCTCCCGCTCACTCCCGCCCGCTCCCTCCCGCTTCTGCCAGCGGCAAAGTTCATATTTCTCAATCCCGCCCGCTCCCTCCCGCTCCCTCCCGCTCCCTCCCGCTCCCGCCCGCTCCCCTCCCCCTCCCGCTCACTCCCGCCCGCTCCCTCCCGCTTCTGCCAGCGGCAAAGTTCATATTTCTCAATCCCGCCCGCTCCCTCCCGCTCCTCCCGCTCCCGTCGCTCCCACCCGCTCCCGCTCGCTCCCTCCCCCCTCCCGCCCGCTCCCTCCCGCTCCCCACCCACTCCCGCTCGCTCCCTCCCCCTCCGCCGCTCCCTCCCGCTCCCAACCGCTCCCTCCCCTCCGCCCGCTCCCTCCGCTCCCTCCGCTCCCACCCGCTCCACTCGCTCCCCACCCGCTCCACTCGCTCCCTCCCCTCCCGCCCGCTCCCTCCCGCTCCCACCACTCCCGCTCGCTCCCTCCCCTCCCGCCCGCTCCCCTCCCGCTCCCCACCCACTCCCGCCTCGCTCCCTCCCCCCTCCTCGCTCGCTCCAACCGCTCCCGCTCGCTCCAACCGCTCTCGCTCGCTCCCGCCCGCTCCGCCCGCTCCCTCCCGCTCCCGCCCGCTCCCCTCCCGCTCCCGCTCGCTCCCTCCCGCTCCGCCCGCTCCCTCCCGCTCCCGCTCACTCCCGCTTCTGCCAGCGGCAAAGTTCATATTGCTCAATCTCGCCCGCTCCCTCCCGCTCCCGCTCGCTCCCGCCCGCTCCCTCCCGCTCCCTCCCGCTCCCGCCCGCTCCCGCCCTCTCCCGCTCACTCCCGCCCGCTCACCCCCCTTTTCTGCCAGCGGCAAAGTTCATATTGCTCAATCTCGCCCGCTCCCTCCCGCTCCCCGCTCGCTCCCGCTCGCTCCCGCCCACTCCCTCCCGCATTTGCCCGCGGCAAAGTTCATATTGCTCAATCTCGCTCGCTCCCTCCCGCTCCCGCTCGCTCCCGCCCGCTCCCTCCCGCTCCCGCTCACTCCCGCCCGCTCACTCCCGCTTCTGCCAGCGGCAAAGTTCATATTGCTCAATCTCGCCCGCTCCCTCCCGCTCCCCGCGCTCCTTCCCGCTCCCACCGCTCCCACCCGCTCGCTCCCTCCCCCTCCCGCCCGCTCCCCTCCCGCTCCCACCCGCTCCCGCTCGCTCCCTCCCCCTCCCGCCCGCTCCCTCCCGCTCCCTCCCGCTCCCGCTCGCTCCCAACCGCTGGCAATCCCGCCCGCTCCCTCCCGCTCCCGCTCGCTCCCGCCCGCTCCCTCCCGCTCCCGCTCACTCCCGCTCGCTCCCTCCCCGCTCCCGCTCGCTCCCAACCGCTGGCAATCCCGCCCGCTCCCTCCGCTCCCCGCTCGCTCCCGCCCGCTCCCTCCCGCTCCCGCTCACTCCCGCCCGCTCCCTCCCGCTCCCGCTCACTCCCGCCCGCTCCCTCCCGCTTCTGCCAGCGGCAAAGTTCATATTTCTCAATCCGCCCGCTCCCTCCCGCTCCCTCCCGCTCCCTCCCGCTTCCGCCCACTCCCTCCCGCTTCTGCCCGTGGCAAAGTTCATATTGCTCGATCCCACCCGCTCCCGCTCGCTCCCTCCCCCTCCCGCCCGCTCCCTCCCGCTCCCGCTCGCTCCCTCCCCCTCCCGCCCGCTCCCTCCCGCTCCCGCTCCCGCCCGCTCCCTCCCGCTCCCGCTCACTCCCGCCCGCTCACTTCCGCTTCTGCCAGCGGAAAAGTTCATATTGCTCAATCCCGCCCGCTCCCTCCCGCTCCCTCCCGCTCCCTCCCGCTTCCGCCCACTCCCTCCCACTTCTGCCCGTGGCAAAGTTCATATTGCTCGCTCCCACCCGCTCCCGCTCGCTCCCACCCGCTCCCGCTCGCTCCCTCCCCCTCCCGCCCGCTCCCTCCCGCTCCTGCTCGCTCCCACCTGCTTCCCCGCTCGCCCCCCCCCCCTCCCGCCCGCTCCTCCCGCTCCTACCCGCTCCCGCTCGCTCCCTCCCCCTCCCGCCCGCTCCCTCCCGCTCCCGCCCGCTCCCTCCCGCTCCCGCTCGCTCCCGCCCGCTCCCCTCCCGCTCCCGCTCACTCCCGCTTCCGCCCATTCCCCTCCCGCATCTGCCCGCGGCAAAGTTCATACTGCTCGCTCCTTCCCGCTCCCCGCTCGCTCCCGCCCGCTCCCTCCCGCTCCCGCTCGCTCCCTCCCCCTCCCGCCCGCCTCCCCTCCCACTCCCGCTCGCTCCCTCCCCCTCCCGCCCGCTCCCTCCCACTCCCACCAGCTCCCGCCTCGCTCCCTCCCCCTCCCGCCCGCTCCCTCCCGCTCCCGCTCGCTCCCAACCGCTCCCGCTCGCTCCCCGCCCGCTCCCGCTCGCTCCCTCCCGCTCCCGCTCACTCCCGCCCGCTCACTCCCGCTTCTGCCAGCGGCAAAGTTCATATTGCTCAATCTCGCCCGCTCCCTCCCGCTCCCGCTCGCTCCCGCCCGCTCACTCCCGCCCGCTCACTCCCGCTTCTGCCAGCGGCAAAGTTCATATTGCTCAATCTCGCCCGCTCCCTCCCGCTCCTGCCAGCGGCAAAGTTCATATTGCTCAATCTCGCCCCGCTCCCTCCCGCTCCCTCCCGCTCCCGCTCGCTCCTTCCCGCTCCCACCCCGCTCCGCTCGCTCCCTCCCCCTCCCGCCCCGCTCCCTCCCCGCTCCCACCCGCTCCCGCTCACTCCCTCCCCCTCCCGCCCGCTCCCTCCCGCTCCCTCCCGCTCCCGCTCGCTCCCGCCGCTCCCTCCCGCTCCCGCTCACCTCCCGCCCACTCCCTCCCGCATCTGCCCGCGGCAAAGTTCATATTGCTCAATCTCGCCCGCTCCCTCCCGCTCCCCTCCCGCTCCCGCTCGCTCCTTCCCGCTCCCACCCGCTCCCGCTCGCTCCCTCCCCCTCCCGCCCGCTCCCTCCCGCTCCCACCCGCTCCCGCTCACTCCCTCCCCCTCCCGCCCGCTCCCTCCCGCTCCCACCCGCTCCCGCTCGCTCCCTCCCGCTCCCGCTCGCTCCCGCCCGCTCCCTCCCGCTCCCGCTCACTCCCGCTCGCTCCCTCCCACTCCCCGCCCGCTCCCTCCCGCTCCCGCTCACTCCCGCCCGCTCCCTCCCGCTTTTGCCAGCGGCAAAGTTCATATTTCTCAATCCCACCCGCTCCCTCCCGCTCCCGCTCACTCCCGCCCGCTCCCTCCCGCTTTTGCCAGCGGCAAAGTTCATATTTCTCAATCCCTCCCGCTCCCTCCCCCTCCCCGCCCGCTCCCTCCCGCTCCCGCTCCCACCCGCTCCCGCTCGCTCCCTCCCCCTCCCGCCCGCTCCCCTCCCGCTCCCGCTCGCTCCCGCCCGCCTCCCTCCCGCTCCCGCTCACTCCGCCCGCTCCCTCCCGCTTCCGCCCACTCCCTCCCGCATCTGCCCGCGGCAAAGTTCATACTGTTCATACAAAGTTCCCGCCCGCTCCCTCCCGCTCCCGCCCGCTCCCTCCCGCTCCCTCCCGCTCCCGCTCGCTCCTTCCCGCTCCCACCCCCTCCCGCCCGCTCCCTCCCGCTCCCACCCGCTCCCGCTCGCTCCCACCCGCTCCCGCTCGCTCCCTCCCCCTCCCGCCCGCTCCCTCCCCGCTCTTACCCCGCTCCCGCTCCCACCCGATCCCGCTCGCTCCCTCCCCCTCCCGCCCGCTCCCTCCCGCTCCCGCTCGCTCCCTCCCCCTCCCGCCCGCTCCCTCCCGCCGCTCCCACCCGCTCCCGCTCGCTCCCTCCCCCTCCCGCCCGCTCCCTCCCGCTCCCACTCGCTCCCCGCCCGCTCCCTCCCGCTCCCACTCACTCCCGCCCGCTCCCTCCCGCTTCCGCCCACTCCCTCCCGCATCTGCCCGCGGCAAAGTTCATACTGTTCATACAAAGTTCCGCCCGCTCCCTCCCGCTCCCGCCCGCTCCCTCCCGCTCCCACCCGCTCCCGCTCACTCCCGCCCGCTCCCTCCCGCTCCCGCCCACTCCCGCTCGCTTCCGCCCGCTCCAACCCGCTCCCGCTCACTCCCGCCCGCTCCCGCTCACTCCCGCCCGCTCACTCCCCGCTTCTGCCAGCGGCAAAGTTCATATTGCTCAATCTCGCCCGCTCCCTCCCGCTCCCGCTCGCTCCCCGCCCACTCCCTCCCGCATTTGCCCGCGGCAAAGTTCATATTGCTCAATCTCGCCCGCTCCCTCCCGCTCCCGCTCGCTCCCGCCCGCTCCCTCCCGCTCCCGCTCACATCCCGCCCGCTCACTCCCGCTTCTGCCAATGGCAAAGTTCATATTGCTCAATCTCGCCCGCTCCCTCCCGCTCCCTCCCGCTCCCGCTCGCTCCTTCCCGCTCCCACCCGCTCCCCGCTCGCTCCCTCCCCCTCCCGCCCGCTCCCTCCCGCTCCCACCCGCTCCCGCTCGCTCCCTCCCCCTCCCGCCCGCTCCCTCCCGCTCCCTCCCGCTCCCGCTCGCTCCCAACCGCTGGCAATCCCGCCCGCTCCCTCCCGCTCCCGCTCGCTCCCGCCCGCTCCCTCCCGCTCCCGCTCACTCCCGCTCGCTCCCTCCCACTCCCCGCCCGCTCCCTCCCGCTCCCGCTCACTCCCGCCCGCTCCCTCCCGCTTCTGCCAGCGGCAAAGTTCATATTGCTCAATCTCGCCCGCTCCCTCCCGCTCCCTCCCGCTCCCGCTCGCTCCTTCCCGCTCCCTCCCGCTCCCACCCGCTCCCGCTCGCTCCCTCCCCCTCCCGCCCGCTCCCTCCCGCTCCCTCCCGCTCCCGCTCGCTCCCAACCGCTGGCAATCCCGCCCGCTCCCTCCCGCTCCCCGCTCGCTCCCGCCCGCTCCCTCCCGCTCCCGCTCACTCCCGCTCGCTCCCTCCCACTCCCGCCCGCTCCCTCCCGCTCCCTCCCACCTCCCTCCCGCTTCTGCCCGTGGCAAAGTTCATATTTCTCAATCCCGCCCGCTCCCTCCGCTCCCTCCCGCTCCCTCCCCGCTTCCGCCCACTCCCTCCCGCTTCTGCCCGTGGCAAAGTTCATATTGCTCGATCCCACCCGCTCCCGCTCGCTCCCACCCGCTCCTGCTCGCTCCCTCCCCCTCCCGCCCGCTCCCTCCCGCTCCCACCCGCTCCCGCTCCCACCCGCTCCCGCTCGCTCCCTCCCCCTCCCGCCCGCTCCCTCCCGCTCCCGCTCGCTCCCTCCCCCTCCCGCCCGCTCCCTCCCGCTCCCACCCCGCTCCCGCTCGCTCCCTCCCCCTCCCGCCCGCTCCCTCCCGCTCCCGCTCGCTCCCGCCCGCTCCCCTCCCGCTCCCGCTCACTCCCGCCCGCTCCCTCCCGCTCCCGCCCGCTCCCTCCCGCTCCCACCCGCTCCCGCTCACTCCCGCCCGCTCCCTCCCGCTCCCGCCCGCTCCCCGCTCGATCCCGCCCGCTCCCTCCCGCTCCCGCTCCCGCCCGCTCCTCCCGCTCCCGCTCACTCCCGCCCGCTCACTTCCGCTTCTGCCAGCGGAAAAGTTCATATTGCTCAATCCCCGCCCGCTCCCTCCCGCTCCCGCTCGCTCCCGCCCGCTCCCTCCCGCTTCCGCTCACCTCCCGCCCGCTCCCTCCCGCTTCTGCCAGCGGCAAAGTTCATATTTCTCAATCCCGCCCGCTCCCTCCCGCTTCCGCCCGTGGCAAAGTTCATATTGCTCGCTCCCACCCGCTCCCCGCTCGCTCCCTCCCCCTCCCGCCCGCTCCCTCCCGCTCCTGCTCGCTCCCACCCGCTCCCGCTCGCCCCCCCCCCCCTCCCGCCCGCTCCCCGCTCGCTCCCTCCCCCTCCCGCCCGCTCCCTCCCGCTCCCCGCCCGCTCCCTTCCGCTCCCGCTCGCTCCCGCCCGCTCCCTCCCGCTCCCCGCTCACTCCCGCCCGCTCACTCCCGCTTCCGCCCACTCCCTCCCGCAATCTGCCCGCGGCAAAGTTCATACTGCTCGCTCCTTCCCGCTCCCGCTCGCTCCCGCCCGCTCCCTCCCGCTCCCGCTCGCTCCCTCCCCCTCCCTCCCGCTCCCTCCCCCTCCCGCCCGCTCCCTCCCGCTCCGCTCCCACCCGCTCCCGCTCGCTCCCTCCCCCTCCCGCCCGCTCCCTCCCGCTCCCGCTCGCTCCCGCCCGCTCCCTCCCGCTCCCGCTCACTCCCGCCCGCTCCCTCCCGCTTCCGCCCACCTCCCTCCCGCATCTGCCCGCGGCAAAGTTCATACTGTTCATACAAAGTTCCCGCCCGCTCCCTCCCGCTCCCGCCCGCTCCCTCCCGCTCCCTCCCGCTCCCGCTCGCTCCTTCCCGCTCCCACCCGCTCCCGCTCGCTCCCTCCCCCTCCCGCCCGCTCCCTCCCGCTCCCACCCGCTCCCGCTCGCTCCCACCCGCTCCCCGCTCGCTCCCTCCCCCTCCCGCCCGCTCCCTCCCGCTCTTACCCGCTCCCGCTCCCACCCGATCCCGCTCGCTCCCTCCCCCTTCCGCCCGCTCCCTCCCGCTCCCGCTCGCTCCCTCCCCCTCCCGCCCGCTCCCTCCCGCTCCCACCCGCTCCCACTCGCTCCCTCCCCCTCCCGCCGCTCCCTCCCGCTCCCACTCGCTCCCGCCCGCTCCCTCCCGCTCCCACTCACTCCGCCCGCTCCCTCCCGCTTCCGCCCACTCCCTCCCGCATCTGCCCGCGGCAAAGTTCATACTGTTCATACAAAGTTCCCGCCCGCTCCCTCCCGCTCCCCCCCCGCTCCCTCCCGCTCCCACCCGCTCCCGCTCACCTCCCGCCCGCTCCCTCCCGCTCCCGCCCGCTCCCGCTCGCCTCCGCCCGCTCCAACCCGCTCCCGCTCACTCCCGCCCGCTCCCCTCCCGCTTTCTGCCAGCGGCAAAGTTCATGTTGCTCAATCTCGCCCGCTCCCGCTCGCTCCCCGCCCCGCTCCCCTCCCGCTCCCGCTCCCGCCCGCTCCCTCTCGCTCCCCGCCCGCTCACTCCCGCTTCTGCCAGCGGAAAAGTTCATATTGCTCAATCCCGCCCGCTCCCTCCCGCTCCCCGCTCGCTCCCCGCCCGCTCCCCTCCCGCTTCCGCTCACTCCGCCCGCTCCCTCCCGCTTCTGCCAGCGGCAAAGTTCATATTTCTCAATCCCGCCCGCTCCCTCCCGCTTCCGCCCACTCCCTCCCAATTCTGCCCGTGGCAAAGTTCATATTGCTCGCTCCCACCCGCTCCCGCTCGCTCCCACCCGCTCCCGCTCGCTCCCTCCCCCTCCCGCCCGCTCCCTCCCGCTCCCGCTCGCTCCCACCCGCTCCCGCTCGCTCCCCCCCCCCCTCCCGACCGCTCCCTCCCGCTCCCCACCCGCTCCCGCTCGCTCCCTCCCCCTCCCGCCCGCTCCCTCCCGCTCCCGCTCGCTCCCGCCCACTCCCTCCCGCTCCCGCTCACTCCCCGCCCGCTCACTCCCCGCTTCCGCCCACTCCCTCCCGCATCTGCCCGCGGCAAAGTTCATACTGCTCGCTCCTTCCCGCTCCCCGCCCCGCTCCCTCCCGCTCCCGCCCGCTCCCTCCCGCTCCCGCTCGCTCCCGCCCGCTCCCTCCCGCTCCCGCCCGCTCCCTCCCGCTCCCGCTCCCTCCCGCTCCCGCTGTGAATGGTTTACCTGCCTGAACATCTTCTGATCTCTGTTAATGTTGGTTTCACCAACCTAAAGCTCTCACCTGTGAATGGTTTACCTGCCTGAACATCTTCTGATCTCTGTTAATGTTGGTTTCACCAACCTAACACTTGTTGAGCCACATTGTCTCACATTCACACCTCTATTCTCTGACCTAACCCTATTAGACCCACGGATGCAAATTACAACTTTTAACAATTCTCAGGACCACATTTACATACAATGAACAAAAATATGAACGCAAGTTTTCTTTTTGCTCCCATTTTCCATGAGCTAAACTTAAAGTCAAATGTATTTGTGTAGCACATTTCATGTACAATTGCTGGTTGTGGTATAATTACAAAACATGTCCTACGTCCTAACCCTAACCCCTAACCCGTGTAATGCAATTTAGAAGACAACCATCAGGGGTTATTCATTTATTTTATGAATTTTACGCCTTTTATTTATTTAAAACTGTAAAAGAAAGAAATGAAATAATAAAAATTAAATTAAAATTATTAAAACAAGCAACAGTCTGGATAAGTTAAAGATATCGTGCAGATTTCATGCACAAACACATGAGAAAAGAAATGTTTTTAACCTGGATTTAAAAATGTCTAAATTTGGTGACAGTTTAACTCCAGCTCGCTCCCGCTCGCTCCCTCCCCGCTCCCCCTCCCGCTCCCGCCCCGCTCGCTCCCCCGCTCCCGCCCGGTCCCCCTCCCCGCTCCCGCCCGCTCGCTCCCCGCTCCATCTCGCTCCCGCCGACTCCCTCCCCGCTCCCGCCAACTCCCACTCGATTCCGCCCGCTCCCTCCCGCTCCCGCTCACTCCCGCTCGCTCCCGCCCGCTCACTCCCGCTTCTGCCAGCGGCAAAGTTCATATTGCTCAATCTCGCCCGCTCCCTCCCGCTCCCTCCCGCTCCCGCTCGCTCCTTCCCGCTCCCACCCGCTCCCGCTCGCTCCCTCCCCCTCCCGCCCGCTCCCTCCCACTCCCACCCGCTCCCGCTCGCTCCCTCCCCCTCCCGCCCGCTCCCGCCCGCTCCCGCTCGCTCCCTCCCGCTCCCGCCCGCTCCCCTCCCGCTCCCGCTCACTCCCGCCCGCTCACTCCCGCTTCTGCAGCGGCAAAGTTCATATTTCTCAATCCCGCCCGCTCCCTCCCGCTCCCGCTCGCTCCCACCCGCTCCCCGCCCGCTCCCTCCCCCTCCCGCTCACTTCCCGCCCCCTCCCTCCCGCTTCTGCCAGCGGCAAAGTTCATATTTCTCAATCCCGCCCGCTCCCTCCCGCTCCCTCCCGCTCCCGCCCGCTCCCTCCCCCTCCCGCTCCCGCTCCCTCCCGCTCCCGCTCGCTCCGCTCCGCCCTCCCCGCTCCCGCCCGCTCCCTCCCGCTCCCGCCCGCTCCCTCCCCCTCCCGCTCCCGCTCCCTCCCGCTCCCGCTCGCTCCCTCCCGCTCCCGCCCGCTCCCTCCCGCTCCCTCCCGCTCCCCGCCCCGGCTCCGCTCCCGCTCCCTCCCGCTCCCGCTCGCTCCTCCCGCTCCCGCCGCTCCCTCCCGCTCCCTCCCGCTCCCTCCCGCTCCCGCCGCTCCCTCCCCTCCCGCTCCCGCTCCCTCCGCTCCCGCTCGCTCCCTCCCGCTCCCGCCCGCTCCCTCCCGCTCCCTCCCGCTCCCGCCGGCTCCCTCCCGCTCCCGCTCCCGCTCCTCCGCTCCCGCTCGCTCCTCCGCTCCCGCCCCGCTCCCCTCCCGCTCCCGCCCGCTCGCTCCCGCTCCATCTCGCTTCCGCCGACTCCCTCCCGCTTCTGCCAGCGGCAAAGTTCATATTGCTCAATCTCGCCCGCTCCCTCCCGCTCCGGCTCGCTCCCTCCCGCTCCCGCCCGCTCCCTCCCCCTCCCGCTCACTCCCCGCCCGCTCCCTCCCGCTTCTGCCAGCGGCAAAGTTCA